>NW_011888962.1:2741130-2782441 GCF_000151845.1 Pteropus vampyrus
GGAGAGTTATTTCTGCCCTATCTATTGTCTAGAACCATATCTATTATTTTGACTAAAATAATAGCTTGTATATTTGACATTTTAGCAAAACAAACATGTATTTTGGGAGTGCTTTGAAGACTGAAAAAATAAACAAATAAAATTTTAGCCAGATAAATATGAAAATTTAAACATTGTTACAGATTAAGCTTTATCTTCCTTTCTTGTTTATTTAGAAAACATGAAGTTTCTTGTTGTTTTTGGTTTCTAAACATTCCTCAGAATAAAACTGTGATTGACCCGAAGCTTCAAAGAACCTCTCTCCTCTAAAGTTAGGTTTTTAGTTCTAGAGTCTTTCTAGACTTACAGAATTTACCTGCTAAAAAACAAGATATTTCAATGACTCCTTCTCAGTGAAACCACCTGGTCCTACTTTTACATGACCCACTGGCACCAGCCACTGTTGACTGGACTGACATTTACAGATCTCCCCACTCTTGATTTTTTTTTCCTAGTTCTGTTTCTAACATTCCTATTAACCTCACTGGTATCATGTTCTATATCCTCTTCCTAGAGCCCTTTAAATACAAGCCAATGCCCTCTTCTCACAACACTAAAATATTTCCTTAAGCACACCGAGATTTTTCCTACCTCTCTGCATTTGCAGATGATTTTATATCCTGACATCTCATATGCCTTCATTAAAGAATTTCCAATCACCATTCTATAGCAGTTAGCCACTCCCTCCCCCGTATGCTGATATTAATTATAATACAGCATAAACTGGAGTATTTGTTTACATATCTGCTTCCCTCACCACATTGGGAACTCTTCCGGGACAGGTTAAACATCTTATTTACTTTTCTATTATCAGTGCCACATGTCCTGGACAGGCCACAAAAGGCACCCAACATGAAGCCAGAGGGTCTATCCAGCCATCACTATGTCCCCTTCTAAGGGTGGTGTCTGATGTTTAGGACACCACACTTTATACCTCTGAACCCATCCCCTACAGTCCACAGTTGGCAATAATGTGCCCTGATCCAAAGAGCCTCTATACTGGATGTTACTGTAGCATGCAGATCTTTTCTCTGGGGGTATGAATGCAAGATACACAGATAGCGTCACTATAGAAAGAATAGCACAAAAGTAGAGAAAAAGAGCAAAGTAGTAAGTAGGAGCAATGAGACAGAAGGGAGAAGATAAATTAGACAGAAGATGCAGTTAGAGATGGAGAGAAGGGAAGAAGCAATACAAGTAAACATAAGAGTTGTACCAGTCCCATGATAGATAATCGTAGCTACTTTTATACCTCCCTGGGTGGTGAATAACCAAGTTCTCCAGAGGCTGCACGCATGTGCTGCAATAAAGGAAACTTCATGGGTCCTTTGCTTTGCACTGAAATAAACCCTAAAATGTCTCTTTCAGGCACGCTCGAAGAGCCTGACTGAAACACTAATTCAGCACATATCCTGGCACACAGAAGATATTCAATAATCACTTGAAAATAGAATCCTACCAAGTTTACTGTAATTTTTAAGGTATTTCTTAAATGGTTCATCTTTAACATGGAAATATTATGTTAATGACAAAGAAATAACTGCCAGACTTATAATAGAAAAAGTTAATGTTACATGCTAGGCAAGGCATTAGATGCTTTACATGTACTAAATTACTTCACCTTCCCAGCAACTCTATGAAGTCGTTACCATTACAGTCTGAGGCTGGGAGAAGCTGGGATATATGCCCAGAGTCACACAGTTTGTAAACAGCAGGACCTGGATTCAAATCCTGGTGGATCTGACTGAAGCCTGTGCTCTTCATTGGTATGGCAGGTCACTGTCAAATCTGACTTTGTTTTTACAACAAGTCAGCATCAGATATCTATGTGGATATCTCTTTGATGAGAACATGAAGTTTAAACAAGTTTTTACAATGGTGACTATTTGACTGTAAGAATTAAAGAAGCACATTCTATTCATTAGTAGGGCGCTTCACTGTAATAGAAGTAATAAATTCTATAATGATCATATAAAACTTTTCTGGAAATTACGGGGCTTAACCGTAGTGTACATAAAGATTTCCAGAACATTTTAGATTACAGATAACTTTATATAGAGAGATTCTCAATTCTATCAGTGTCCAAGGAATTTCGAGGAACCCTGGAAAATATACAGAATTATTTAGGACAGGCACAATTCAGAGCCATCCAACTGAGGCCTATTTGTGAAGTCCTCATAGCAGCAAGAATTCACACACTAAAACCCACAAGCTTTGTTACCAAGGGGAGAGGAGAGCAAGGGAGGAACTATCTTCCAAAACAAAACTAGTCCACTGTGGGATCCTTCAAATTTACGTTTCCAGGTAAAAGGCAAAAGAAGGAACGACTTCAGCAAATAAGAACACAGGCTAACAATCCTTTACCACTGACAGGGCACTGTGCTAACAGTTTCACATGGGTCATCTCAATCACGTCTCATGAGATGGGGCTCTTACTATCCCACGCAGAAAAGAAAATGACAAAGAGGTTATTATGTGTCCAAGATGGTAAAGTCTATATGTGAAAAATACAGGATTTAAACTCAGATATGAATGATTCCACAGTCTCTTGTTTCCTATAGGGCAAAAGGAAAATCAGTATTTACAAGCACTTATAATTCATTAACCTAGATCTGAGGCCAAAAAATGTATCTCAATACTGGAACAACTCTTTTTTTCCCATAAGATGATTTCTCCAGAAATATACTGTCATTGGTGACCGCTGGCCTTTTCCTCTCAGGAGCAAGAAGAATTAAATAAAATATTGGTAAGGGCAACTCTTCCATCTTTATGTCATGCAACACTGACAACATATCTAATTTTACATAAGAAATGGTAGTATATAAAAATGGCTCACGTTATGAAAATTAGTCCCCAAAAGATTTTATTCCAGATTATACTCAGTAATGTTTGACTATGAGAAATAAAGATGGCACAACTCCCATTCATTTATCATGAGAAATGAGCAACTACTTTTTTCTTTTCCCCTTACTGAGTAAACATCTTTTCTCTAGCATACAACAGCTCTGTTGATTTCTTAACATGGGTAAGGCCGTGGTCTAGTCAGTTTTATAATGCTACGTTGAACTACAGAAATCTTTATTGGGGAGGGGTTAATACTAGTATTGTGTGCAAACTTTCCTATTTAGTCCTTTGAGGGATACAGGCACAGAATTTCATTGTCTAAAAGCTCATGTTCTGGTTAATTACTGTTAACTAATAAAAACTTAAATAAGATGGAGGTCAAAAAACAAAGACAGTAATATAACTTATCAACAATGATTATAGACAGTTTAATACCACCTTAGTGATTTTGATTGATTTGTATTTATAAATTATTCTAAATTCATGTATACACTAAAAATAAATTTTTCTGACATCATAGATTACTTTTTATTAAAATATCCCATTTGAGTTTTAAGATTAAAATTATTCTCTAGCAAAAATCACAGGATTTTGAAATCTAGAATATGGTATAGAAACATGAAGAGTACATGTGAAATTAACCAAAATCAACCGAGAGAATGTATTAATGGATAATCATACTGCAAATGCTGACTCACTAGCTGGCCTAGGCCAACCTAAACAAGGAAGGTGCAGGGCCTTGAGGGCAGGGCCTTTTCCACCTGCATGTCCTGTGGCTGTGAACAAAACACCCAGAGCACTAGATGCCACGGGCTTGATAAACAATCACTGATTTGGGGTGAGAGTAGCTAGTTATCACTTCTAATCAACAAAGATCTGGGAAATAACACTGGACAGATGTACTCAACACACATAATGGACACACACAGCCTGTTTAACCCGTAACTTCTACCACAAATTAGTGTCTTTGGGACTTATAAAGAATTTCAAAGAAAACAGGAAGAATATACAAAAGGTTTTCCTACTTCTAAATTAGTAATTTGGAAAAGATTGGTTTAACAATCATTGTACAGATACACATAATGGGAAGTTCACAAAAGGCAGGGAGCTACTAGACAGTATCAAACCATTCTTAAAGGTAGCAACTCTATGTGGAATTTTTTTGCTGATAATTACCTTCGACCTAGTATATGGAATAAACTAAATGCCTCAAAATTTTCCTTTAGAGAAGACAACTGACTCAGAAAGAAAACTGTATTTACTGTACAGTTATACTATACTATATGTTCTTATATGTATGCTAAAATGTATGAGTATATTCAAAACAATTGATGTTCTACAGATATTAATATTCTATTGGTAATTACATATAACTCAGTGGGCTACAAAGTCAGACACCATTAACATATTTTTAATATGTACATAAAATATTGATAATCACTAAATACTACACTAACATGATAAATAGAGCATACTTATTAACTGAAGAAAAAAATTCTAGGTTGTTTTCTTTTATGAATTGCATTTTTCTTTAATTCTACTCAAGACTATTTAATGATTAAAAGGCAGATTTCTTGATCATGAATATTCACAGAATAGTGAATCTGATAATGAATTTTCCTTGTAGGAAAAGTAAACCTTGTAAAATTAATATACAAACACTTGGATATACAAAGACTTTAATAGTCTCCAAAGTTATTGACACATTTAAGGTAAAACATCAAGGCTAGACTTTCAGATGGATGTGCTTATATATGAGTAAACATCATTAAACTAATGGGCCTGTATTTCCTGTGACTGAGAACCAGATAAACCAAGAAAAACATACAATGCAAAAGGATTTTCTAAGTCACCTCTTAACACCTGCCTAGTCTCAGAAGGAATATAAAGCAGCACTGCAAAAATTTAGGTATTCCTTGGTACACCTATTCTCTTAGAAAGGTAGCTGGCAGATTCTATCGAAAGCCACCACATTCAACTTATTAACATACCACAAATAAATCAGTCTAATGTGCATTACTGATGAGTAGAAGATTAGCAACTTCAAATCAGAAAATATTATTTTTTAAAAAGCACTCAAAGTGATAAACCAGAGAAGGTGATGGCAGACAGCTCTTCAAGTTAACACTCCGCCTGTGTGGGCACAGAAGAAAACAATCAAATTAAGGTGAAACCAACATGTTGTCAGTTCTATAATGACTTATCAAGTTCAATAAAATTCACTGACCTGTCACAAATTATGAACTGAAATTTTATGGTAATATTTATATAGACAAGTCTAAATTGTAAAAATGGTCAGAACTGGACAGAAATGAGTTTTGTGATTATGTAAGATGCATCCTCTCAGAAAGTATATGAAAATCTTAATGACAGAAAAACAATGAATGCTCTTCTGCTGCCAATGACAAAACAAATGGACTGAAAAGTTAGCAGCTGTCCCTGGAATGTTTAATACTTGAACTAAATATTTTTCTAAAATAGTTTTCTTACTCATCAAAGTAAGCACCTTTCTCACAGTATTTCTAAATACTATAATTCTTCCACTCATCTTTCTGGGGAAAAAGATTCACACTATTATTTTCTTCTCACCCACGAACTTAGAAGATCTACTAGGTTTAATGTAAACTTTTCTGAGAGCTAATGTTTATAGAGGGAGTTTAAGACCAATCTAGTCCCATTTCTAATTTGTTCCTTTTCAACAAAAACCCATGAAAGCTTCAAATGCTTTTAATCCTGTAGGCCTGTATTCTTTTGATATTCAGTGCTAAAAATTCCACTGTTTATTCCTTCCTTTGTTTGTCCTTGATACTTGGAGAAACTTTAGAAACCTTTGGGGGAAAAAGTGGGACATATGAGCATCCTCTTCCTTAATTATTGAACCCAGATCAGTAAGCAAGGAAAAGGATGCTAATTTTTTACAGTATGTGTTTAAATGTGTATTTCCTTACAAGAATTCCCCATTTGTACTACTTGACAAATCTAGAGTTGAGAATGTCTAAGAGACAACTGATGCATACATACACGTACTGAGCTTTTACACTACATTAGAAAAGTAGATCAGAACTCCATGCACCACCACTGTGGGGAGGTTTTCAGCAAAGCAATGTGTCCTGTCCTCTAAGAGCACTGGTACATAGTTCACAGCACAAAGCAGGTATTTGTGGGGGGAAAATGGCTGTTCCTTCACCATTTTGATTTTCATCAAAAAGATTCCAAGTCAGTGTTATATGGAGGCTTTGGTGTATGTTTTTCTTTGAAACCTTCACCAATGGGTGTGTGACTACATTTTTACTACGTCAATTATCTTTAAAGCAATGTGACAGCTCAGTTTGAGTATTCTAAGAGATCAAGTGAACAAAGCTAATAAATGGTGAAATGGTCTATTACATATTCGCCTCCCACAGTTTATGAAAAGTGGTTTAAAGTTAAAAATGTATCATTTTGGATGAGTATCTCCTATGTTAATAAAAACCCTTGGACTGTTTTTAATGTTCCCAGATTAATGGAGAAGAGGGTATAGTGCTGAATTAGAGCACAAAGCCCTCTTACAGCCTTTGCTAAGAGAATGATTTCTTTCAAATCCCGCAGAACAGCTAGTACTATTTCTATAGTACTTCCTTCTAGCTGGTGGAAAGGCATGTTAACTGGGATGCTCAGAATGAGGAAGAATGACTTCCTGACAAATGTAGCTTTTCTTCTCCATGCTTTTAATGCTAGAAAACCACTCCATTCAATGAATGTTGGCACGCCTACTATGTGTAAGCTCTGGCCCAGGCAACAAACATAAATACAAAGTGGGATAAAGAAACAAAAGATAAATAAGACAGGATCTCTATCCTTCCAGGGCTTAGTCTAACACATAGAGAAAATATGATGCCATCTCTACTATAATAGAAGTATTTTAACACATCATAAATAGTGTCAAGGATGGCGTGGATCTCAATCCTTAAAGTTATCTGGGGGAATCCTGGAAAGATCCACGGAGAAGGTGATGCCTGAATAATTTTAAAAGAAAGAACAGGACTGGCAAACACGGAGCTGATGAAGGTCTAAAAGGAGATTTTCTAAACAGCTTGGTGAAAATAATGTTCTATAAAATACTAAACAGCTTATGATTCTACTGTTTAGGAATTACTAGATAAAATAAAATGGTTTATTTAAAGACCTATATACACCATAATTCTCCAAAAGGAAGAGAAAAAAAGGGTACACAGCCTTTCTTACACTTATTTGGCACAGAAGTCCTTTTTAACAGAATCTCTTTGGTGGAGTGGTGGTACTTGACATATACTGTCAGCAATCTGCACTTGATCGTCTCTAAAGTCCCTTCTGGCTCAAATTAATATGTATGAGAAGAAAAATCCAGAGAAGAAACACCAGCTGTCATAATGTCTTCATATAAGACTTCTCAAGCTATCACAAAATTCTGCATGTCTTTAGTACAACTAAGATTCCAAGAATTCAAAATATAGAGGGAAAAGATTTGAAGATCAGCTAGAGAGACAGATTAAATCATCTAGTAAAATCCATCCTGAGAAGTGGGTGTCAGACATTCAAACTTGGCACAACCTAACCACTAGCAGAGGCCAGAGTCTGTCACTAAGATCTGCCCCTTGCCAAGTCCACTCATTCTCTGCCAAGGACTTAAGTCTGGGGTGAAGACAAAGACATCAGCTGCCCCCCCCCCGCCCCAAAACCCCGATAAGCCATTTTCTCTAAAAATCTCTATATGCCTAGATGAAAGTCTCCGAACATAAAATAAAAAGGGGGCCTGGGGCAAGGTCCTCACTTTACTGTAAACCGCTGGAGCACAGTGGAAGCATTTGTGTGTCTTCAGTACTGATGGCCGTGTTCCTGGCAGTGACTGGTGGGAAGCAGGTCACAGCAGAAGCAGCACCAGTGCCCAGAAAAGGCAGCAAGACCACATGGCCAAAGGAGACGAAGACGATGGCCAAGGAGGCAGTACTGTCCTGAGATGCCTACAAGGCAAATGACCAAATTTACTTACCAGTACATGCGAGACCTGCACTAGGGAGTTTAGATAGAACTGGTGGTAGTAGTGATGGTGGTGGGGTCTATCAGGGGTATTGATGGGGCAATAGCCACTTGAATCAATAATCTGGGTTGTATATACAACAAAGCCAAAAGGGTTTCTTATTCAACAGAGAGGACAAAACTTGAAGGACATGTTCCTAGAACAGGGTAGATAAAGTAAAAAGTCATACCATAGCTTAATCAAGAAGTATGGCACCATGATCAAGGGCATGAAGCTCTGGAGCTAGATTGCCTAGATTCAAATCCAAGGTTTGACATTTACTAGCTACACAGCTTTGGCCCAAGTTATTTAGCCACCCTGTACTTCGATTTCTTCATTGGGGATAATAATACCTACCATATAGAGTGGTTATTAGGATTAAATATGTTAATAGATATGTACAATGCTTAAAAGGAAGGTAATCTAATTTTCCCCAACTAATTTCTTCTGTAAAATGGAGATAATAGCTAATATTTATGATGTACTTCCTATGTGTCTTTCACTGTTTTAAGCCTTCTGCATATAGTTCTCACCTCACAGAGTTTTAAAATGAATGAACATGGATGAAGCACTTACAACAGAGCCAAGTTCATTGTAAGCACATGACAAATGTAACCACTACTATTATTATTGATGATGATGATGATGATGATGAAGAAAACCATTCTTTACAGAGCACCTTGTCTATACTAGGTGCTGTCCATATAGTGGTTCTAAGCTTCACATAAGGCTACAAGATAAGATATCTCATCTTCATCGTGCAGGTAAAGAAACTCTTGCAGAAAGATTAAGTAACCTGACTAAGAATCTACAGTTAGTAGGAATTCTGATTTTCAAAATCAGGTCACCCTGACTTCAAAATCCCTGTCCTCCGTCTACACTATGTTGCTTTGTAATTTGTTTTAACAACATGTTACTTGAAAAACAGATGGAAACAACAAAATACAACTATTTTTTCTAGTTTCAGGAGATAAAGTGTTGACTAGATACATCTGGAATGTAAAGACTGCTACTACAAGGTGACTACATGGTCCATTATCTGTGGGTGCCGCGAGGAAGGGAGGACGACAAAGGAGGCTCCCACTGTCCCTTTCCTTTAAAGCACACACACCCATGCACTGAACTGCAGCAAATATGTTAAAGTATTAGCATTTATTAAATGTAGGCAAAGGTTTTATGGATGCTCATTATACTATTCTCTAATACGTTAAAGTATTAGCATTTATTAAATGTAGGCAAAAGTTTTATGGATGTTCATTATACTATTCTCTAATATTTTCTCTCTGTATTTTTCTGTATGCCTGAAATATTTTCTTAAAAATAAACCTGTGCTACTGAACTATACTACTCTACATTGTGGAAAGCTTTATGGAACCAAAGAAAAATGATAGGACTGGGGAATGTGGAGATTCCAAGTCAAGTCCTAACTTAATGCCATTAACCAGCTACATGGTCCTAAGTAATTCACAACCTTTCTGTAATTCAAGAATTTACCAAATTGGATCAGACTACACAATGTTATTTTAGTGTGAACATTATGATTCATTTATTAATGCCACTATCTAAATGCTATAGTCCTGCAAGGAAGATTTATCAAAAAATATGAAGTTCAACAGGACCCACAAATCCCCTTTAATTGTTAAATCTAGAGAGTACCTCCCAACAGTTCATTTGTGTAAAATATACTTTACCGTTTCTATAATCCAGTGACCCCCTAGGTGTTTTAAAATGGGAGAATCCTTAACATTACCATCACTGTCTACATGGTACACATGTGGACCCACAGACCGTGAAAACTCAGACTGGGAAATACTAAACTTTTAGACTCAGTACTTGTGGTAGTCATTATGATAACAGCAATGCAAACCCAATTACTAAAAGGGGTGAGCATTATGTATAAGGGACTCTATCACAGCTCTCAGAAAGATTAAGCTGTCAGGCAGAGCATTTGGGAACAGAAACCAGGAAACATGGATTTTAAGGTTTTTTACACTAAAACCATTAACTTTTTTTTTTTTAATGAATGAACCACAAATTTATTTTCTTTAAAAGACACATAACCATTTTGTACATTTAAGTGCTATGACTGAAAAAGATGTGAAGTAGTGGCCTAAAATGAGAAATGAAGGGTGGTGGCTCTGGCCAAGTGTAAGCTCCATTTGTGACAAGGTCCCAATTTGAGTTCTAACTACCACAGCCAAGGCTCTCCTCAGCCATGGAGCCTGCTTTTCTCTTCTAGTATCAAAATTTCAGAATTGCTTGATCCGTGTCAAGTCACGGAAGTGACAGTTTGCCTTTTTTAAATGGAGAAAAGGTTTGCTATGGTGTTAATATTTAATGAGTAATTCTGAGTGCTAATCTGAAAACACAATTACTGTTAAAATAGTTTTGCTTTTGTATTATTAAAAATTTATGTTTTCAGAGAATGTCTGCCATTCAGCCAATACTCTATACTTAGGTAACATCAGTAGATGTCACTGCAATTAAAAAAAAAAAAAAAATTAAGATCTACTCTCCTAGATGTAATTTATTAAATTGAAGGAAAAAAGTGACTAACCTTTTGTTAATTACATCTGATGTTTAGAACACAACCTTGATATATTTGGGTTAAACAATATAGACATTTTATACAGAATGAATTCTAACAACCTACACTTTGTTTTTGTCAGGATTTTCATATAAAATATCATCCTGTAGTGGGTCGTACAATTAATCTGTCTACATCAGCAAGTATAAATCAATTTAGCATATAGCCTACCTCCTTTCAAAAAAGTCATTCTACTTGCATAGTCTAATAAACAAGTGGAAAAAACTGTCAAGCAATTACTTAAGCCAAACACCACAAATGTGCTAATAAACTACTGATAATGGCCATGTAAAATTCTCAAATAATATATTTTAATTCCGATACTAGTATGTTTTCTACTGTTTGTGTTCTCGATCTTTTACTAGTGAGATAATATCTTCTTGTTAAGAACTACTGAAAAGTATCACATGGATTATTCTGAAGAAGTAGGTATTTGGATTTGCAATTCAGGAATCTCCTCAAATGGCCTACAGCCAAGTTGTGAACATATCTCATTATTCTCTAGGAGACTGAGATGTCCCCGGTAGACCTTAACCAATGACATATGTTCCTCAATCCCCTTCAACTATTCCTTGGAATAATTTCTTCCCAGCCATCTGCTCACCTATTCCTAGTTACTGACTGTCAATATACCTAATCGTAAAACAAAACAAAAAAACCTTTGAGCCAGTGAGTACATTAAAACAGTGGGAAGGCTTGAAACTCGCAAGTGCTAAATCATGCTTATGTTTAGATATTATTTCCATAACTGGTTTTTAAGGCACAAACTCCCTCTAAGAATACTAACCACTCTAGTTAATCCATTAGAAGATGGGATCAGCAGTGATCCTATCTTCTTTGGTCATTGTCTGGCATAAACTATGAATTTGAATTAACTATAGCACAAGAGTTAGAGAAACTAAGAATTCAAAATGAAACAGAACATCTAGGATTGGAATGGGAGAGAAGGAAAAAAAAAATCTTCATTCAGTAGGTGGCACTCTTTCCTTAAAGATGTAACTTACGTAAATATTAACATCAGAGATGTCATCTGCCCACCTAATCACTTGAAAAGGCAGGCACATTAATTCCGACATCCTGTCCTAAATAGAGTCTGAATCATCACATTCTGTCTACTTAAATAATGTCTTCCTCATTTCAACAGAATTCTGAAGGTGTTCATAAATGTCAATTTCTTTTCGCTGTACCAAAAGCTACAAATCAGTAGAACCAAATAATTGCTTTTATTTTAAACTGGAAGGTTTTGACTTGTGACTTAGCTTGCTTGGTATATGCTTCAAAAGACATTCATCATAACCATTTTCTAATTTTAATGAATTCAGTTATAAAAAAATAATATGAATGGAAATGGTACAAATGACTGTACTTGTAATATATAAATATTATTGTATTATTCTGCTTTAAAGCAAGACAGGAACTCTTTTTTCGTAAGCACGCATGTGAATATTCTTTTTGCCTAGAATAACTTGGACTCAATTTGTTATCATTCTGGCTGATACAAAACTCAAAACTTCTAAGTTGATAAATGGAAACAAAGCTGACGATAAAATATGAGTTTATCTCGTATACAGAAGAAGCAAAAAATAAAAATAAAATGTCTAGTTTTCCTTAGGTTTCTACCTAATCACTCAAGTTCTGGGGTCACTCATTTTTTGGAGAAACTGTCACAGATGCTGCCTTCAGCCTCCCCATTGGTCACAGCCCCTCTAAAACTCAGTCTTGGGTAGGGGGGCTTCCTCTGTCCCCGCTCAGCAAATAGTACTCTGTTATAATGGCCTCTTACTTCTTTGTCTCCAACACTTGAGATCCTTGAGGGTAGAAATGGGTCTTGACTTTATGTCTCCTGCCCTATCAGAAAGCTTAGCATATGGCAGGTACTCAATAAATATGTGGTGAATATAGGAACAGACTGATCTTTCCCCTTGGGCTGTATTTTACTTGAGGGCAAGCCCATGTCTTACTCATCTTGCATTCTAACAGTATTAACTCCTAAATACCTGTACTTACACATGGCAGGCTATGAGGAAGCAATGCCTTTCCCATGTAAGCCTCCAGACCAGAAAGATCTCTAAGATGTTAATAAAGCTTCACTGAGGCCTTTTTGTAAATCAAGTTAGTTCTAAGGGCACTGCAAAAAAAGAGAAGAGCTGATAACACCAGTCCTGGGAAGACTGACAGATTTCATCCCCAGTAAAATATTAAGAGATAGTCATTAAAAGCTAAAAACCAAGAGCCTAGATATCTATATTTCAGTAAAAAACAAAAAACCAAAAAACTTTCCCATAACTCTGGAACATATCCATGTCTCTAATTTGCTAATTCCTCTTGATTTTCTCTGTTTAATAGGAAAAGTCTTAAAGAAAACCCCCAAATATTTTGTGCCTGGGAGGGAAGAGGCAGAAGTCATGAGAATGCATCCTATTATAAAGCAAATGAGGAACAAAGGGAACTAGCTGAGGGGTCTGACACAGAATGATTTTTTATTTTGGGGGGGGCGGGTCAACTAGCATTTTTATTAAGAGCACTTTCTTAAAGCATAATAGTATTTCGTCCTTCATCTTTTTTCCTCATTGCCTACATCATCTGTACCCTAAAAGGACAATCATGCACTCACAGCCAGTGTATACGTTAATACTGTCAAATCCAAGCAGAACCTACACCTACCCCTCAGTTTTCTCCAAGAGTTTCTCATGAAACTAGCTACCCAGTAATCAATAGCTAGCTAGAGAACAGAAGGGCTGATTATCTTGTTACTTCTTCAGCTCTTATCTGGGGATAATTCAGTTGCTATTACAGTAGTATACACATAGAAATGTCAGTAAACATACATTGAGTTGAAGTGATAGGTATAGTGTAAGTTTCCATAAGCAGCACATAGATTGTATAAGACGAATGGGACAGCAAACACATTACTATTATAATTTAAGAAAACAAAATAATGGAATATCAGAGACACAGTTAAGGGCAAAGATATTCGTCTTGCCTTGAAGGAGATTTCAGTTTTACCTACATGACCTTTCTATAGTTAAACACAAAGATAATCTCCTTTGTTTGCTGGGGAGGCATAGAGTCAGGGAGATTACTGAATTCTCTCAGAGCCACTAAGCTCTGTTAATTATCATAGAAGATGCTTGCTGAACGCAAAATAAAGACCCCACACTTAGGCAGGCTTTACTACTAGAGAAGAAACATCAGTAAGAATAAATGAAATGAAGTTCATTCAGGTACAATTCTATATTGAATATTAGCCTTTGATATTAATATTTTTACTCACATAGTAAAAAGGCACAACCAACAGTTAAAACTAAAAGAATGCTGAAGTCTGAGTTGAGCTTAAATTTAAAACCACTGGAAATGTAAACTAGCTTTCTTTTTTTTCAGGACCCATTTATAAAGAGCTCTAATAACTAGTATGTTTAGTTTTAAAGAATAAATTTCAAAATGCCTGTGGTAGCTAAGGCAGTTACCTTGGAGCATGCACTAGGACACAGGTGTGAGCTGAGGAGAAGCGCAAGAGGGTCAGGAGTTTTCACACTGGCTCTCACTACTTTACTTGGTTGGGGAGGCCACCTCATTTTTCTGAGCTATTCCCACCAACTGCAAAATGCTAATGATGCCTGTGTCACAGGGGAAGGATGACTGCAAGCACTCTGTAAAGGATGAAGGTTCCCCAAGTGGTAATAGTGACCACTTTTAACGCGCACACGCTACAAGCACATCCCTCATTCTGCTGGCAAAGGTTTGAGCATGCAGGAAATTCAACCATACTTGCAATCTGGAGCCTACTCTCTTCTCTGGCACAATATACACACTGAAGATAAATTTATTTGTTTATAACTGGCCTTATTTTATAACAAGTTCATGTGGCAATAAAAAATGTTAAAATTTTTCACTGATGCTCCCTGCATATTTTGGAAAACCTAAAAGTAATTTAAATAGATCATGAAATTTGTGTTCTGATGTAACTCAAACCCATCTCCCAATTTAAAAAAAAAACCAGTATGAATAAAAGATTATCATAAAGGTTGGAGTACAGTATTGGAGTCGAACTGCCAGGGTTCACATCCAGGTTTCACCACCTGCTAGTTGCCAAGTTATTGCACTTCTCAGAGTCTCTTTCTCACTTATAAAATGGGAATAAAAAATGCACTTACTTCACAAGGATGGTGCAAGGCTTAAATGAAAGAAGCTATACAATGCACCTAGGCACATAGGAAGTTAACTATTATTCCTACTTCCATTAGGACAAGACAGCAGGAGAATACTGAACTAGGATGTACTAAGGTGAACTAAGCATGGTCTGTTCCTGCTCATGCTCAGTGCCCCACCTCCTGACAATGACTAAACCTCTCTAATGCCACCGTGATACTTAGAGCCAAGAGGCTGTACTTTTTAATTCTAAAATGCTGTAACCTCAAATTCTGATGCTTTATTTCTACCCTTTGAAAGCACTTTGACATCCATCATCTCATTCGATCTTCTCAAATTCTGGAAGTAAGAGAGGTATTATTTCTAGTTCACAGATGAGGACAGTCAAACTCAAAGTGGTTTAAGTAGCTTTACTCAATATCCTGCAGAGATGGTAGGACAGTACTGGAGACGGCTATGACAAGCCTGAGCAAATAATAACATCTTACCACAATAAGCAGTTGGAGAGCAGGTTAAATAACTTTCAGCTAAAGAGACCTGGCAATTCCCTATCCAAGAGCTTATGGCAGAAAGAAGAAATCAGGTATGTCCATAAGGAACTTTTGAATATAAACTGCAATTTGATTAGGCTTTTCATTTTAACTGAAACAATAAAGGAAACAGTAAAGTTCTGTAACAGAATAATTTTTGTTTTCAAAATAATATCCACATTGTCTCACCTTCAAGTAGGGCTACTTGACTCCTGAGAGGCCAAAGAAGAATTCTCATGAAATTCATCTGCTTCTATTTTTTTTTCATTAGTTCTACATAAGCAATCACAAACATCTTGAATGTTCAAAGGGGTTTTATTTTTTTTAAAGTTTAAAGTTCTAAGAGAAAGAAACAGTCAATGATTACAAATACCATTTTTAATAAGTGCAGAAGTTAACATGCCACCAATTTTTTGAAATGGCAGTCTAAAGGCCCATCTGATGGTTTGATTAAACTTGAACTATAAAATAAACAATTAGGAAAACATTAAGTTATAAATCAGGGGTTAAAAAAATTTAATTCTAGGTCTTTTGTGGTCCATCTTCCTCTCTCAAAGTCTACCTACCTTAAAAGAAGCCTGATTAGGTTTTGAAGTTTACTGGTTCTAGGGATTGACTCCAGCCGCTGCCACCACTACCACCAGCCCTTCCTGCTCTCCATCCCATTCCTGACCTGATCTCCCAAAAATGTCTCATTGGCTGCTTCTATCCTCCAGTAGGCAAGAACAGGTCAATATGTTTTTGAACAAGTCTAATTCAGGAGAATTAAGCAGTTCTTAGCAGTATCAGGAATGATCTGTGCCAGGAAGTCCACCCTGGCTTCAGCTGCATCATAGCAGCCAACCCCTTTGTTGCCCAGGATCCAAGGTGAGATCTCGCAATGTTTCACTTCCCAGATGTATGGGAGAGACTCCAAAATAGTTACTGGGCTGCAGGGGAGAATATGAAAGCCACAGCAACTAAGAGCACTGACATCATCATTTTTGCCATGACAATCACAGGTGACATAGTACAGTACTCGAGACTGAGGAGAGTTGGTGATGGCTATCAGGTCTCTACAGTGACCACAGTCTCTGAACCTAAATTCACACACATGAGCCTAAAAAAAATTTATCCCACTTTCACAGGTAAAAGTTGTGGAAGAAAGAGTTGCAATGCTGAAATCATGAAATTTCAAGGATTATTTTCATAGTTTGTGGAAGGAAGACAATATTGTATTTAAAAAGATTTGACACATGTGGCCATCTAAAAATATGGGAAAGAATTAATCAACATTTAAATATATTTCTTAAGCAGAAACTTTTTACAAGACGTAAGTGCTATTATCAATGTTTTTAATGTAGGCAATTTCCCATAGTACGCTAAAAAAAAAATCAATCCTATATTAGGTATTTAAAAAATCAATACTTGATGTCTTTGGGCTTTCTTTTGTGACAGTTAAGAACTTTCTGGCTTTGACCAATATAAAATGTAGCTCACATGCTCTATATTCACATGAAATGATATATTGGGCAAAGGTAACTCAGTAGTATGAGGACAGAAAGTCAGCCTAGGAAAAAAAGTAAGGTATAGGTAATCCAAAGTACAAAACAGAAGATTTGATTACAAATACAAACCCTATCAATGCTCAATAGATGATTTATAAAATGAGATCTATTTTTAATAAAGAACTAAGAAATACAGGAAAAAGTGTGAGTGTATTGGCGCCACAGGAACCTTGCTATAGCACAGAATTCAGTGTAAGTGGCTCACTGAAGACCCAGCAACAGCAAGTCCCAACAATAATTTGCCAGTGTGGAGTCAAGACAGCATTTTAGCAAGGGTGTGTGTGTGTGTGTGTGTGTGTGTGTGTGCGCGCGCGCGCGCACATGTGTTGTGGGGTGATGGTAAGAAACAGAACTCAGTAAAAACAATTTCATCTTGGCTCAGAGTATGGCCAACCATATGCTCTACTTAGATAAGAAAGTTCTACTAATTTGTTTTTAGTAATTAAAATCTGTGACATTCAACATTTTGGGGAGCCTTCAACAAGAATAAAGTACTACATTACACAATGTAATTCTGAATACATTTCTTCAGCAAAGTTGCTGCACTTAGAGATAAGCTGACTTCAGACACTAATGGTTTTATATCTTATCACCAAAACTTGGCCCAGGAAGTAAGAGAGAAAAAAGCAAGCAAGAAGTTTTTGAGCATAAACCTTTTCTCTTTGATGCCAAACTGCCTTTAAGGACCTAAGCCCAAAAAGAGAAGGTTTTGTTCCCATGTGTCTTTGGCACTGTTTGAAACTCTCCTAGCAAATCCTCTTGTAGTGAAGAAAATGTTCTATTATCCACTTATAAAACTGCAAGATGATTTCAGTTTGCACTGTGCAAATGACAGTCTAGCTGCCTTATTTATTGGTGACAAAACCAGTTATCCAATTGGTGACATAGTCAGTTATCACAGTCACAACAGGCTAGAAGGATGGTGGTAAGGCAACTAAGACTCAAAAGGACTTTCTTTGTTCTATTTCTTATCATAGTCTTGTCCGGAAATCGTATGCTGGTACCATGTAGTAAATGCTCCCAAATATTTGAATAACTGATCACAGTGATCAAAACTAGGGTCTGCATGGGTTGTGACAGAAGCAGGCAGGGTCAAGTTTTCTTTACTACCAGGAATTTAATACAAACTACCCTTGGATGTCCATGTGCTCAGCAATGAATTATAAGCAACTTCATTCAGTTCCGTGTATGAAGAGTATCAATGGGCAAGAGAGTTTGGTGTAAATATGCTTCAACTGGGTACAATCACACAATTAAAACAGTTAAAAAGTCCTATTCCAAATCTGTTTGAAAGTCGAAATTTTCTAGAACTTGAGCCCCAAATTATTAGATTAAAAAGAAAAAAAAAGATTCACAGTGAAATTAATACTTTCCAGTAACTGCAAACTCTGTCTAAATTATGTGAAAAGAACTCTCAAAATAAAATTAAATCTTAAGTTTCACAATTAGGAAAGAATACAACTGTCACTGAACAATGTATTTTATGTATACATTGTATACATAATATACAACAAAGTAAAAAAGTCTGTGTATATATGTTTTTATGAAAAAGTCTTTATAAAAAACAGGAAAAGTCAAAGGGTTGCCTTGTTTATTGGAGGTTATCCTTGGGTAATGTCCCTTCTTATACAATTAATGTTGAGAGAAAAAAAGGTAGTTTTTAATGGTAACGCTGCCAAAATTAGATTTAAAATTATTTTCAAAACTGCTCTCTAACCTATTTACTAAACAGATATGCTAACTACTTTGCCCTAATTAATTTTCTCCATTTGCAAATTACTATTCCCCCAGCATAGTTATGTTTTAAAAAAATAGTTTTGCATCATCTAATGTCAGTTAACAAATATGATTTCTCTCTTTTCTGAGCCTTCATTGCTTTTCATTTGTATTTCTCCATATAGTTGGTACCCAGGTTTAAAATTCCAAGAGTTTATAAGTTCAAAAAAATTAATTGTTGCTTCAATAATTATAACTAAATTTATCCATAATAAATAATTTTCAAATTAAATTTTTGGAAAGTTGCTAGAGCTTGAAGGGAACTAAGACATTATATAAGCCAACTTCTTCTTTCCACAAATAAAAAAATGTCCCAGGAGACTGGCATTAGGTCCTCACTAAGCGATGAGAATCCTGATCTAGGTACTCCCAAGGACATGCCTATTCCGTATCACATAATTCTGAAAGCTGAAGTTTTCCATTATTCTAGTAAATAATTTCAAAATAATGGGGAAAAGTAAATTGTTCTCGAGATGATGCATAATTTGTACAAACTGCCTTTGCTAAAATAATAACTGGTAAGGTAACTGTGAGTCTCTTAATCTCGTCATCTGTATAGTCAGAGGTTTAAGTAGCAAGTCTACATAGTTACGTGCAATAATATTAGTGATAATTAATGTTCACTGATTGCTTTCTGGTCAAGAATCGTGCTTCATTATTTCATCTAATCACCATCACTCACCCCATCTTCTAGAATGAGGAATTTGAGGTTCAGAGAAGTGCCTTCTCTGGAGCCCAACGGTAATAAGTGGCTAACAGGTCAGACTCCTAGGGTCCAGGTTCTTAACCACAATATTGTGCTGTCTGTCTCTGAAATGTAAATGTACAGTTCCAAAACTACATTCAGGATGAGAGTGGATGGGATTCATTTCCCATGAGAACATTTCCCAATCTGTGAAGCTCTGAAACTATGAGGAACTGTTGGAAGAGCAAAAGCCACAGCTCCCAGACTTGGGGCCTCAGACTGTCTTGTACCACCTCTGAGATAACTCCTCCTTTGGGCCTCCTGACCCACTTCCTAGTGCACTGTGGTTACCAGTCACACTGCAAAGGCTTTTTATTTTGTCCTAAGCATGGAGATCTAAGAATTGGCCAGTGGGAGCAATAAGGAGGAAAAAAGCCCTGCATGTTCTCTGGCCAGAGCCAGAAATCCGTCCCCAGCAAAGTTCCTGAGCCCAGTCTGCACCCTGCTCTCCACCTAGAGGGAGCTACCTGGACTACATTTGCAGTGCTCCAGATAAGTGCAGGCCTTGCAGGCCTGTGTGCGCTCTCTCCACATCCCTCCACCCTTATCCCTAGGGTACAAAACTTCCCTACAAGTCCCTCTACCTGTTAAACTCCTCCACAATCTTCAGGAGTGGGCAAGAACCTTCCATTTACCAGGAAACACTTTCTGCACCCCTCTTATTCTCAGCTGACTGAGTCTGGCACTGCCCTTATCATCAAGTAGACAATTCACAGGCTTTCTCCCTGCTGAGTCCCCCACAACCTGGTACCTGGCTCACAGCAGTCACTCAGAGTGTTCTTGAAGGCATGATCTCTGCCCATGTCTTGAGTGATGACACATCCTTTGACAACAGGCATTCATCTTGCCATGTTCACTACTCTGCCCACAGACTAGATAAAAAGAGACTTGAAACAATCCCACATTTGATGTACCTGTTTTCCTACAACATATCAGCTCCCTGGAACTTTGCCCACGGAGGCCTGGCAGCTGATATAAACCTTGTGACAGAAATGCCGAAGCCACAAGCAAGTTCTATGCTTGAAACATTTGAGTACGTTTGTTCTCTGAGTTGAGATGGTTTTGGATTATTCTCAATAATAGCAATATACTGCTTGGTACCAAAATATTTTCCTGAGACTACATACATCTTTGAAATTTTAACACAAATTAATAGGAAAATCTAATTCACTTTACAATAATATATATTTTATAAAAAACTGTAAATACTTGTTCGGCAAGACATAATTGTATATCTGACAACAGGAAAAACTGAAAAGGTTTAAAAGTAGCAAATCTAACTCAAGACACTGAGGAATTCTAAACAAGAGTTCAGCAGAATTCAAAACACAGTACTGACTTCTGCAAATAGCCACATTTATATATCTAGAATACCAATAACTATTATAAAGAAAACAAAACCATATTAAAAAATATCTCAAAGAGGAGACGAAATGAGTATTCTAGATAAAGGAAACAGCATTTACCACAGTTGAGAAAAAAAAAGCGCAAGCTAGAGGAACAAAAAAGTTAACGTGACACTGAATGATTGGAGCGCGGTGTCCTGGAAAGGGGAGCAGAGACAGAAGCACAGCTGATCAGCAGGGGCTTCTGATCTACATGAAGGAGTCTAGATTTTGTTCTGAGGATGAAGAAAAAGTTTCAGGGTCAGAAGTATCAAGATCAGACTTGTACTGTAGAAGCCTCCTTCTAACTGCAGTGTAGAGAAAAGACAGAGGAGGATGTGTCCAAAAGGAGGAGGCTGGTTAGAAGGAGGCTTTGCAAGAACTGGACGAGGTGATGGCGGCCTGACTCTGGGTCAGCAGCTGTGGGGTGGATTCTAAGGCTGGCAGGTAAGTGGCAACATGAGAACTGGAGCCTGGACGCTGAGGGTAAGAAAGCCAGAGGAGTAAGAGCACAGCAATTTGGGAGATCGTGGCAGGGATGAGCGATGGGCGCCCAATATGAACAGATTTGAGGGGAGGATGGAGTGGCTGGGGAGGACAAGGATTCAGTTTGGACCCAGTACCTGGCAGAGCTGAATCTCCTGGAGAAACTGTCCCAGATGCAGTTGGATACAAGGTTCTGTCACTGAAGCCAAGACATTTTAGGCATCAAAATATTAACAAGAACAAGTCAGCAAAGATACAGCTAATAACTTCCTCACACATCCTTTTCTCTCTAGTCAATGACTTTATTTAATCTTTGTACAAAACTTGAAATGGGTTATTTAGGAATTTAGGCCCTTAGAGCAAAAAAAAATATTTGAAAGAAATGTATTTGGAAATTTCCAAATATTTGAAAATCTAATACGTAATAAAGGATACTTTTAATCAATAAATAGTGCTGGGACACCTAGCCAATCATTTGGAGAAAATAAAGTTGGAATCCTATGCCGCCCTGGAGCTTCAGATGGATCAAAGATTAAAGTATATTTTTAAATCTACGAAAATACTATGAGAAAACACTGATGAATTTTTCATAACTCTGCAGTAGGAAATAATAACAGCTAATACTTACAGTGTTTGCCACTCACCAAGCATTGTTTTAAGAACTATACAAATACTTTCGGTCCTCACAACTCTGAAGCAGTATCCCCATTTTACAGTTGAGGAAACTGAAGTGCAAAGAAGTTAGCTTCAAAGTTATACTACTTGATTGTGGTGAAACTGACTAGAACTCAGGCATCTGTATTCTTAACCTCTACATAGCACTTCCTTCCCAGAAGGTCATTCTCTAAGACCTAAACACAGAAACAATAAAAGAAAAATATGATAATTGAAATCCATAAGTCATAACACAAAAATGGAGGAAAACAATTGCAAAAAATGTCAGAATTAACATTCTAATATAAAAGGATGCATATAAATCAATAAGAAAAATGAACAATTCTTCCCATTTGTGAAAGGAAATACACAAAAGAAGTCTGAAATTGTCAACAGACAAGTTGTACAATGATGCTAAATAGCTAAGAACTGTAAATAAATCATCTTTCATCTACTAGAATAGCAAAAATTAAGGACTGATGATATCCAGTGTTGGCAAGAATATAGGGCAATGGGCACTCTCACAAACTGTGAGGTAAATGTAAACTGATGCATGTTTTATAGGGTAATTTGGCTATATGATCAAAATTTTAAATATGCATGTCCAGCAATCCACTTCTGAATGTTTACAGAACTAAACACGCCAATACATCAAAATGTACATACAGTGGTAGTCACTGAAGCTTAATATAACAACCAAAAAGCAAACAATATTAATGTCTAAAAACAGAAAACTGATTAATGATATCCATGTTATGGAGTACTATTGTAGTCATTAAAAAGATAGCTCTATATTCATCATTAACAAAATACTGTTAAGAAAAAAGCAGATTGTATAGCTGTCTACATAGTACAATCCTTTTTTTAAGTGATAAAGATTTAAAATTTTTAAATTGTTCTGTTGCTTTCAAATCTATTGTCCAATTATGTCATTAAGTTAAATTCTGTAAATTCTGAATCCCAGAAACATCATAAGGACCTTGTACAACAGCATGGAGGTGCCAGTGTACCAGAATCACTGAAACAAAATTCCTAAATTCATTCCAAAACTTTTTCAGAAATATTAATATCTACATTAATGTCACCTTCTAAAAAATCTAAAGTTCAATGAAAATAATTTATTACTCGAGAAGATTTTAAGAATACCAATAGAAATCAAGAAAATAAATAGATGTAGCCAATTAAAGATTTCAAAGGAGGAAAAAAAGAATGTGAAATGTCTGTTTCAAAATATTTATCATCTCAGAGTACACAGACATTATGAAGGCTTTCACAAGTAGCCATCTTATTAAACCAAAAACCTTCCAGTAATTAATAACTTGGTCAGTGTTACAAAGCTGGAATTCACTGCCTGACTCCTCACGGTCTAACTAGGAGAAAAGTCAATCTATATTGGTGATGGTGGTGATGATTAACTAAAGAAATCATGGGGTATAATATTATTCAGGCCAGCAAACAAAGCACAAAAAAATTTCCCACAGAAACAATACATAAGATGATTCTAATAAGCAGCACCCAATTCTATGTAATTCTAAAGAAAACTTCATTTATTCAGTATGATCAAAGCTACAGGACTACTTCTTTCAGGTAATTTAGACATTTAACACTTTAAAGATCAAATACTTTCTACAATTATCTAGGATGGAAATCTTAATGTATTACAAATTTTCTAACTTTAGTTCACTAAGCAGATAGAAACATGACAGCCTTGTAATAATGAGCCACAGTAGCCATTATTTAAAATATCATACATAAACTTGATCACATTCATTTTACAAAAAAAGGAAACTGATATCCAAAAGATAATGTTGGAAGGTGCTGTGATTTAATAAATTTATGATCTTAGAGGCTATCCAGGTATGTGGAACTAAATGTTCCAACACCAGGTGGCCCCCGATTGCAATGTTTAATGTCTTCTCTCTCTCTACCTCCCTCCTCTCTTGCTGTCCAGGAACCTCTTTTTCACACTGCTAGTTCTTCTCATTGGCTGCTTTTAATTGCTGCATAATAGGGACATCAAATGGATAAGACTGCAAGAATAATATTTTAAGTGTCAGCGAATCCCGAGTGAATATCCTTGGAACTTTTCTAAGTGTAAAATAAAGAACTTTAAAGCACAGATTTTGTTACAAGCCCTTTGGTGGCTCAGAGCCTTTTTTCCTTACTTCTTAGTGCTAAACCATGTTCTAGATAAGGGAGGCTGCTGGCTTTAGTTACCATCAGTAAACTTTAAAACGTTTTCTGTTACGTGGGTTCTTGGCTCCTGAAATCTCATATAGTACTTGCCTGGCAAATCTTTTCTTTAATGGAAATGTGAACTTTTACTTATCCCAAGTTGAATTATTATCAATAACAAATTAGTAAATTTTGGATGAAGTATGGTTATTAAGACAAGAATCCTAAAAGTGGCATGTTTAGATAAAACATTCTGAGAATTTGAAAAAAGGAATCATTATATTAACATATAACACTTTTATGCATATATTCAAATTTATGTATGTACACACACACACACACACACACACACACACATTCTTAATCTCTCTCTCTCTCTCTCTAACTCCCTAGCAAGTGCAAAAGAATTACATATAGATAGAAAACTCTTATCTATAGCAGATTATCATGTAGTATAGCTATTTCTTTGAAACCAGGAATCCCTGACCCCCAGGCCATGGACTGGTACCACACAGCAGGAGGTGAGTAGCAGGCAAGGGAAGCTTCATTTGTATTTGCAGTCGCTCCCCAGTGCTAGCATCACCACCTCAGCTCCCCCTCAGATCATCAGGCTCCTAGATTCTCTTAGGAACACTGGTGCCAAAAAGGTTGGGGACTGCTGCTCTATAACACATTAAGCTGTCCTACTTCATTTGAGGTACTTGGTGTGTCTAATAATCCAAGTGTCTTCCAATGAATCTATCACAAATTGGAAACACCAATTGTCTATGCTTTTGCCAGTAACATCTCAGTTAGGTCCTAGCCTACATCTTACCAAAGGGGAAGAACAGATGATCCATAAGGTTGAACTTACCAGGTCATTATCATCCTCATCATTTGTTCAACAAATATTTATTAAACGTCTACTCTGTGCCAGGCATTTTGCTAGGTACTGTGTCCCTATGCAGCCATAGGCTGTGTCCACTCACGTCTTATAGTCTTCTGGGAAAGACATGAGATAAACATCACAACACTGACAGTGGGAAAGCATCAATGAGCTAAAATCTGAACAATGAGGAGTTAGGAGTTGACTTGGGACTAGGCAGTGTTCCTGGCAGGAGCATGCTGCACAAGCAAAGGCCCTATGAGTAAATGAAAGAAGGTAATCCCACAGAGAACAAGGGCAAGTATGACCTGAGATGGGCTTGGAGAGGCAGACAGGGGCCAGACCAGGCAGGGAGGGACTAGACAGGGCATGGTAAGGATTCCCTGGTCTTTATTCACATGGAAAAGCATTTGAAAGTTTTTATACTTAATTTATTTACTTCTCTAGAGGAAAATTGTTATAGCCATATTTAAATGATCACTCTGGCCACATAATATAGAGAACAGATTGGAAGAGGGAAAGTAGCATATAGAGAGCAAGTTAGGAAGCTACTACCAAATGAGAGATCATGGAAGCCTGCACTAGGAATGTGTACAGGTCAACTCACCAGCCTCTGAGGATGGACTGAAGACAAGGAGTTCTCAAAGACAACTCCTAGGTTCTGGTTCTGCCATAAGCAAGGAACATATCAGTAGGACAAGACGTAGGGAAAATTCTGAATTTGGTTTTAGATATCTGAGTTTGGATGGGCCACGCAGACAGTGAAGTATAGGTCTGGAGTTTAGGAGAGGTAATGGCTAGAAAAATAAACTCTGCAATCATTTGTGAATGGCCAATAATCAAACTAAAGGCATTGAGACTGGAGTGGGGGTGGAGGAGAGAGAATAACAGAAGCCCTAGGACCATCCTGAAGATCATCTAATAATATTAATGTGCAAGAGAACGGTGATGGACCGTCAAAAAAGAAATGCCAGGGTTGAGAAAATCAAGAGGGCTTCCTCATTAGCCCAAATAACTAGACACTTTCAAATACCAGAAACTCAATTTTCTCAATATTTAACAGTTTGTGCATAGCTCCAATTACTTTGTAACTACACTTAGTTATTAAATTATTTATTGTAAACTTTATGTTATTTACAATTGGTCAATATTATCAACTCCTGCTTGTTAAAAACCAACTACTGCTACTAAATATCAAGCAATGTACAAAAACGCATGAGAAACAGCTAGGCCTTCAAAACTTGCCTTAAGCTAGACCATGATTAGACTCACATCGCAGTATGTAATTGTAATCTTCCAATACACTAATTTTAAAATAACCACTTTGAGAAAATTAATTCATCCTAACATTCATGGACACCTAATGTTCAAGGGTGCCAGACATTATTCTGGGTGGTGGGCAATGATATAAAGAACAAGACAGTTCCTTGTCTATTAATGACTGATACTTATTATTCGGAATGCTGTAAAACCAGTTTGAAAATTATGTAATATATCAGTTAAATGATTATTTAGGAAATAAAGATAATGATCACATCTATTTATAGTCGAGAGTAAAGCCTCCACCTACTGCTCAATATCTACCCTCTTTTCACTCCACGTACTCATCATTACGCTTACATGTGATAAACTTAGTTAATGCACTAATCGCATCACTGTGTAAGTTCCAGGAACTTCCTCCAGTCTTCAAAAGGTTTGACTGTCTCATTAATTCCCAAGTAACATACTGTACTTTCAGAAAAATACACTTGATAGGTCTTAAGAACTTAACAGTTCTTGACACTCTACAACATCTCAATCTATTAAACCAAACTAATCAGACTGGTATTCCAAAGGACTCAATCACTAACGATACAGAACTCTCTTCCATACCAAACATACCTAGACCAACTGTGATATGCACAGAGTAAACGAAGACAAGGAAATCTTCTTGGTTACCTTACGCCCTAGAGCATATTTTACATTTCTCTACATTGTTTTCTTTACTAGTAGATTTGCTCTTTCTAATAAGACTGAATTTTAAAACTGGCATTGGCAGATACTGAGTTTCTTGCTCCCCATATCCCCATTTTTATTTCCTCTTTCAAGAAAAAGAAATCACACATGAAATTGCAGTTTCATATATACATTCCTCTTAAGAGTGTAGGCAGAAATAGTTTGAAACTAATCTGTATTTGGATTTCTTTATCCATTACTGTGGAAATGGAAAAACTATAACATATATCTATCCTAAAAAAAGGGAAAGAGCAAACATCAGCAGACCAAATGACAAGCAGAAAGTAGAACAAAACTATCACCCTTAACTACAAATCTGGAAGGATAATTAATTTCTCAGAAAGTTATAGAGTGGTACCACTATATATACTGCAGGAATCCAGTGTGGAATGCTGTGGATGAGATTCAGAGCACTAATTTTCTGGGTGCCACACTATATTCCCATTTCTCTTAGAGCATTTAACATGGTATTGTAAAACATGTTCCTACTACAATCTACCAACAGAAACAGAGGCTGTACATTGATGATCTTTTTCTCTACCAGCCAGACCATCACTACCTTGTAGAGGTTCATACATGTTGGATGAATGAAATCTAGAACACTAACAAAAGGGCAGGGTCCAGCTATACTGGAACAGTTTCTCTCCACTCTCCACATGTGATGACTAAGATGAATGAGTGATGTTAATGTCAGCTTCATTTTCTTCCACTTATGAGTTAATACCAAACAAATCAAGAAATCTAAGCAGCACTAAGCACTAATCAATGATTCTCCCTGCCTAACATGATGAGGTGATCTAAGTACAGTTTACTAGTATCACATGTACAAGGCCACGTTATAGAAAACTATGCACTATGTTATACATATCAGGAGACAAATATATTGGCAATGGCACTAGGTAGAGACCTATCAGTCTATTATGATTCCTGCAGAACAACTTCCTCCTTAAAAATCAATTAGTTTGACTATTAATTTGAAAAAGACAATGGAGGTGGCATTGAGTAGTAGAAAGAGTCCGTGGAGTCAGACCGACTTAAGTTTGAAGCCTAGCTCTGTCTTCTAGATGTGTGATAATGGGGCTTTACCATCACAGATGAGTTTCCAGCTCTGGAAAACAGAAATTACAGTGCCTCAGAGGGCTGCAGTGATGATGAAATGAGAAAAAATATATAACTCGCCTGGCACATGGAAGGCAAGGAAGATGAGTATGTAAAAGGTATCTAAACATACCTATATGCTCAATAAACATATTTTAGTCACAGCTAAAATTCTTTCATTTTCTTGCAATAAGAACACCTGACTAATCTCACTGCTTTACAATGAGCCATTTGCATTAATTCTGTTCCTGATTACTTTTTTCATGTTTAAAAGTGTTCCTAAATTATTCCTTAAAGACAACTTGGATTTATTCTTAATAGAGCACATTTCCTCACATTAAACTTCTACTCATTTTCATTTTTAAACAGCTCTAACTTTTAACAGGATATGAAAGAGGCCAGGACCAAGAAATACAATCAAGTCTAAGGAATATACTTGGTATACCTGATATTAGCAAAGCAATCCAAGGTTAAAGGTGCAATATACTGCACCTCTTAAGCAGCCTCTGGAGACTATTACTTTTCCATGCCACATTTTTCTATTGCCTTTTTCATAAAGAAATACCTTTTAATCCAAGAAAATGAGTTACAGAAATGCAAAAGCTGTGCTTTCAAACTCAGAGCACTTCTGAAGGCCCCATATTTTTCCTCAGAGGAATCCATTCCCCATTAACTGCCTTGCCACCCCATCATTTCTTCTTCTGGAATGCTCACAGTGTCAAGGACTGATCACAGACAGCCTAGGCAAGCTGTAGCTGGTTCTTCTGCTCTGGTTGAAAGCAAAGAACACTCCTTTCTATTCAAATTTTGAAATCTTCAAGTCTACAAGTCAGTGACCATTTCTAAAACATGCGACATATGCTTGAAGTGCTATGGAAGATGTGAAAAAATATCAATGAACAGGGCTACTTCCTGTTTTTTGTATCTAACAAAATGGAGTTATTATAGTGTATTGGAAATCATATATTGAGGAATGTTGGTTAACCAGTCACCCTTGCCAAAATCAGATATGAAAAGAAAACAGAAGTTGGCAACAATTCTAGCTCTGATATTTCTCTTTCAGAATTATATTTAAAAGGTTAATCTTTGAAGAATGCATTAATTCTCTTACCTGATTTAAAACAGAACTTGGAGACAATTCATAACTCCAAAACTCACAAATTCAAGTAAGATTAATTTATATAACTACTTCTATTGTTTTATAAAATCGCCAACTTAATTTTTAAAAATTTATTTTTAGGTAATAATGTTCCTATACTTCCTCTAGTAAAAAAAAAAAATCACTAAATCATATTTTTAGCCTAGCAGCTTCTAAAAGGGAGTGAAAGCTGAGGGCTACATGAGAATATAAAAGCAGCCTATGAAACAGCTTTAGTTTTAAACAAAAACTAACATTAACAAGTACAGCATATCTTGTTCTTTCATGGGGCCAGCAAATTGATAGTTAGGTTTTTTAAGTTTCAAAAATAGGATGAAGTAATTATATCTACCAAACTCACAAAAGCCTGTTCAATGGAGAGTAACACTGTAATTTTTCTTCAAAGACAGTAAATAGGGAGAAAAAAGTCCCTAATTCTGTAATATAAGGAAAAATTCCAAACCCTTGGGCGCCACTTACAGGTACAAAGTTTTCACAGATTTCAGTTATTACCCTGAAGAAAGAGACAGACTTAAAATCTATTTTTAATGATTATTTATATAATTTATATTTCACAAATGTATCTTCTACACTTTCAATTTCTACAACCAAAGATTAAAAACTGATGAAAATTCTGAAATTAAAAAAAATCATAGAATTTTCTTAAAAATGCAACAGGTCTTTAGACAGGAGTCCTCAGACGCATACCACTACTGAAACATAAAAATAGTTTAAAAAATCTTTTAGATTTTCCTCCTGAAAATATGAATATAGCTATTGTCAAAAAAAAAAAGTACAGATTTTAGTGTACTGCTTATAAGTGTTTATACCAATAGATTCAAATGAATTTCAACCCATTGATAAGGAAATTGGGGGAGAGGAGATCACTGTATTTCAAAAGATAGGGAATCGACATTTTACTAAAATCTTTAGGTATGACATCTGAGGTGAACGCATTAGCGCTCTGGCTAGTAAAATTCATTCTAAAAGATGATTATGCTGATTAGCTCATTATTTCATATACCATGCAATTATAATCCACCCCTAAAACAAAGGGGAGGGGGGAAGACCTAGATTATGAAATGCAAAACATTAAGCATAGAGTACTGTCTCTGAATTCTATCTGCCCCCACCTTAGTCCTCTTCTTCTGTGTGGAGACAACACTAAACAACTTCTATATATTACTTTTATAGTGGTTTCTCTTCTACTACATTCATAGCTTATTAACATAACTAGAATGCTGACACTAGCTAAATTACTTACTGTCTTCAAAAAGGTGGTCTCATGAGAATAGATAAAGTTAATTTCTCAAAGGTGAGGGTTAATATCTTTATCTGGAGTTCATTTGTAGTAACAATTGTATTCAAAGATTCATTTTAGTGAAGTTTTAATCCAAAATGCACAGAAGCAAGAAAATGTAGAGAAACATAACTCTTGTAAGATTAAATTACATGTACAAGTGTACACAAAACTATCAGTCACAGATCTTCCTTCCTCTGAATATTGCCAAGGCACAGTATATATCTTAGCGAATTTTTGGAGGGATGGGAGGAGCAATTGCCAAGCAATAAACTGTGATTTAAACAAACAACCAAGTTCGAAAAAAGTGCCAAATCACTTTAGAAAATTAACCAAAACAAACGATTCGTACTGTCAAATTCGTCTTACAAGGGAACAAACATGAGACGCAGTCTTCAAAATACTCAGAATAAAGGCCAGGAACTCTACAGGTCAACGGGTGACTATCACAAAAACATTTCCAGCAACTCAAAATATCCATCAAGGCTGTTCTTTGCATACATTAGTTTGATTTTCAAAACAAGGATTACCGCTGTCACACTTAAAAGAGTTTCCTTTAACATAAAAAGTTCCAGTTGCCAAAATAGGGTCTGACCAAAAACCGTGGTCTGAGTTACCTTACACATACCGTACTGCACAGGCAGCACAGAACTATCTGAGCCGAAGCCCACTTGCACTGTGGCCCCTGGAATCCGGCAGTCCGCGGGCAGCCCGCGCAGCTGCACGGAGCAGGAAGCACCGCACCCGCGCCACGGTCTCCAGCCACGCCGGAGAGGCTGCGGGGAGCAGTCACCACCGCTTTGAAACTGAATGGCTGACACATCCGGTCCTGGCGCTTACACCACTCCGCCAAATGCAAACTTCAAAGGCCAAATTCAAACTCCAAACAGAAGTCACTCAAATCTTAGTGGTGCGGTCCGCAGTCTGAAGAACACTCGGAGCCCCCTGGGGGACGCAGTTAGAAACCCCCACGTCCTAAAAGATTGCAAGCCCCAGCGAGTCTGCAGCCCGTCCTACCGCACCACTTTGACAGGCGTTACTGAGCTGTCCACCCAGAGGCCCCAGCGGCCGGCCCCCAGTACCTGATGAGGGGCTCCGCCTGTCACGGCCCTGGGGACCTCCTCGCTTTCTTCTCCGCCCTCCGCCGCCCCCTCCCTGGCGTTGGGCTGGGGCTCCCCACCCGCCGCGCCCCTTTTTTGACCACCGCCTCCCTGCAAGCTCGGGCCTCACCCCCAGCGCCCCGGGAGATTCTCGTCTGGGGCCGCCGTCCTGAAGCCCGCCCCCCAGCCGGGCCGCGAGGGCAGCACCAGTGTCCCGCGCCAGGGCTCCTCCGAGAGCCCCGATTCCAAGAGCCCCACAAAGCCAGCCAGCCCGGGCCCCCACATCTTATCTCGATCCGTCCCCGCAGCGCGGCTCGCACGCCTGTCACATGTCTGCAAACAATAACAAACTCTTCGGCACGTCTCCGCCCCGAGCCCCTGTTCCATCCCCCAGGGCAGGTCCGGGGCGCCACCCGACGCCAGAGGGGTCAAAGGGGGTGCCCGAGGGCTCGGGTCCTGGAGAGCAGCTTTGCTGCGTGGGGCCCCGGGACGCCGTGCGCCGTGCTGGGATTTCATTCATTGCCCTCGTCCGTCCGTCCCCCCAGGTCCCCGCCGCGCCCCCGGCCGTGCTGCTCACCCAGCGGGGGCCGCTGCAGGAGGCAGCTCGGCGGCGGGCGTCCGCTTCTCTCTGGGATCGGCCCCCACGGGGCTTGGGGCGCCGCTGTCCGGTGCGGCCGCCGACTCGGGAGGTTGGGCGCCGCAGCGGCTCGCGGCTCCGTGAGGCTGCGGCATCGCCACAGGCTGGAAACCGCTCCCGTCCGCCGCCGGGTCTGCAGGCTCCGGCGACGGGGAAGTGGAGGAGGACAGCGGCGACGCGGCGAGGAAGAGCGGCGGCTCCGGCAGCTGGTCCAGCTCCACACTCCGCACTTTGCGCAGCTGCCGCCGCCTCCAGTCCGCCCGCTCGCGGCCCCCGCTGCCCGCCTCCCGCAGAACCCCCGCAGTCGCCCCAGGCACGCTGCTCGCCTTAAGCGGTCCTCCGCCGCCGCCCGCCTCGGGGGTTGCCGCCCCGGCACCCGGGAATCCCGACGACGAGGCGCGATTCCCCGCCGCCGCCGCCATTTTCTCTCGCGGGCTACATTCGCTCGGCCCCTGCGAGGGAGGGAGGGGGCGGGGAGAGTGCAGGGGGCGGGCGGACCGGCGGGCGCTGCGCCGCTAGCGCAGGGCCGCTGCGCCAACTGCGTGAGCGCGGGTCGCCGGTCTCCTGACCTGTTCTCACTGGCTGGCGCCCCAGGTTCTGCCGTTAGGGACTGCGGGACCCCAGGCCGCAGGTGGAGGGAGCGGGCTGAGCGCTGGCTCTGCGCGGGGGCCGGCGAGGGGCACTCGGACGGGCCGCTGTGGGGGGCGCCCTGGACCTTGCGCGCTGCCCGCGCGACGCCGCCAGGTAGTCCCGGGCTGCACCGGCGAGAGGAGGAGCTTCGGCGGCGGCTGGCCGCTTCCTTTCTGCTGCAATCTCGGCCGGCTCGGCCGGGCTCGAGTTCGAACTTAGCTGTGTGTGGTGCGTTGAAGGGGACGCAGGCGAGAGTGTTTAGTCTGTCATTTGTACAGCTCTTAGCTCTGGACGTCGGGGAGTCCGGGCTCGAACCAGCCCCACCCCCACTCCGCTTGGGACGCGCAGGTGGCTCCCAGGCCGTCGCCCGCTGTAAAGCGAAAAACAAAAAGAAAACAAAACTAACGTTCAGCAGACGGGCTGCCGCAAATCAAAAAAACTCAAAGTTTTTATAAAAAGCTCTTCTCTTTTGCTCCCTGCCCCCACTCGTGCTACACGTAAAACTTCAGTGTCCTAGGATAAAGTCACCGATTTGGAACACCCATCTCACCCCCTCCCTCTTCCCCGGCTAGAGAGAGACCTGGAGGGGCGGGGTCCCTGTAAATTTTTATTTTTTCCTCCGCTCTCTTTGAGAAAGGCAGCGGTATACAGGACCACAGAGAGCACGTTTGGGGAAGGAACCAACGATGGGCCAGCAAGTGCCCGGTGTGTCATCCTCCGCCAGGTTCTGGCCCTTCCCGAATCCGACGCCTCTAGCGGCACGTCCCTCTTCCCCGCAGGGTCTGCAGTCCGTGTTCCCTCCGCCTCCGCCCCCAACCCTGCAGTGCCCGAGTCGCCTCACGTGGCATGTCCGAACCCTTCCAGCCCCTGGGGGCGCCTTGGTGATAAGGTGCTTTGGAATAGAAAAATAACCATTTGCAAGTTAATGATTTTCGACCTCTCTTCAGCAGAGTAGAACTCCTGTGTCGCGTTTATTTTCCCCCTCCCTTCTTTTCCTGGAGCCGGTTTGTCTGTGATGGGAAATCTCCCACAACCCGGAGCAGCGTCCCTAGATTTATTTCATGAAACTTTAAGACTTGGAGGGCAGAAGGGGAGGGTCCCTCATGAACAGAAAGAAGAACGTTGGTTCGTTAGTCTTCGCATATGCAGACAAAAGACTGAACTATTTACAAAATAATTGCTTTGACTTCTTGGAAATAGATGAAATTAAAGTCCCCTTCCCGGGTATAAATGTTAACTGAGGAGGATGGTGATATATGAGGAATTTTTAAAAACAGTCCTGATTTCATATTAGCTTAATGTTTTATATACTTCTACAACGTCTGCCATGAGGTAGTTTTAGATAGTTAACTTCCAACGGTACAAATTTTGAAAGTTTAGATAAATCTGTTAAAAGTTTAAGTCCACATTTAGGCTATAATTATACGCTCTTTTAATGGTAGCCAAGTGTATCATCCAAACCAAACAGTAGTTATTTCCCAGGTCTTCCCGGATTGCCACACCCACTAAATTCTAAATCGAAATGATACTTTTCTCTTTCCTATTTAAATTGAAAAACCTATAAATTTGCACACACATACTCAGGCACCTGCAAATGAAAAAAACAAGTAGATGTCTTTAGGCTATTGAAATTCTTTTAGTATTGAAGTTTGGCCAGAGTAACAAAGTAGAAAGGATTCCAGTAAAACATTTACTTTTATCCTCTTTATTTGTACACCGGGATGAAAATGGGGACCAGATGAGAGGGGTCCTAAATGCAACACTACCAACTAGCTGCAGTTCTCTGACCTCCTCCGTCCACCACACACCACCATGGGGAAATCTAAGTGGCTGGGCTTTCACCTAGTTTTTGGTGCTTTGAGTCATTTTTCCCTTAATCTTTGAGTAAATATTTGGGTTGTCATTATGCATCTATACACTGAAAAACTGATTTTTTTTTTTTTTAAGAAAAATAATCGAAGGACATGCTTGACTGAAAGGTGTTCTCCCTCTGCTATATGTTAATACAATCTTCTTTGAGGTGAATTTAACCCACGGTACCATAGTTTCTGACTTAAGCGTGAGTAAGATTCTAGCTCTGGTTTTGGTGCCATTGGATCCTGCTTTATATTACTTCACAAAGGCATGTGTCAAACTGCCTTAATTTGATTTCTTTAATGACATAAAGGAGACGTGTCTCTTCAAAGATTGCTTGTACGCTGAAAACTTCAGTTACTATTTTCAAGCCCTTTATTTACATCCTCTCTGATACAAACATTGCAATGATTTCATTTATGCGTGACAACTTCAGTAACCTTTATGCCAGGGTTTTACAGATCACTGCTGCCACACAGTGCTTCTGGGAATCACCTAAGTCACACTTCAGTTCCTACACCACATTCATTTGGAGAATCCAGCTTAATATTGGTGCATTTCCTCATTGTGCATAAATATCACTGACATTAGCATGAACAGATTTAATATGCTCAAAACACACAGAGCTAGTGGCTAGTTTATTGGACAAAGCCCTTGAGCCGTCGTACCTAAGACTTAGGAGATTTATGGATTGTTAAATACCTGGTTAGGCTAGATTAGTGTATAACAAAAAAAAAAAAATCCACATTTATATGTTCAAGAAATAAAGAATCACTAATAGATAGAAATTAATAACACATGATTAAGTAAATTAGTCTTTCTACCTCCAGTAGCTAACCTTGCAAATAAATTTTAGGCATCATTATCAGAGTAATTTTTCTAAAACTACAGTTCTAATTCTGTCTCCTCTTTTTAAACTCTTTAATGGTTTACATTACATAGAGTATGGAATCTCGATTTCTTCTTTCATTCATGCAACAAATACTAAGTCCTTTAACTCCTCTGCTGGATACTATGGAAGACTCAGGAATACCATAGAGATCAACATGGGAATGCCTTCTACCTTTATGGACCTCCCAGTCTATAACTGCCCTCAGCTTTCCAACTTTGATTGTTCAGTTTTTACCTTAGCTTGCCCTGTCCTGAGGCCTGGGCTCCAGCCACAAATATCTGTTTGCCAAGTCAGATCTCTTTTCTCCAGGTTTTCACCCATGGGGCCCTCTTCTGAAAATACTTCCTTAAATCCACCCCACCCCCCACAACCCTGCTTACCACAACCTAGGGCCAGGCCAATTCCTAATATCTGAAGGGCCAGAGTGAATACAGATGGAGGCCTTATACAACATTTTTAATTATTTAAAAGTTAAAATGTAAATCAACAGTAGAAAACATGTATCTCCTAGGCACCTATCTTGTTAAGTACATTTTTATCAAGACAAAACAATACTATATGTAAAGTTAGGTTTTTATATAACTGACATGATAAAACATCAAAGACAATTGTATTTAATTGCACATATCTGGGTATTCCATTGATAAGCTGACTGGATGGAGAATAAAATAAAGACATACATTAATTTCCTAGCTTTTATCTCAACAAAATTACTGCTTATGTCATTATAATTAAGATTGTCACATAATTTGTGATCACTTGAAACAATCCAATTATTATTACTAAGAGGCACAATTCTAAAATATGAATTTGGCGAATGTGAAAATTTTAAATAAAATTATTTACAGCTGATTTTAAAAACTTGAAAATTTAATGAAATGTTATAAAGTATTTTATTAAAATAAAACTATTTGTAATCCTAGAATTCAATATCCATAAATTTGCCAATGTAAGGAATAGCAACACACTTTGCAAGTTTTGTCTATACCTACATAAATACAAATATAAGTCATACACATTACTTAATATTGCAAAATGTTCCTCAGCATTTGTATGCAACTACTGTGAATATTGCCCTAATAGATGAGTAGCTCGGGACTCATGAAATGGAATACAAAAAGAAGCAGATGACTAAGTCGTTATTTAGGAATCCATTGCATTCCTGTAATCGGAGGATATGGATTTGACAAGTTAGCTCATTTGTCTCTTCTTCTCTTAAACATTCTACTAGTAAGATCCTCTCGGACTCCTAAGTGATATTGTTCTCCAACATCAGAAACAGCACAGCCACAGAGCTTCTCAACAACAGTCAAGGCCATGGGACAAGGCATATGAAGCCGTGTTTCTTTCCCTAGGGCCTGAAAAGTGCTAGACAAGAGAGCAGATGTTTAGGGTTATGGGTCATGCTGAACCGGCACTTTGCACCAGACCCAAGTGACCGGCGCTGCTGTGTGTTCTTTAATAAATTTGTTTTTCCAAATTTGTGACACATGGTGTACTCTAAAGCACAGTGCCAATGGCAGAGCCTCCTTCTTCCCAAGTCTGAGGGAGGTACTATTAAGTACCTGCTAAGGGGCAGGCCCTGTTGTAGGTGCTGGGAATAGAGAAAATGAGACAGTGAGTGCCCTTTTCCTTGAAGAACTTGTAGAACCTGCCTTGTGTTAAAGCCAGTTTAATCCATGTCCACGTTTTCCACCCATTTATGAGATGCTGGAGAGAAGGACCATCTTCTCTTGTTATCCTTGTCTCCCAAGGGTTGCTAGCTCAGTGGCTCGCATGTGGTAGTGCCCAGTTAATAGTCGATTTAGATGGTTACAAAACACCAGCTGTCTAAGACTCCTTAGGGTTAGACCGTCTGTCACAACATTCCCTTCCTAACAGGGAGTTCTCTTTCCTTAAAATGATACTACTTTATTTGCAAATTTAATTGTGCACTCCCTTTAGAAAATGTGAGATCTTATTTCTTTATATAGTCTAATAGTCTCTTGTTGGGGATAATTGGGAGCAAGACAAGGAGGGAGGAGAGGTAGAGAATAAAAATGAACTGGGAGTGGGAATCAAAAAAGGAGATGAGAATGACAGAAAAGGAGCAGAAAGTTTTGCAATGATGCCTCAGGGAAGTTTAAGGAAGATGAGGGGTGATAAACTCAGGCCTTAAAACTGTACTTCAGGGACCTCTGTGAGGAAGAAGGGACTATTCATGGCAGGAGGTAAGGGTAATGCTGGGAGTTATCAATTAAAAAGGCATTGAACATTTTGATAGAAGCCCATAAAGAGAGAGAAGAACATCTCTAGGTGAGTGTACTATCAGTAACACAAAAAACAAATCTGAAAGTTTGTGCAAAGGGAATCCTGAAAAGTTTATAAGGAGCAAAAGGAGTTAAAAATTATCAAGAATAATTATAAACATTTATTGAACATTTACTATATGCCAGTACAATGATTAATGCTTCATGTATATTAACTTATTTAATCTACACAATAACCATATGAGATAGGTATTATTATCATTTTATACATGAAGAAACTGAAGCACAGGGAGGTTAATTAACTTAAGCAAGGTTACTCAGCCAGGAAGTGGTGGAGGTGGGATTCAAACTTAGATACTCTGGCTCCATGGCCCATTCTTTTAACCTCAAAGTTGCTATATTTATTATTACGAATATAATGTATAAAAATATCTTTGTCGTTTTCCTATGGCTAGATGTTATTATTTTCTTAATGAACATAAAAATACGAGATCTTTTAATAGTTCTTGCCTCAATGCAGTTTTTATTCTCTAATGCTTTAAGCGTCTCAAGTGAAAATTTTACCATGTGAGTCTTTACTAACACACCACTTTGAATGGGGAAAGGGGTACTACATTCTGTATTATTATTTTTTTGTATTATTTTTTTAAACCAAAGTTCCAAGCGGTTTCAAATCTTAAATTTGAAAAATCTTTGTATACTAGATATAAAAATTTACCCTGAATTACTATAGATCTTAAAATTCATTATATAAAGAAATGAAAAAGGATATCTAGCCTAAATATTCTCTGGAAAGGTGTGGTAGAGATAGCTAGCCGCCCATCAAATTCCCTCTCCCCAACCATTACTATATAGCTGTAGATGGGGAGCAACTGTCCAGCTAGAGACATTTCCCAGTCTGCCTTGCAGCTAGGTATGCCCATGTGACTAGTTCTCACGAGTAGAATGAGCCATGGCTTTAATGTAATGTCACTGGCTGGGTACAGATGATTACAATGCCCCATGGGATGACAGAGCAACAGACTAAAAGGGCCCCTGAATGTCTAGATGGAGGACAGCCCCTCTAAAAAACTTGAATTCTTTCCCAGGAATAAAAAATCTATTGTATTGAGCCATTATTTGTTTAAATCTGTTATAGTAGTTTCTTCTATGCTAAGCAATACAATATAATTTTCTTTTTTCACTAATGCATTGTGATATTTACAGCTTTCTATGGGAGAAGCAGCATGACTTAGAGACAAGAGGGCTTCAGTATCAGCCAGGTCTGTGTTTGAATCTCAGCTCTTCCATTACTAGCTATATAACCTTTGGCAAGCTGTATACAATTTAGTCATCATTAATATGGGGATGTACTGTTGGAGCCTCGCCCATATCCTCTTACCCTTACCACTACTTTGTAGCACACCGATCAGATTTCCATGCCAGCAACTGCATTTCTCTGGCCTCTGAAGCTAAGTGGCTTACTGTATGTATGGCCAGCTGGAAGTGGGCTCCGTACCTCTTAACCTTAAGCAATAATTGGGAGTTGCAGTGGTATACTGCACATGGTTTGTACCAACTTATGAGAACCTCAAGTGCACATCTCTTCCCAACTATAAGTTCAGTGATGTCACATTGGTAGCTTAAAATTGGCCATGATGGTTGCCTTTTCCCAAGATGTCTTTGTCCACTACGGTGAAATGACCAATGACTTAGGCTGAAAGGCTGTGTGGCGGAAACCAAGAAGAGAGTGTTCACCCTCCACAAGTCTTTGCTGGTACAGACCAAACGCTGGGACCTGGAGAAGATTCATCGTAAGTTAATCAAGAGCATCTTCAAGTTTGGCCATGGCTGCTTCCAGACTGTGGAGGAGAAGAAAGCATTATGGGACCACTTAAGAAGGACTGAATTGCAAAGGAAGGAGTAACTTAATGTCAGGAACATTGGCAAAGGTGGGAGTATTTATACCACTAGAATTAGTAAGTTTCCAAACCTCTCTCAGAGCTGTTTGTAAAACACTGACTAACATAGCAACTCTCTGACCTGTTGGGTAATCTAACTCAACACTGTCTTCTACAATGGTTTCTAGATTATCTTTCCAGCAGGGCTAAGCTCCAGTTACTCACAGTGGTATCAACTTGGAAATACAACCTTTATTAGCTGCCTTCCCTGTTTCACTTCTCCACTTCCCTGAAAGTGTTTCCTTTATTTTCCAGATCAACTATTGGCATTGGACCTGTCACCAGGTCTTCTTCTAGGGGAACTCAAACTATGACAGAAACTGGCAATAAAATAAAGTTGAAATTATGTAAAGTACATAGTAGGTGACCTACAAATATTAGCTCATCTCTGTGCTGAAATATATATGGCTAAAACAAACTTGCAGAGTTATTTATTATAGATTAATTAACCATAATAGGAATTGAAATTGTGCATTTAAAACTCAGTTCTCCTAAATATACAAATCACATCCAATGACTTTTTAAAACTTTCATTATTTTAAATAGTTTTATCATAATAAATAAAAACTGTACATATGAAGACTTAAAGTAAATCTCAAACATATCCAAAGATACAAAGTTCTCTTTATTTATTTGCTGGTAGCTATAGGCTTCTAATAAATTTAAGGTCTCTCATCCGTTTATTGATTTTGATTTTGCATTAGCAACTGTTAGTTTTATTTCGTTTTTTACTTTAGATACTTGCGTTAGCCTCATATTTTATGTCACCTCTGAACAGTGATATATGCCAGGATCCCAGTGTTCTAATAATAAATGGCAATTTCGGAGCCATTGGAAAGCTCTTTCAGAAGCTCAGCATTGTGAAGTCGCTTACGAAGTTATAACTTCTCTGGATATTTTTCTTTAAAAATAGTTCTTTGTGATGTCTTTATGGTGAAATTAGAAATAACATTGCTTACCTCATTGTATTTCAATAGCAAATGAGGTCTTGTCAAACACCAGGACTGAGGATGTTTTAGAAAAGCCAAATAATCATTTTCTGAAGAAAAGGCAGCACGATTTAGTAGGAAAAACACCAAACTGAGAGTCAGGAGGCCCACGTTGGCATTTCTACAGTCTATGTCATATTAGATGAATCATTTAGTCACTTCCCCTTCCTGGGTCTTTGTGTCTTTATTTTCAAAAGAAGGATCTTGAACTAGAAGATATTTAACATCTATTTCAGCTTTAACATTTATTTCAGCTTTAACATTTTATGGAAGTCTGATACTTATGGACAAAGGCCCAAATTCAAATTATGTAGCTATTATTTTCTGGTCTTGTCATAACATCTCCAGGGCTATCACGCAGTGGGAACAGACTTCAGGTCATATTTCCTTGCTATTGTCTTTGTCGTGTTGGTTACTATGTGAAAATGAGAAAGTACTACTTTTATCTAGGGATGAAAAAGATAAGAGGTAACAGTATTTTTTCCTTAAGATTTTAACATTAGAAGAGATAATTAATTTTTGATTGTGCTTTACTTGCTGATATTTAAAAGTGTGTTTAACTTACTATTAATCAGATATGCAAATTAAAACAGTGAGATTTATTTATTTTCTATCAGATTAAGAACATTTTAAAGGTGGATAACCCAGTGTGGCTGAGGACAAGAAGAAAGT
>NW_011888962.1:2783381-2787387 GCF_000151845.1 Pteropus vampyrus
TAATGCTAACATGATATAAATTTTTATGTTTCAGATACATGTAAGATGCACTTCCACTTTTTACTCCTATGTTGTTTGTACATCTTAAAACATATTTCTTTTTTAAAATAATAAATTACAAATGAGAAATCTTTTAAAGTAATACATAAAATATAAAATAAATCTTTCAAAAACATGCATCTTTTTATCAATGATTTTGTTTTGGCTAAGTTTTAGTTAGACTCATATAATTTAACTAACTTTTGAAAATAAAAGTTTCTATAACAAGTCCACCAATTTATGAACATTATGAAGTTTACATTTTGGCTGGGGTAAGAATATTACAGTAAATGCTAGAATGTCAGATTCTCTTTTGGAGACAAAATATTTTATAACATCTTATTTACTTATTGTCCCCAAACTTCAGTGGCAAAACTTTTAGTTATGAAGCCTTCAAACTTCCATCTGAAATCACAACAGTGAAGAGAATGATCCTAGCACTATGCTCAATGTATGCTGTGGACAATACACATAGTATGCTTTTCAGTACACTGAATAATTAATAAAGTGTTTTTGCTAAGTTAAAAAAAAGAAAACTAAAAATAAAATTCACGAGGTAGGGGAAACAATCTTGATTTTGGGACTTAGTTTAGTGCCACTCTGTATTTCCTAAGAGGAACGCCTATCACTGACTTCCATCTCAAATTCAATTACAAAGAAAAATAATTTCTAAGATGAAAAAGTTTAAGTGTCATTGTAGCAACCGCTTTAACACAGGAAATCTCTTCAGAGAGCCCTCTCCTTCACACATATTTATTGGCAGTTGCAGGATACATCTGTTGCTACAGATGATTTAGTGGGTAAAGAATCTGCTGGGCCACGTGGTAGGAGAATATGGCCATATGTGGAGGCTTAAACAGAAGCATTTACTCTCTTCAGATTTGTAGACCCCAAAGCAAGTTGTTCCCTGTCCCGACTCAAGAGAGGCCAAGCCTAACTTATAGTGGCTGTTCTTTGAGAGGTGCTCAGAATGGCGGGACAATCACAAGACTGTCTTCTTCATTACTAAATAGATCAGTGTAAACTGGGTGAGCATTATTGGTATAACTCATTAGTATATACAAAAACATTGGAATGCCAACACATTTTAAGGTAAGAAAACATTGGACTAGGTAGAGAGTGAGACCATGGAAATAAATTTTTTCATCTTATTTTCAATCACCTTTGATATCTCAGAGGGTTTCAAAATTTTGTTTTAAAGACTTATCTCCTTTAGAAATCGGATATTGACAAAATGAGTTAAACAAAATCAAGAAAGATTTAGGTTTTTTTATTTTTCAAATATTAAAATGTTCAGAACTGAAAATTATATAGAAATATCATGGGACATCAAAACCTTCTGAAATATAAGAACATTTCTAAGTGAATTTTGAAATTGCCGTCTTTTCCTAAAAGCAGTTCTTTATCTTCTTGAAACAGATGACTGTATTGGTCCTTAATTCTGCACTGAGGGCTGAGGAGACCCAGAACATTTGCATTTTCTATTCTTCTACTGCCTTGCAGGCTTGTTGGCTGGGACTGGTGTCCTTCACTGCAGTTTCAGCTCCAGGCCCAGCTCTGCCTATTCATGTGACAGTTACTGATCATCATCTGGTCTGGCAGAAGAGAAAGGGCAGCTCTCAGACAGTCTGGCCTGTCACATACTGGAGCTGTCAGTCTCTTAAGAGGCTGAGCATATGTTTAGAGTGGCTTCTTCTAAATCAGCTGATTTTTGGCCCCTTCAGTTGTATCTCCTCCATTTTCCTTAGATGCTATTTTTAATTTTATTTGAAGGGAAGCATCTCAGCATCTGTCATAACTTTTCATATTAATCTAATCAAGAATAATAATAATGTCAGCTCAGCTAACTGCCAAGAGGCTGCCCTTGATGGGAGGATGACATAAAATTATAATCAGTTGTGCTCGCTGTGAAAAGCTGCACTTTTCCTTACCCAGAGAACTTATTGTTGGATGCTCTGCCTCTCTTGCCGCGTACACCCAAGAGCCTGGGGCTGCTCTATGAGCTTACTCCTGTCTTAATCCTTTTTAGTGACATTTAGTATTTGATATTCCTATTATTTTTGCTTGCTCTATACTTTGCCAAAAAAGAGTTGATTATATTTAAGGGGAGAAGGATACTAGATAATCCAGAGAAATATATATATATACACACACATGCGCGCACACACATACATATATATAAATTATTGGTGGAAAGACTAAAATTAGGGACAAACTCATTCATGAGAATGAGTAATTTTGGATTCAATTCAACCAACATTCAACCAGCAGGGCCCTGTGTTTTTGCACAGTGTCACCTCATTTAATTCTCCCATAATTCTGCTTCCAGACAAACAGTTCTTCCCATCTTATAGACTTGGAAATGGAGCCTTAGGGAGATTTTTTTTTTTTTTAAATCTTATCCCAAATTACTTAGCTGGCAAAATGGCAAGATTGGCTGCTAACTCTAAATTTGGTATTCTTCCCACTATAAATCACTGCTTCCAGGAAGAATAAATGTATTCTTTGTATAACAATGAGACATTGCTTAATCACTCAACAAATATTCATCAAGTGCCTATCAGGTACCATGTTTTTGAAGATTTTTTGAGTAGCGATATTGTAGTAATTACTCACAGTCCTCAACTAGTACTATTTTGAGCAGTAGCACAAAATTCACAAGTAATTCACAAGGGTTAGAAGTTTAGTTAGTGGCAAAAGTAACAGAATTTCTTTGAATGATGCTGAGTAACTCAAACAGGGCCAGTACCTGCCATGTCACCTCATTAGCATTATGCTCTAACTCACTGAAGTACCAGGCCTACACCAGAGAGTGAGACACTAGAATTTCATAACAGATTCTTAAGCATTTCACTAGAATTATCGAACATGAATGGTAGGCATTCAGAATACTCAAATACTGATATAATACTTTCAGTTTTGTATTTTCTCAGTTTTGCAAACTGGGTACTTCACAATCATCTTCTTAGTAAGTCTGTTTCGAAGTTCAGCTCTTTCTTCTTCTTTTACTTCTAAAGAAATTCACATGGATAAGGAAGAAAAAAAAATCTAACAAAGGTGCCAAGAAAACACTTTGCTTTATAAAAGCCTCATAACTGAAGGAATGCTAATCAAACTTTCTTCCTAAATTAAGGTTTGGGCAAATCCAATATGGAAAGCTCCAGCTGCAAAGGATATAATCCCAGAAATTTGCAAACCCAGGCATACCTTGTTTTATTGCTCTTCGCATTACTGTGCATCGCAGTAAATGTGCTGTTTTTTACAAATTGGAGGCAAGACCCTTCACCAGCAAAAAGATTATTACTTACTTTATTGCAATACTTGCTTTATTTTGGTGCTCAGGAACTAAGCTATAATAACTCTGAGGTATGCCTATAAGAGAAAAGATGCCATGTGGAACTGATGGCAAGTCTCTGTGGAAAAATTCTACTACAAAGAGCTACAAGTGTTAATTCCTGGTTCCCACAAAACCCAACCTATGATCAGGGTAAATGAGATGCTTCTGACATTGCCACATGAAAAGGATGCAATATAGAAAGAGATAGAAATACAAACTTCATAGGAAGAATGTGTCAGGTATATCTATATGATGTTTCTGTATTTAATGAAAGGAAAGTATACCCACAAACAAGCAATTCATTACTTCTCCTGTGACAAAGGCTCTGCAGAGTATTGTCAAGATCACTGTTTGTAATCTTTCTAAAGTCATGTAAGACTCAACACTCAAGCACCAGTACCAAAGCCTGGTGGTCCTTGGTTTCACTGACGAAGACCATCATGGAACCAAAGAATCACAAGTGCTGGGAATGGAAAGGATTTTGAGGTCTTTATTCTCACTGAGCTGAGGCTTTCATTCATACTGGAGAGGCTTCAAATGCCTGATGGTCATTGCCCACCTTCCTTTGGACTTTGGCATGGGATCTAATGAGAAATCTGCTGGGGTCTTCTAGGAAAGATTTCTTTCCTA
>NW_011888962.1:2787437-2788565 GCF_000151845.1 Pteropus vampyrus
GATAACGATACAAGCCTTGATAGGCCTGCTTCCCTCACTCATCCTCCTTCAAGGGTCATTAGCAAAATTTCTGACAGAAATTTCTTTCTGTGGAATTCAGCGAGCATTCAGCTACTTCACACATTTGTTTAAAACTGTCCTATACTCTTTAATACATCTTTAAAACAAACTATACGCTTTAATACATTTTCGAAAATAATCTGTGGCAGCTTGATTCTAAAGATGGCTGCCATCAACTCCTTCCCTCCCCACCGGCACATGCCATTCTTCCATCAAGAGGTAGCATCTACTCCACCAGGCCCTTGCATCTAGGCTGGCCTATGACTGCTCTAAACAACAGAATGTGGTAAAAATGACATTTGTGTTAGCTCTGGACCCTTGCCTTGAAGGGACTGGCAGCTTTCCTTCCAATGTCTTGGATCCCTGAGTGCCATGAAAGAAATCCGGGTCAGTTCATTGGAGAAAGGCCATGTGGAGGAACAGAGACATCAGACATGTACATGAAGAAGCCCTGTTGATTGCCCAGCCCAGTGAAGCCTCAGATGACTCTCAATTGACTGCACGAGATCTCAAGCAAGAAGTGCTAAGTTCAGCCCATTCAATGCACAGAATCATGAGAGACAATAATAAATTACTGTTGTAAGTCATTTGGTTTTGGATTAGTTTGTTACATAGCAATAGATAATTAAATTACGATCATTTACTTTAACCCAGTAATTCTAGGAATCTAAAAAACAGTCTGAAATAAGGACCAAGATATTTACTATATCATTGATAAACACTATAAAAATGTAGAAAAAATACAGGACAATAGTTAAGTTGTACATACAATCTCTTATGTAGCCATTTAAATAATGCTTAAGAAATGTTTTAAATAAAATGTTTATAATATGTAAACAAAAATAAAAGACAAGTCCTTAAATTGTAAACATTCTAAAATATGGTATGATGATTGGAAATAAATTTGACAAAAATGTTAGCATTTTTAACTGTCTTAGGAATGAGATGATTGTTATTTTCTTCTTTATTCTTTTCTGAGTTTTTCCAAGTTTTCTACAGTGTGCATGTATTTTTATTTTTCTGATCATAAAAGTGATAAACACTTACCATCAGGAAAAAAACATTCAG
>NW_011888962.1:2788615-2791151 GCF_000151845.1 Pteropus vampyrus
TTTTTTTTTTTTTAAATCTTATCCCAAATTACTTAGCTGGCAAAATGGCAAGATTGGCTGCTAACTCTAAATTTGGTATTCTTCCCACTATAAATCACTGCTTCCAGGAAGAATAAATGTATTCTTTGTATAACAATGAGACATTGCTTAATCACTCAACAAATATTCATCAAGTGCCTATCAGGTACCATGTTTTTGAAGATTTTTTGAGTAGCGATATTGTAGTAATTACTCACAGTCCTCAACTAGTACTATTTTGAGCAGTAGCACAAAATTCACAAGTAATTCACAAGGGTTAGAAGTTTAGTTAGTGGCAAAAGTAACAGAATTTCTTTGAATGATGCTGAGTAACTCAAACAGGGCCAGTACCTGCCATGTCACCTCATTAGCATTATGCTCTAACTCACTGAAGTACCAGGCCTACACCAGAGAGTGAGACACTAGAATTTCATAACAGATTCTTAAGCATTTCACTAGAATTATCGAACATGAATGGTAGGCATTCAGAATACTCAAATACTGATATAATACTTTCAGTTTTGTATTTTCTCAGTTTTGCAAACTGGGTACTTCACAATCATCTTCTTAGTAAGTCTGTTTCGAAGTTCAGCTCTTTCTTCTTCTTTTACTTCTAAAGAAATTCACATGGATAAGGAAGAAAAAAAAATCTAACAAAGGTGCCAAGAAAACACTTTGCTTTATAAAAGCCTCATAACTGAAGGAATGCTAATCAAACTTTCTTCCTAAATTAAGGTTTGGGCAAATCCAATATGGAAAGCTCCAGCTGCAAAGGATATAATCCCAGAAATTTGCAAACCCAGGCATACCTTGTTTTATTGCTCTTCGCATTACTGTGCATCGCAGTAAATGTGCTGTTTTTTACAAATTGGAGGCAAGACCCTTCACCAGCAAAAAGATTATTACTTACTTTATTGCAATACTTGCTTTATTTTGGTGCTCAGGAACTAAGCTATAATAACTCTGAGGTATGCCTATAAGAGAAAAGATGCCATGTGGAACTGATGGCAAGTCTCTGTGGAAAAATTCTACTACAAAGAGCTACAAGTGTTAATTCCTGGTTCCCACAAAACCCAACCTATGATCAGGGTAAATGAGATGCTTCTGACATTGCCACATGAAAAGGATGCAATATAGAAAGAGATAGAAATACAAACTTCATAGGAAGAATGTGTCAGGTATATCTATATGATGTTTCTGTATTTAATGAAAGGAAAGTATACCCACAAACAAGCAATTCATTACTTCTCCTGTGACAAAGGCTCTGCAGAGTATTGTCAAGATCACTGTTTGTAATCTTTCTAAAGTCATGTAAGACTCAACACTCAAGCACCAGTACCAAAGCCTGGTGGTCCTTGGTTTCACTGACGAAGACCATCATGGAACCAAAGAATCACAAGTGCTGGGAATGGAAAGGATTTTGAGGTCTTTATTCTCACTGAGCTGAGGCTTTCATTCATACTGGAGAGGCTTCAAATGCCTGATGGTCATTGCCCACCTTCCTTTGGACTTTGGCATGGGATCTAATGAGAAATCTGCTGGGGTCTTCTAGGAAAGATTTCTTTCCTAACAAAAAAACTCATGATGAAGTAATTCCCTCTTCTCTCTTTTGATCTGAGGTACTCTTGACACCTGGAACTATAGCAGCCATTTGCAACCATCAAGAGAGACATCATGCTAAAGATGACAGCACAGTAAGACAAAAGGATCTGCGTCCTTGATTATTTGAGCTGTTGAATCAATCTATAAAATAACTCTGAGCCCAGAATTTTGATTTTGACATAATATGTCTCTGTTTTTAAAGTCATTATTACTTAGGTATTCTGATTTGTAACCCAAAGCACCCTGATTAGAGATGCTAATCCAATAGTTTTGTTTCACAGATAAAGAAACAGAGACTCTGAGTGAGAAACTTGTTCAATACCCACAGTGATTAAGTGACAGAGCTACAACTCAAATGCTGATATCCTGATTCTTAGACTAAAGCCCTTTCTGCCAGTCCTCAGAGAACATTCTAGCTGCAATCAAAGGAAATAAGAGCAGTAAGAGGCCTGGTAGGCCATGAAGGGAAGCACTCTCAGGCACTCAGGGAGAAGAGAGCTTCTGCTAGTAAGTACAGACCAACAGTACAGGATTCCAGCCAATTGCCAGTGACTCTCCTGCCTTGTTCCTGACCTCTTAGCCCACTCTTATGTCCTCAGAAAGCCAATTAAAAATAAGCATTGACCATGTCACTGTCCTAGAAACATAAAAATAACATTACTGTACATGACCAAAAGTGAACCAGATTCTCTGAATTTTTTTCCAACTTCCAAAAATAGTTAGAACTTTCTGCCAAAGAGAGCAGGGCTTGAATTCCCATGAAAAAACATCAGTCCATGGCATTTGCTCCAGTGTAGAAATAATTAAATACACACTGAAGAATGGAATTTTCAGTGCTCTCTCACTCCACAAGCCCGTCTTCTGAAAGTAAAGGGGAAAAATTGTGGCACCCACAATGTTGTGAAGAAAGCACTAG
>NW_011888962.1:2791201-2793145 GCF_000151845.1 Pteropus vampyrus
TCTGAGTTTTTCCAAGTTTTCTACAGTGTGCATGTATTTTTATTTTTCTGATCATAAAAGTGATAAACACTTACCATCAGGAAAAAAACATTCAGACAACAGACAAGTTCATAAAGACAAAGTAATAGTCAACCTAAGCCCACCTTATAGAAACCACTGTGAACATTTTAGTGTTAACATTTTGGATTTTTTTTCCTTTGTAGATTTCCATGGATAAATGCTCATGTTAAAATAGGCCAGGATACTATATATGCTGTTTTGTATACTGATTTTTGTACCTGTTTTATAATCAGAAGAAAATAAACCTTAAAACATAAAATTGATGTAATTTTTCTCAGAACATCTCATTGCCTTCTATTTCTCCCTTTACACAGTTCACAGAGATGTGCAGGTATATGAAGACAATGTAACCACAGGAGTGTTTTTTGCCCCAAAATAACAGTGTAAGAACTGTGCCACTAAGCAGTAATTCATACATTAGGAAAGTTGATATTTAGCAACTTGGAGAAAAAGTCTTCTTGTTGCTGTATGTTCCCTTATGGTAGCCAGTCTGCCTTGGAGGACCTTGAACTTGACACCCACTGATAGCAAGTGAGGCTTGTAAAGAGGTTACAGGCAGGGCTACTGCCATTCCTCCTCCTCCTTAGGCTGGCTCTCTGACCTTGAGCAAATGACTTAACTTCTGTAAGCCTCCATTTCCTTATCTAAAAAACAAAGACAACTCTATTAATGACCTCAAAGGGATGCTCTACAGATTGAATTGGGCCGTCCATGTGATGTGTTAAGCACATTCGGTTAATATCTAGGTAAAGGTGATATCATAATTCTTTCTTTCTAGAAAGTGTTACATTTTATTTGGCTTAAACCTCACCCAGACAATCAGCATTTAGTCCTTGCACATATTCTGCCCACATTATGTTAAAAGATTTTAATTTAGGAAAAAAACCAGGCAGCAGGCATTATACATTATATAGCATGTATATCATATAACATAATGTTCCACAGTCCGCTGGTATCCTGTGGTGGGCATTAACAAAGGGAGTTTGGAAATGGGAAGAAAATTCTACATTTAGGTTTTTATATATTTTGTCAGGCATTAAACGTAATAACCACAATAGGAGGTGGAGGGAAGTAAAAGAAGGGCAACTGCAATTTTTGCATGCTTTCCACATGCCAAGCAGCATGCTGAGGGCAGGCATAGAACTGAATCTTCCCTACAAGTATTATTACCCCCATTTTACAAATGGGGAAGCTGAGGAAATTAAACAACTTGCCTAAGGACACACACCTGGTAAATGGGCGAAGCAGAATTTGAACCCAGTGTGTTTGATTCCAAACATTTGAGCTCAACCACAAGGATTATCTTCCCAACAAACTCCATGAGGTAGCATTACCTGGAGTGTTACCCAAGGTTATACCTAAGAGGGTTTCCATGCTGGAATTTACAAAATCTTTTCTGGAATAGTCACTCCCTCATACCCCACATATATCAATTACCTGTTCAGAAGCTGATTTCATGACTGCACATTAAAATTACCTGCAGAGGATTTTAAATAGAAAAACCCTCCCTACCGAGATTATAATGTAAGTACATCTGAATGGCCCTGGGCTCAACTTAGCCTAACAGCCACCATGGAGAAGCACTGCCAGAAGCACCCACTGCTCCCAAATGGACTCTCAAGTGGTTTCCGCATCCCCTCAGCTCCCCAGTGATTCCTATTCCATCCAGCAGCACCCACAGCTTTTGTGCTAGGTTTGCTCTTCTCTTTCTCATTGGTTCTCTGTTCTGTCATCAATGACTTTAAGTCACTTTCCTGAATAACCACCCGCTTCCAAAGTTTTCAAGAAACCTTTGGTAAAAGCATGTTCTATTCTTTTGTTTCAGTGAGCTTGGGAAAGCACTCTTTCTGTGGTTTTAACAATAAAATGGGGTAAAAAAAAAAA
>NW_011888962.1:2793195-2793796 GCF_000151845.1 Pteropus vampyrus
ATGGAATTTTCAGTGCTCTCTCACTCCACAAGCCCGTCTTCTGAAAGTAAAGGGGAAAAATTGTGGCACCCACAATGTTGTGAAGAAAGCACTAGACTTGGAATCAGGAAAGCTGGGTTCCAGTCTGTAGAAAACATTTGCCATTCTTTTTAATCACCTAGGATCTGACCTTTACTTTACAGATTTGAGAAATCTATCATCTTAAGACACAGAACTCATCTTTCATTGTATGAGCTTAAAAGACCAGATACTTATTTTCCTAGCCTCCCTTGCAGCTAGAATTTGGGTACATGACTGAAGCACCTCTGTGATGGCTAATTTGATGTGTCAGTTTACTGGGCCACACGGTGCCCAGATATTTGGTTAAGCAATATTCTAGGCATGTCTATGACAGTGTGTCTGTGAGGGTGTTCTGGAGGAGATTAACATTCGAATCAGTAGGCTGGGCAAAGCAGATGGCTTTCCTTAATGTGGTAGGCCTCATCTAATCCATGGAAGGCCTGAATAGAACACAAAGACAGAGTAATTTATTCTTTCTGCCTGACCTTCCTCAAGCTAGGACATTGATCTTCTCCTGCCTTCAGACTCAGAGTGAAACTAT
>NW_011888962.1:2793846-2796488 GCF_000151845.1 Pteropus vampyrus
GTGTTAACATTTTGGATTTTTTTTCCTTTGTAGATTTCCATGGATAAATGCTCATGTTAAAATAGGCCAGGATACTATATATGCTGTTTTGTATACTGATTTTTGTACCTGTTTTATAATCAGAAGAAAATAAACCTTAAAACATAAAATTGATGTAATTTTTCTCAGAACATCTCATTGCCTTCTATTTCTCCCTTTACACAGTTCACAGAGATGTGCAGGTATATGAAGACAATGTAACCACAGGAGTGTTTTTTGCCCCAAAATAACAGTGTAAGAACTGTGCCACTAAGCAGTAATTCATACATTAGGAAAGTTGATATTTAGCAACTTGGAGAAAAAGTCTTCTTGTTGCTGTATGTTCCCTTATGGTAGCCAGTCTGCCTTGGAGGACCTTGAACTTGACACCCACTGATAGCAAGTGAGGCTTGTAAAGAGGTTACAGGCAGGGCTACTGCCATTCCTCCTCCTCCTTAGGCTGGCTCTCTGACCTTGAGCAAATGACTTAACTTCTGTAAGCCTCCATTTCCTTATCTAAAAAACAAAGACAACTCTATTAATGACCTCAAAGGGATGCTCTACAGATTGAATTGGGCCGTCCATGTGATGTGTTAAGCACATTCGGTTAATATCTAGGTAAAGGTGATATCATAATTCTTTCTTTCTAGAAAGTGTTACATTTTATTTGGCTTAAACCTCACCCAGACAATCAGCATTTAGTCCTTGCACATATTCTGCCCACATTATGTTAAAAGATTTTAATTTAGGAAAAAAACCAGGCAGCAGGCATTATACATTATATAGCATGTATATCATATAACATAATGTTCCACAGTCCGCTGGTATCCTGTGGTGGGCATTAACAAAGGGAGTTTGGAAATGGGAAGAAAATTCTACATTTAGGTTTTTATATATTTTGTCAGGCATTAAACGTAATAACCACAATAGGAGGTGGAGGGAAGTAAAAGAAGGGCAACTGCAATTTTTGCATGCTTTCCACATGCCAAGCAGCATGCTGAGGGCAGGCATAGAACTGAATCTTCCCTACAAGTATTATTACCCCCATTTTACAAATGGGGAAGCTGAGGAAATTAAACAACTTGCCTAAGGACACACACCTGGTAAATGGGCGAAGCAGAATTTGAACCCAGTGTGTTTGATTCCAAACATTTGAGCTCAACCACAAGGATTATCTTCCCAACAAACTCCATGAGGTAGCATTACCTGGAGTGTTACCCAAGGTTATACCTAAGAGGGTTTCCATGCTGGAATTTACAAAATCTTTTCTGGAATAGTCACTCCCTCATACCCCACATATATCAATTACCTGTTCAGAAGCTGATTTCATGACTGCACATTAAAATTACCTGCAGAGGATTTTAAATAGAAAAACCCTCCCTACCGAGATTATAATGTAAGTACATCTGAATGGCCCTGGGCTCAACTTAGCCTAACAGCCACCATGGAGAAGCACTGCCAGAAGCACCCACTGCTCCCAAATGGACTCTCAAGTGGTTTCCGCATCCCCTCAGCTCCCCAGTGATTCCTATTCCATCCAGCAGCACCCACAGCTTTTGTGCTAGGTTTGCTCTTCTCTTTCTCATTGGTTCTCTGTTCTGTCATCAATGACTTTAAGTCACTTTCCTGAATAACCACCCGCTTCCAAAGTTTTCAAGAAACCTTTGGTAAAAGCATGTTCTATTCTTTTGTTTCAGTGAGCTTGGGAAAGCACTCTTTCTGTGGTTTTAACAATAAAATGGGGTAAAAAAAAAAAAGAAAAAGGATGATCAAAATCACTATTCATCATTCCTAGGAACCTACCCTCTCAGAGATTTTCAAGAAGAAAGAGAGGAAAATTCATCAGACCCCTCCTGCCCCCAAAATTACCTGGAAGGAATTTTGCTGGCTTCTTAGGAGTGTATTCTCCTGGATAGAGAGCCATTCTCTATCTTGAGAGGTAGCTGACCCTCAGGAGTTACAGCTTCTGTCTTTTAAATGTTACATTACATAGTCTGTGGAAGACTCTTACTACATGGATCTTATTGCACAAAGAGTGTTCAGTTCTTTAAAATCTCAGACTTTCTAACTGCCAGCAGGGAAAACCACACTGATGTCTTAACCAGTAAAACCATATTAAAATACGGCCCCAAACTAATATACTTAGGTATTTTGCTTAAAATGATGTATCGTTGTTGTTTCTATTCACTACTTCCTTCTGCACGTTCTATATTCACATGTGGAATAAAATTCTGAAAATACTTCTTTTGACCTATTTAAGTCTTTATCTTCCCATTTCAGTTGTTTATCTCTACCTCAAATAGTTCACAGAGGCATCAGTCAATGTAAAACTTTTGCTACTTTTCACTGATAAACTCGCGAAAGGAGCTTTTATTTGAGATGAATTCACTGTTCTCTCGCTCCATCTCTGACAGTTTAACATCTATGTGGTCACAAGAAAAGCTTTAAATAGCTCAACCTTCAGCTCTGCCTCTGGTGGAAACCAGGAGTAAGAATGATGATCTCGTTTGAACAACCTGAAACTGATTCCAGCCTCTACGGAAGGTTTCTGTAGTTTTTTGCATCCCCCAAGGATCTGAGCCTTTAAGCCGAATGTAAGAACTGAAGCTGCAATATTGCTGGTA
>NW_011888962.1:2796538-2798331 GCF_000151845.1 Pteropus vampyrus
AGAACACAAAGACAGAGTAATTTATTCTTTCTGCCTGACCTTCCTCAAGCTAGGACATTGATCTTCTCCTGCCTTCAGACTCAGAGTGAAACTATCCCATCAGCTCTCCTGGATCTCCAGGCTTGCCAGCTGAAGATGCTGGGACTTCTCAGCCTCCATAAACACGTGAGCCAATTCCTTACAATCAAATTCCTTACAATAAATTGTATCTCTTATCATCTAATTCCTTATAATAAATTATCCTATTGGTTCTGCTTCTCTGAAGAATCCAGACTAATATATCCACCAAAAAACACTTTCCCAGATTTTGAACATGAAGGCAATGTGGCAAAGGATCTGGAGAGAGGGATTTGTGAAGAGGGGAGGGAATAGAGAAAGTTGATTAGACACTCCTAGTTGAGATTTGACCTCAAATCACATGAAACAATTCCATAATTTTAGTAAAAGACAAAGGATATGGGACTTTAATCTCTTGATGCCAAGGCACTGGACATTATAAACTCACTAGTCAATCATTAACTCTTGACAGACTAGAAGTTACATGAGGAGAGAAACTTTCACTGGCCTGTGCACCTCTGTATACCCAATACCTACCTCAGCACCTAGAACCTAGTATCTGCTCATAATTTTTGTTGAATGAATAAAGTCTTCTTCATATAGGAGCACATCAGCCATTTCTTACAAATAAGATTGTTTTGCTTTGAGATCTTTGTACTTACCAAATCAAACCTTGCTAAATATAGGAACTTTGAGGAAAACTCAGGCTAACAGAAGCATAATAATAAGCTAAGAAGTTTGGATTTAGACTTAACTTGAGTCTTGCCTTTTACTGGGAGAAGTCACAACATTGAATATTTCTCTAACAATGAAGAATCTAATGATTGGTGCCTTGGCTGGGAGGTGATATCCTGAAACCACACACACTCTTATACCTCATGCCAAGATGAGCTGGGATTTAGGGCAACCTCTAATCTAACGCTCTCAGTAATGGCCCAACTAGCATGAACCACCTCTAATCTAACGCTCTCAGAAAGGGCCCAACTAGCATTCCAGTCTTGCCTATGACATTTTGCTGTTACTGTTAAAGGGTGAAAGGAGCATCAAGGGAGGGAGCAGGTTCCCCCTTTACAATTTAGCTTGTCTTTCAATCTTTAATCTTTATTTTCTTGATATGTTTATTGTATTACAAGAGAGTTTTAGTTCAAAGGTAGCAGAAATCTAAAGTTAAATTTGTATAAACATTAAAAATGCAGCTCGTTTTGTCAGAGTTGTACTTCTTTAGGTCAGCATGCGGGTGTGTCAGTAAAAAAAAGGCAAGACACAAACAGACCCTCAACCATCCTTAATTGAAACAGAAACTTCTCTGGGCTGATTCTGGGTGTCCTAACAAGCTTTAGTGTATGACAGAAACAAGAGCTAATACTTATGGGTATATACTATGTGCTAGCCACTGTCTAAGAATTTTCCATGATTTAACTCCTCACAATCTCAGTGAGCATGTTACCATCATCATACCCATTTTACAGATGACAGAGAAGTAAGTAATTTGCCCAAGCTCACATAGCTAGGAAGGGAAGAACCAAGATTTGGACCCAAACATCTGACTCCAAAGTCTGTGCCCAGAATCACTACTCAAGTGAACACTAACCAGAAAACTCAGTGCCTCCTGCCACAGATAACATGGTACTCACTGCCAAAAGATGAACCAGGGCTAAGAATCAGTTAATAAACAAAGGGCTGAGGAACAGAGAACAAGTTTAAGGTCTTGAAAAAAAGCCACAAAATCACCTCTG
>NW_011888962.1:2804181-2817443 GCF_000151845.1 Pteropus vampyrus
AGGTTCCCTTGAAAGGACTTTTAGCTTAATGTGTCTGCATCTCATTATTAATTTACTTTTTGCTGTAGCAGAGACCAAAAGAAAAATTTCCAAGGACCAAATATCAATGAGGCCGTACTGAACAAAATGGACGCAGTTTACCCTGCTGGTTCCAGAAAGCAGTTCCAAACTAGCACAGAATTAAGAACAAATTGTTTCAGCAGCTCAAGCCTACTTCTTTTCCAAACTGGCCTTTAAAAATACATAGAAAAATAAGGGTTAAGCAATGCTTCAAAAAGTTACTAAATTAGGCAAAAGTATCTAAACTTGGATAGGCAGGTCACTTAGGGATAACTTACTGATAAGAAAAACAAAGTGAGAATTTTGAAATCCTTATTTATAAATTATATAACTTTTTATGTTATCTATTAAAAATCACTCATAAAATCATATATTTATTGTAATTATTACCATCTTCTGGAGAAGACACAATAAAACAAATAAGATGTAATCAGTTTTAAATGACATGGAGTAAATCGAAATAAGAATCAGTGAACCAGGGGGTGGACCAGATTGTTGCGGTATTTAAGTATACTATTTAAAGCTCTCCATGAGTATCATATATCTATATGTGTGTGGACACACACACACAATTTCTTTTTTCTGGATTGATAATTATGAACAATGGTTATGTTTAGTTTTCACTTAAGTTTAAAGCTGTTCAATTGAGCCTTTTAACCATACACTATCGACAGTTTCTTTTTAATATAAAAAGTATTATCTGAGCAGTGAGAATATATCTTATTTTAATTTTTCCTATATTTTCATACTCTTTTAAAATTAAATATCATTACACATTTTATTATTGAAAAACTGGGGAAAGAAGAAAGCCATCACGTTAAAGTTAGAGCTGGTAGAAAAACATTATGCAAGATATTTTCTAAGAATCCCAACAGAGTTATGTCAATCAGTATATTTATTCCACTGCCCAATCATGACCAGTAGATTTTAGTTTGGTCAACATGTGTTCTATTTTTTTTTTTTTTTTTAAGTTCTAAAAGAGTTTCATGAAGTCTACTGTAGATTTTGAGTATAGCATGTTGTTCCTCAGAGCTATGGGTACTTTTGTGCTTCTTTGTTCCTCACAAAGTATTACTGTTTCATATTTTCCATTGTCCAACCCCCAAGAACCTTGACTGAAAAACCAACCATCTGTGCTAGGTTTCAATTCACCATTAGCACTCAGGGCAACCTCAGACCGTAGAATGTAAGAAGACAAATGAAGCAATGTTTGTAGAGTCCAGCGGTTGAACCTACTCCACGACAAGAAATGCTCCAATTGTCTTCCTAAGCAAAAATTGCCATGATTCCCCATAAACAAGCAGTTGTCCGTTGACTGTTATAGACTTTAATACACAACCAACTTTTTGAGAGAGTTTATAACTGTGGACCAAAGACACAGTAGGGAAGGGAAATGGAAGATTTCCACATAGCAGGAGAATGGCTTGTATGCCATTCGGGATTCAAGCTAAAATTAGGGGACAGCACAATGGGCTTCATGTGGGAGTCTTTTCAAATAGAGACTGTATTTTTCTCTCATGGGCACTCTTGAATTCAGGATTGTGTAATATGTGGCAGTTACCAGCAGATATCCTGTAAAATGCTGGTCAAAGGAGATATTTTAGCTGATATAGAGCAAGATGTACCAGTTTGACTGTGATAAGAACTAACCTCTGCTCCTGTCTCTACCCCATTTCCTGTCTTCCTTTCCTTTATCTTTTTTCTTTTTTCTCAACCTCCCCAGATAACCATTCTTTTAGAGAGTGTTCTAAACTGTTTATTTTAACCAGATCCAATCCTTGAGGCAAGATGGTGTCTCAAAAATCTGATGGAGTATGACAGAGAACAGGGCCCAGAACAGCCAGCCAGGAACACATGCCTCTCTGAACTGCACAGGATCCCACCCATGGCTGCTCCAAGGTCTGACCAGCCAGCCAGAGATAACTGGAAGTGCAGAGGCTTAAAGTGGATGGGGTGTTGTGAATCTCAATAAAACCAAGCTGGGAAGAACAAACATGCCTGAGAAAAACCAAGATGGACATAAAGGGGCAGATAGAGAAGACAGACACAGGAGGGTATAGTCCGGAAGAAAAAACTTATAAGAATATTTCTTCCCCTCGTAAAATACGTGGAAATGAAGAAAGAACAAAAAGATCATTTTTAATAGAAAATTGTGCACTATATGCCATTTAAAAAATGTACCTTTTCCTAAATATCTGTGAAATATGTTTTGAGACACTGAATTTTTTTTTTCTGCAAATGAGTTTCTAGTTTGATCCCTGTCTCCTAAAATATTTACAAATTCTTTCAAAAATTTACCTAGTTAAAGACAAGCATATCATGATTGCTTTTGAACTACCCAGAGCTAGTACCCATTGTATGATCCCAGCTTACCATGAAATTAACATGAATGAGAAAGTTTACAATTAGTGTAGATTAGAGAATTTCTTCTTTCCTTCTGGTTGAGAGACATGCATTTTAACACCAAGTCCTTTTTCTATACCTATTTAACAATCTCTGCCTATATTCCCTTTCCTCTAAGCCCTGTCAATCACCATTGTACTTTCTGCCTCTATGAATTTGACTTTCTAGGTACCTCATATAAATGGAATCATACAGTATTGTGCTAATTTTGCTTATTTTTGTTCTTTATAAAAATGGAACTGCACCAATATGTGTTTTTCTGGTATGGCTTTTTCCCCTCAACATCATGTCTGTAAGATTTATCACTCCTGCTGCAGACAGTTGTACATTATTTATTCTCATCATTACATAATATTTCTCTGTGTGAATGTACCTTAGTAAATTTAGTTTACTGGCAATAGACATTTCAGTAGTTTCCAGTTTGAGGTTTTTACGTATAGAACCGCTATATCTTTTGGTGAACTGTATGCCTAAGAGTAAAATTGCTAGGTTATAGGGTATGCAACATGTTTAGCTTTAGTAGGCAGCCCCATTACTTTTTTAGTAGAAGTCACCACAGAAGTGATCTGTTAGATTATGTGACTTATGTGATCCCTTTCATGAAGAGAAGCAATAAATATTTGAATATATATGATGCCACAGGCTCTGTTCAGGACAGTGCTTCTCCTTCCAGGGCTTATCTGCCTACTCTACTTACCTCACCTTCCCTCACCAAATCTGTGATCCAGCTCCATTGAGTTTTCTGCACTTACCCCAAATCAGTTCTCTTACTCTCTCTTCTCCTTAGGCCGTCATGGTTTCCACATTGTTCACTCAAGGAACATCTTGATACCCCTACTCTCTTTCACCTGGTTTGATTGCTCCTTGTTATTCAGACCTTACCTCCTTTAAGAAGTTGTTCCAAAGCACACAGCACGCCTCCTCAGAGCACATTTTATGGTATCGTGAGCCTATTTTCCCAGTTGGGATATAAGATCTAAGGATGAGGCTCTGACAGTCCCCTCTTGCCCTGGTCTTAGCACTTACTACCTCTGCTTTTTCTTTTAAAAGTTGTCTGCAGATGTTGATTAAATGTACTTTGAATCTCCTTCCTGGATTCACCACTGTTGTAAAACACAATGCTTAGAATATACACAGATCCAAACCACTTAGATTTGGCTTTAGCAGTCAGGTCCTATCCACTGTCCAATAGTTAATTGCACATAACACTGTCTTGCTGTTCTAGATGATATACACTCTAGGAACTCACTAGTATTTAATAACTGCTTAATTCAAACAGAAGAAAAAAACTATTCAGTGGAACATTCCAAAGGACCAGAAAGCATTGGATTCTGAGTTGGTCTTTACTGTTAGAGAAAAAACAACACTCTGAGTCCACATAGTTTCAGTTACTGATGGGGAGAGTAATATGGACTGATGAAATAGAAATAAACCCAGCTAACAGTACCTTTCATATTTACAACAGCAACTTGGACCACTCAAGACTAAATCTAAGTAGATATAGCCATGGCCTAAATGGGGGAAAACAAAAACAAAAACAAAACCCATGAGAGAACTTATTCAGTTCTTTCTGTCCTTCATTAAACATAAAATTATGTCATGTTCATGTTCAGAAGAGGTAGTTACTCACAGTGGCCCACCTGCTCAATGATAACCTAGGTCAAGGTACCATACTCGTGGGCCAATCACCACCTGTTTTTATACAGTTCGGAAACTAACAATGGCCTCTTATCTTTTTAAATGGTTGTAAAGAAAGCAAAACAATATTTTGTGACAAGTAAAAGTTACATGAAATTCAAATTTTAGTGCCACAATTAAAGTTATATTGGAATACAGCTCTGCTCATTCGTTTACCTTTCTTCTATGGCTGTTTTCACAACACGATGGCAGAGTAGATGTGACAGAGGCTGCATAGTTCAGAAAGCCTGAGACAGTAACCACCTGGTCCTTTACAGATGAGGCTTGCCGACCTCTGCCCTAAGGGACCCAAGCACATTTCAGCTTTCTTTTTTGCCGTCTTTGTTACATTGCTCCATCAATGTAGTATTTTATTACTATACACTAGGTCCCCAGCTCCAAAGTCAAGCTTTTCTGGAAAGTTTGCCAACTCTCACTTATACCAAAATATCACATTGACCAAAATATCACACAGCCATCCCTAGACACAAAGGAGTCTGGAAGACCGCCACCTCTCCCCACTTAGAAATGAATTTCAGAAGAAACGAATAAACAAAACTATAAACCAGAAAGTGCAGAATGAATATAATCTTTTTATAGGGAAAACTTAGTAAATGTAAATGTGTAACCTAGAACTCACAGAGGCAGTGATTGCCTTATCTATATAAAATCTCTATATAGAAAGATAACTTAAACTTTAAGAAGATAAACTGGAGTATATTTGCCCCATATTGTCAAGTTCCTATAAGGAAAAAAAAAAAACACAAAAATGATTGATAAAGAAATTTAAAAATGTAAATGTTCTATAAGAGGTATTCAAGTTTTTGTTCTTAGAGATGCAACTTACAATGAAATAATCAAATTAACAAAAATTTACTTGCCCAGTGTGACAGTGTTGAAATGGAGACTCATGGTTGATGAGAATTTTTAGAGTGAAGTTCTATAGTATAACAAGACCAACTCACATCTCTGACTAGCAGCTCTATGTCTACCACTTTTACTTATAGAAATTCTCCTAGTACATGAAGATAAATATCAAAAAAAATCATAGTACTGTAACAGCAGGTGACACTAAATATCCTTTGAGCGTCCACCAATAAGGAAATCAGTTAAATGAATTATGGAACAATAAAGTGCTATAATTTTGAAATGTCTCCATAACAGCTTAAAGAGTTACAAGATTTTTTTTTTTTTTTTTTTTTACGCTTCGTTTGTATACAAAGCAAGCAGTCTGGCAGGGCACATGTTAGACCTTGCAGTAATTACCTCAGGATAGGACCGATGGTTGAAGATGGGCCTTTTCTTTGTATACTTTGCTATTCTTTAAGTTTAAAGCACCAACTACTTCCATTGTTAGAACTTTAGTTGCAGAAGAACTAAAAAATCTAGGATTCAATAGGTTAGTGCATCTCTTCATGAAACTCAACATATAGCTGAGACACAGCTTGGGAAAGGCAGGAGACAAGGATCAACTACACAGATTATGCTGCAAGACACAGGCTCACGTGGAGAACTAGGAACATCTGCTGAGCAAGTTAAATATGGCAATCTTAAGATTTCCAAATGTAACCGATGTATTTTTTTCCCTTCCTAGGATTTTAGGACAGATAATGTAAAATTGTTAAGGCGTTGAATAAATGCAGTGTCATCTTTAACGTTCAGTTTCTCTTCTGCACCAAAATCTAACAAGTAATTTTTGCATTTATATCCACACTGGAGTACTTCCTTATATTTTATTCTGTGACCACAATTTAGAACTTAAACTAGAAGTCATTTGAGTAAACAGCATAATGGACAAACATTTATTTCAGCAGAGTGGTTGAGTGGCTTCTTTTTTTTGTAACCCTTGACAATAAGATTTGAGATTCAACATTCTGATTCAGACTTTCAAGGACATGAAGAGATTATTATCTAACATAAGAGACCCATAACACTGGTACTATAGTTAAGGAGTTTTATTAAAGATAGTAAAAAAGCTAATTAAACTGTCATTATGCAGTAAGTTCCTTAAATGACAAGGAGAGACTTAACCAAGGCCAAAGGCTCTCTCCACCAAGGATCAGTCTTGAGGGACATTCTCCATGTCTAGTGATCCCCAGGAGCTCATCTGACACTCACTCGTAGCCTAGGCCTTGGTGTCCTGTACCTACTGCTAGCCGGTGACAGAATGCTCCTTTGGACAGAGTGCACTCTCACTCCAGAGAGACCAGGAATGCTAAGTGGGAAGGAATTGACATTGCAAGGCCCAGGCCAACCTTGAACCATGTCCGGGCCTATGGTACAGAGAGGACAAGAGCAGGGAAATAGCTTGAAATGGTCCAAAACAGAGCCCTGTTCGACACCGGTAATAGTTTAAGCCCCATTCCAAGGGCAGACACATACCAATTCCAGCTCCTCCTTGCTCACTCAAGTGTCCCCACAATGTGGTACTGAGCATGGCTGATGCTCATTCTAGGACAGAGTAATATTCGGACATGCAGACACATAAGGGCCCACCTACTCCAGTGAAAAGGTGGTGAGAATAGCACTAGAAGTCCCTCTGCCCACATCAAAGACAAGTGTCCTAGGAGGGGTTACTCTTATAACTCCATCCTTCTAACTGTGCTTGAGAAATAGAAACCAAATCTCATCTCCCTTTGAAGAACCCTTGGAGCTGTGAAGACCACACTACCGTCCTGAGATTGGATTGGCCCTGGGGAGACTCCAGGGATGCCTAACCAATGTACTATATACCTGAAACTAACAATAATAATAATAAAAAAAGCAGCCACACTTTTCTATTGGAGATGTGCTTGCATGGTGCACCCTTATCTTGTGTTCATCATCCAGAACTATGATAGCCACAGGCCCACACTTATGGGCAAGGAGAAGGAAGGGGTAGGGAGAATCTCCTGGATCAGGGCTACTTCAGAACAATCTTTAGGAAACTGATGTTTCTTTTGGACAAAGATAGGGGATAAGGTCACAGTATGAGAAGATGTGGCATACTGCATCTGTGCTAGATTACACTATGCTACCTTCAATAACTTCTTTGGCTAAAAAAGAAGCAGGCCTGGAGAATTGAACACTTAGTGCTTTCCTAATGCTCTCCCAGAAGAGAGAGAGAGAGAGAAAAAAAAAAGGTTCCACAACTTACCTTAAAGCACATGAAGTTGGCCTGATGGCGCTCACTGTTTAGGGCCAGGCAGGTTCCCTGACAGTAAAGAAACTTGAAAGCCTTATATGCAAAAATATACTCACCCCAGGCAGCTCTGTAAAGTTTCACCTTGTGATCCTGCAGATGACAAAGCTTTTCTGCTGGAGACTTAGCCTGGCCAGCCTCTATCTTCCAGTGACCCTAGTCTGGAGGCCCCAGGACCAGCTGCTCCACATCAGAGTTAAAAGGCTCCTGAATATTAGGCAGTGAAACAGTGGTGGCTGTATGAGGAGCAAGGACACAACAGCAGCATTATATCCCACTTGCCTTTGGACTGACACACTCATTCAGGCGCCAGCAACATCAGTGAACAGGCATCAGCTCCATCCAATACTTTAGTAAACAGCAGATCTCCAATAACGATCCTCTCTATGACTGATAGGAGGGAAAGATAATGGAGAAAGAACCCAGGAGAAATTTTTTGGTGTCTCTCTGATGGTCCACCAACTCTAGAACCAGCTCAGTGCTGTGGAGGCCCATACCGCATCAAGGAAATCCCCAGGAAGGGGGCCTGCTTTGGAATGGAGAAGTCGGCAACTGTATAGGAACTGGGAGCCTGTAGGGAAGCACAGAGGACACTCCAGGAAGCAATCACAAAATGTTCCATGGAGGAAGCTTATTCAAACACCACCACCCTTTTGGCTCCTTCTTCCCCACTCGCAGGATAGGGCTGAGACTTAGCAGGCCCAGCCCATGTACATCTACCCACAAGGCAAGTCCTTGACTCCACAGTAGTCAAGGTTGGACAGAGCTTCCTCTACTCCCCTCACCCACCACAAGGGCTGACCAACATCCCAGTCACAATGACCCAGGACAAGCCACTCACCCAGTCATGTCTCCTAACACACTGTAGTTGCTCAGCCAACCAGCTGCATACTCCACTCTAGAACACACTTTCAAAGACATCAGTCACAAAGGTTAAGAATATCTCACTCTTCAGACCTGCTGAGCTAAGACCAGGAAAGAGATTCCTTTCCTGCTAGACCAGGCAGGAGGATTTCCTGCCCCGAACTACTTGCTCTACCCTCAAGAGGCTCAAACATCTGTGGTCATTTACATCCATCCCACTCACTTACCGGCCCACAAAATGCTAGCAGGCAGGTTCTGGAAGATTCCTTTCCTGGTAGGAACCAGAGCTTCGGCTATTTACTTCCAGATATGAGGGTAAAGCCACACTGCCTGGCAGAAAAGATCTCATTTACCTGGGAATGCAGAATCTGGGTGAGACAGTTCAGTGGCTGTACCCAGTTAAAATCCATGCACCAAAAATCCAGAGCCAAAAAGCAGGGGAACGAACCAAGAGCTGCCCCACCTCCTGCTGCCAGCCCCTCGTCGTGCCTGCTCTCAGATGCTTGGCTGCCCTCTTCAAGGCCTTTGTCTTTCTGCACAGGCATGGGCCCTTACCTGATACCCACAGTGGAGGCTGATCATGAATCCAAGAAGAATTGAATTCAAGTGAGAGAATCAGCCATTCCCAAGACAACTTCAGTGTCTACTTCTCGTAGAGTGGAGGTGCAAAATGTGATAACACAGATTGTTTCTAACACTAAATCTGAAAGAACAAGTACATAATTAGTAAATAGATGCACTTGTATGGAAGGCGTCCACTGACAGACTAGGTCAGTCCAAACGCTGGCAATAAGGACTGATGCAGACAAGTTTGCAAGTTATAAACAATCCAACTAAACTTTGTGTTCCCCAGAGCAGTGTTTCTTAGACTTTAGCGAACATCAGAATCACCAAAATGGTTTGTTAAAACATAGATTGCTGGACATCACTCCCAGAGTTCCTGATTTCAAGGTCTTGGGTGAGATCCAAGAATTTACCTCTCCAACAAGTTCCCAGATGCTGCTGGTCCTGAGACTACACTTTCAGAACATTTTCACATCATCTAGTAGATAGAATGCTCACTACATGTATATTGATTCATTAAAAATAAGGTGGGCTTCGTGCTTCCCAATACTTATGGGTCGTTATGAATATTATAAGAATAATCTGTCATTTAACATTCAAGGTAAAGTATGCTTCACTAACAAAATAACCAGTAGTTCACAGTATTTGCTTTTTTTAAAAGACCATATCACATTGACACATATACACAATCAAGAGAAGAGAAACTTGAGGTTTATTAATTCTCAATAAAAAATTTATAGTGAGTCCCAAATTATATAAATAAGTACATCACAAACAATGATAATCAGAACATTTCATCTCTTGGAAATGCTTCACCAACATTAGCTAATGGACTCACATGGCAAACTTGTGAAGCAGGCATTATTATCCTTGTTTTGTGGATGGAGAAACTGAGTAAAGAGGAGGTAGTTGACTCGCCCAAGGCAGCATGAGTTAGCACTGAAGGCAGAGTAGACGCTATGTTAAGACAATTGCTTTAGATTTTTGTCTCTTTAAAATCAAGAAATACAAAAAAACAACCAAAGGAGAAAATACCTCAATTTATAAAAACAAGCTTTGGTAAAAGGAATATATATTTTTTAAAGCTGAGAACACAAGCTAATAATTTGCATGCCCCCTAGGTTCCTGCTATTTACTACCACCTCCTCCATGTTATTTTTCTAGTCAACGAGAGGTTGATAATAACTCTCTCTCTTTCGACCTGACATGCTTTGCTTCTTAATGAGCAGGTTCTTATGAAACTCCAATTAAATATGTGGTGAGCTTATGAAAGTTCTAGCAAACATGGCTTTCTTTTTTGTTTACATAATTAATCTTCAAATTCTCAGCAAAGGAAATCCTGTATAATTCCCAGACCTTCTCCAAATGGCTTCAAAGGCTATATGAAATGTAAATCTCTTAAGTAAAATCCTTCATGGATTTGTAAATTGCCTTAAATAAAGCCCTTCAATAATAATCTCGAGGGAGAAGCTTGTTTTAGTAATTTACAGCTAAGCAGCTGTTGTTTTGGTGGCATCTTCAGTTTCTTTTTCACAAGAAAATTCGAAAATGAGTCATGTGGGCAGGAAGACCAGATTGCTTTCCATAGTAAATATTTTCATATGCTTGTCTCATAGACCTTTTAAAGTTTCAGAAAAGTAAACATCAAAAAAGATCATTCATTAACCATCACACTGGAGAAAATATTGGCCAATGATATGTTCAACTTATATTCCAATGGATTTTATATTTTATGTGTCATTGCCATGCTATAGCTGAGAGTATGTGAACACATAGGCTAGTATAATATGAGGCCACTTCTCTGAGGCCCTGCAAAGCCTAGTAAATGCCTCATCAGGGATGTGAGGACTGACTTCTCAAGTCATTTCCTCTGGCATGCCTATGTTCATACTATTCAGTTCTAGCCACTTGGATGTGGCAAGAATCATAAGCTGATGAAAAGTATATAGTTACTAATATGCTCAGTGTCCTTTTGGCACTGGAGGTAATGTATGTAAAGTATATATTGTACGTCATAAATTGCAATTCCCTTCTGCAGACAGAGATGTTATATACTTCAGTAATGCAATCATTTCTGAGCTTTTGCTTGAGTACCAGTGAAAGGAAATTAACATTTACCTCCATATCTCTATATGTAATTATCCATTCATGAATAAATTATATATGTATTTTTCTCTATTAGTATGTATAAGACACACAAAAATAAAATTTGAAAAGGGATCAAAAATAAACAGGAATAGAAGTACTAGTGCTTTCTTTCTGCTCTCAATGGATTATCTTTGGAGACTACTGTCCTAATGGAATGTTAAGTCTATCTTGAAAATAAGGTGTGATAATTATAATTAGTATTTAGATAAAATATATAAATACTGCTAAATATTACTAATTCTAGTGTTTTACATATATTAACTTGTTTTATCTTGGCATCAGACTTATGCAAGAGGTATAATTATAATCTCTATTTCACAAATGATGAAATTGAGGTACAGACTGGTCACTTAACATGTCTCTGGCCACACAATTACAAAGTAGGAGGGATGGGATTTAAACCCAGGCAGTCTAGAGCTAGACTCAAGCTAATCTGAAACTCTGAAGGCCTGGCAAGTTATTATCATAATAATCAGTAAATAATAGGGGTTCCTATGCATTAGTTTCCATAACACCTGCATGATGTGTATCTCACCAGGTTACAATAATTTCTTCGAATATTTGTTTCTCCCATTAGAATGAAAACTCTTTGAGTTTGAGGACTGAAGTATTTTTATATTTGTATCTCAGCATTGAGCATAGTGCCCGGTACCTAGAAGGTACTTGGTAGGTACTTGTTGAATGAATGGCTGAATGAAAAAAAGGAGATTTTAAAAATGTGTGGATGAATGGATTTACTCTAAAATACTAGATATCCACTGAAATTTGGGTGTCCTTGAAATAGGGACAGAAAGCTATCTTGCCAACAAAGATATTCTCGAACTTTCTTCTTAACAGGATATTGCTTCATTGCTAAACCAACACATCAAAAATAATAACCTATTTATGTTATCCAAGCTCCTTCACGTAGAAATACTCTCCTACTCATTAGCCTTCTAATCCTTTAATTTTAGAGAAACCAAAAAGGTGAAAATAGAAAGATAGGAATGTTGTTTATGGAAATACTATGTCTCTAAAGAGCCTTACTTGTATTTTCTCTCATAAAAAGAACAAAACAAAAAGAGAATCTGCTCTCCTGTTGTCAACAGGGCATTTATTTCATTACTAACTTAGCCTGGATACTTGCAGGGGGAATAAAAAGATGTGTGAATGAATGAATGATGGCCTTGACTTCATGAAACATAAACCAGATACCCTGTCTTAATCTGGGATTTGTGGTTACACTTCCATCAGCAATATGCTTTGCCACAACACAAACTACCTAGACTGCAAGACTGACATTTATCTTCAAAACATGAGAGTTTGGATATTTCCCTTCCTTCATTTTGAGTGGCACAAACCAGCAGCAGAATATGTTAGCCAAACCTTGGCAAGTTCCTTTTTATATGTGAAGTTGTAAAAGCTCCAAGGAACTTTGACCCGAGCACATACTCTAATAAAAAATAAAAAAAAATGTATGTTTCTTCCCCATTGGTTATTTCTGTATATCGCTTAAGGTACAGAAGCCTCTGACTCAGAACAATGATTGTATAATTGCTTTAGCAAATCAAATGATGTACTTACTGTAATGAGATGGGTTTCATTTAAATATTATTTAATTTATTTAATATGTTATGAATATATGCTTTTGTTCATTTTTATTGCTTTATATTTTTTCGAATGAAAGATGGTTTTATAAAAGTTGAATTCTGGACTTTCTTTGTTATAATTATATGTAATATAATTACATATGAATATTACTTATATATGCTGATTAGTGTTGTTCTTTAGAGCTTTCTCATAGCAATCGAATACAATTACCATTGTTCTATAACACTGCCTATTAAACTCATTATTTCCCTCTCTGAGAGCTGTGCTTGCCTGTCTTTATTTTTTCCCTCTTCAAGATAATGTCCATTGTAGTGCTGATATAGCTTTACTGAATTGGATCACTACTGAACTATTTAGCAGAGGTAATACTTCTCAAAGGTATTATTCATTTTAAAGTGTAGAGAGTACTTCTACTTAAGTGGTCCAGCAGAGCAGCATCAGCATCACCTAAGAGCATCGTAGAAATGTAGAATCTCAAAACTCTCACCTTCATTTGTATTTGAACCAACTGAGGACTGTGTTAAAAAGCAGATTCTGACTCAGAAGATCTGGGGTGGGGCCTGAGATCCTTCACTTCAGTGAGTTCTCAGGTGACTACTATGCAGATGGCGATGTGCATGTGCAAATTCATAGGCAGAACAGTAAGCAAGGGCAATACTATGTCCCAGGGGTGGGATTTAATGCCTACATGGAGACAGAGATGTGTCCTGGGCTCTCATGAGGTAGGGAACTTCATAAAGTTGGGACCCCCTTAGTAAAGGAGGATTAGAAAAAC
>NW_011888962.1:2817493-2820495 GCF_000151845.1 Pteropus vampyrus
GTAGAAATACTCTCCTACTCATTAGCCTTCTAATCCTTTAATTTTAGAGAAACCAAAAAGGTGAAAATAGAAAGATAGGAATGTTGTTTATGGAAATACTATGTCTCTAAAGAGCCTTACTTGTATTTTCTCTCATAAAAAGAACAAAACAAAAAGAGAATCTGCTCTCCTGCTGTCAACAGGGCATTTATTTCATTACTAACTTAGCCTGGATACTTGCAGGGGGAAAAAAAAGATGTGTGAATGAATGAATGATGGCCTTGACTTCATGAAACATAAACCAGATACCCTGTCTTAATCTGGGATTTGTGGTTACACTTCCATCAGCAATATGCTTTGCCACAACACAAACTACCTAGACTGCAAGACTGACATTTATCTTCAAAACATGAGAGTTTGGATATTTCCCTTCCTTCATTTTGAGTGGCACAAACCAGCAGCAGAATATGTTAGCCAAACCTTGGCAAGTTCCTTTTTATATGTGAAGTTGTAAAAGCTCCAAGGAACTTTGACCCGAGCACATACTCTAATAAAAAATAAAAAAAAATGTATGTTTCTTCCCCATTGGTTATTTCTGTATATCGCTTAAGGTACAGAAGCCTCTGACTCAGAACAATGATTGTATAATTGCTTTAGCAAATCAAATGATGTACTTACTGTAATGAGATGGGTTTCATTTAAATATTATTTAATTTATTTAATATGTTATGAATATATGCTTTTGTTCATTTTTATTGCTTTATATTTTTTCGAATGAAAGATGGTTTTATAAAAGTTGAATTCTGGACTTTCTTTGTTATAATTATATGTAATATAATTACATATGAATATTACTTATATATGCTGATTAGTGTTGTTCTTTAGAGCTTTCTCATAGCAATCGAATACAATTACCATTGTTCTATAACACTGCCTATTAAACTCATTATTTCCCTCTCTGAGAGCTGTGCTTGCCTGTCTTTATTTTTTCCCTCTTCAAGATAATGTCCATTGTAGTGCTGATATAGCTTTACTGAATTGGATCACTACTGAACTATTTAGCAGAGGTAATACTTCTCAAAGGTATTATTCATTTTAAAGTGTAGAGAGTACTTCTACTTAAGTGGTCCAGCAGAGCAGCATCAGCATCACCTAAGAGCATCGTAGAAATGTAGAATCTCAAAACTCTCACCTTCATTTGTATTTGAACCAACTGAGGACTGTGTTAAAAAGCAGATTCTGACTCAGAAGATCTGGGGTGGGGCCTGAGATCCTTCACTTCAGTGAGTTCTCAGGTGACTCCTATGCAGATGGCGATGTGCATGTGCAAATTCATAGGCAGAACAGTAAGCAAGGGCAATACTATGTCCCAGGGGTGGGATTTAATGCCTACATGGAGACAGAGATGTGTCCTGGGCTCTCATGAGGTAGGGAACTTCATAAAGTTGGGACCCCCTTAGTAAAGGAGGATTAGAAAAACTTTGCCCTCTGCCCAAGGAAGCTGGCTCTGAGTAGCAAAAAGAGGGATTGTGTAGATTTTTGGTTCCTAGCTGGGCATGCATGAATGTGGAATCTGTTTTAACACCACTGATGAATGCAAAGACCCCAAAGTGAAACACCTGAAACCCTCTGGGGCCAGCAGAAGCAAACGTGAAACTTCCTTGCAGGGATGCTTCCACAGCCCTGGGGGAGCAGACTGTCACCAGAAGATAGAGGGAGAAAATATAAGTGAGAAAAAATGATACTTTTCAAACAAGAAGAGTCTATCATCCAAAAGACCTTGGCTGAAGGAGCCAAGGAAATTGAACTCAGGAACGAACTCAGGAAATTGAACTCAGAATTTCTAACAATTCCACAATAAAGTGACCACCCAATTAAAAAATGAGTAAAGGAACAAAATAGACATTTCTTCAAAGACAATAAACAAATGACCAATAAGCATGACAAAAGATGCTCAACAACATTAGACATTAGAGAAAGGCAAACCAAAATCATGATGAAATATCTCTTTATACCCACTAAGACAGCTATAATTTTAAAAACTGATAACAGTAAGTGTTGATGATGATGTGGAGAAATTAGAACCCTCATACATTTAGGGTAGGAATGTAAAATAATGCAACTATTTTGGAAACTATTTTGCCAGTTCCTCAAAATTTCAAACAGAGAGTTACCATATGACCCTGAAATTCCACTCCTAGGTAAAGAGCTATAAGAATTGAAAATATATGTTCACACAAGAAATTTTACATGAAAGTTCGCAGCAGCATTATTCATAATAGCTAAAGATGAAACAACTCAAATGTCCATGAACAGGTGAATTAATAAAAACGGAATATTATTTAACAATAAAAAAGGAATGAAATACTGATACATACTACGACATGGATAAAATTTGAAAACATGCTAAGCGAAAGAAGTTAGCCACAAAACCACATATTGCATGATTCCACTGATGTGAAATCTTCAGAAAAAGTAAATCCGTAGAGAGAGAAAGTAGATTAGTGGTTGTCAGGAACTGAAGGTGGGGAAGAATAGAGACTGACTGCTAATAGACATAGGGTTTTGTTTGGGAGTGATAAAAATGTTTTAAAATTAGACAGTGGTACTGGATACATAATTTTGTGAGTATACTAAAAACTATTGAATTTTATACTTTTAAATTGTTAATTCTATGGTACATGAATTATACCTCAATAAACTTGTTATAAAATAAAACATAAGAAAAAACATGTAGGATAAAGATAAAGCCAGCATGAGAAAATGCATAAACTCAAATGCATTTGTTAGGAGAAAATCGAAAACTAATGAACTAGTTTTCAACTCAAGATAGTAGGAAAAGAATGACAGACTAATCCCAAAGAAATAGAAGGAAGAAAGTAATTTGGGTAAGAATAAATAATAACAGAAAACAAAAGAGACTATGAATAAAACTAAATTTTAGGTGTTTAAAATTTCTTTAAAAAGAGTAAAAAGTTAAAAATCTCCCGTTATGACTAAGTATAAAACCCAAATGTAAACTA
>NW_011888962.1:2820545-2831323 GCF_000151845.1 Pteropus vampyrus
AGAATTGAAAATATATGTTCACACAAGAAATTTTACATGAAAGTTCGCAGCAGCATTATTCATAATAGCTAAAGATGAAACAACTCAAATGTCCATGAACAGGTGAATTAATAAAAACGGAATATTATTTAACAATAAAAAAGGAATGAAATACTGATACATACTACGACATGGATAAAATTTGAAAACATGCTAAGCGAAAGAAGTTAGCCACAAAACCACATATTGCATGATTCCACTGATGTGAAATCTTCAGAAAAAGTAAATCCATAGAGAGAGAAAGTAGATTAGTGGTTGTCAGGAACTGAAGGTGGGGAAGAATAGAGACTGACTGCTAATAGACATAGGGTTTTGTTTGGGAGTGATAAAAATGTTTTAAAATTAGACAGTGGTACTGGATACATAATTTTGTGAGTATACTAAAAACTATTGAATTTTATACTTTTAAATTGTTAATTCTATGGTACATGAATTATACCTCAATAAACTTGTTATAAAATAAAACATAAGAAAAAACATGTAGGATAAAGATAAAGCCAGCATGAGAAAATGCATAAACTCAAATGCATTTGTTAGGAGAAAATTGAAAACTAATGAACTAGTTTTCAACTCAAGATAGTAGGAAAAGAATGACGGACTAATCCCAAAGAAATAGAAGGAAGAAAGTAATTTGGGTAAGAATAAATAATAACAGAAAACAAAAGAGACTATGAATAAAACTAAATTTTAGGTGTTTAAAATTTCTTTAAAAAGAGTAAAAAGTTAAAAATCTCCTGTTATGACTAAGTATAAAACCCAAATGTAAACTAGGAATGGGAAAAAAAATTCACTACAGATATAGTAGAGATATTGTAAATTGTAAGAGATTCTATGGGATACTTTAAGATGGAAAATTTAAATTCTTAGAAAAATGGTATCTTTTTCTAGAAAAAATGTATAAAACCTTTATGGAGAAAATTATAAACATCTATTTAAGACAAATGAAGACTTAAATATTTGGTGGAAATCTTCCACCATACTTTCCAGTGGTAACTTTCCCTATGGTAACACTTTAGGACTTTCTTCACATTCCTTAAGTGAGTTTTTGATAGAGAGATGCTAAGTCTGACATTCGTACCATTTCTCTGCTCGATGGAGGTAATCTATTAAAATGCTCCAAGCAGTGGAGCTTTATCCTCTTTTCTTGTCCATCATAACTTTAGCTGACGTGAAGTAACAAAGATGAATGGTGTGTCTACTTTGCAAGCCCAAACCTTCCCTACATGCCAAGGTCTTTTCCATTGTATGGGGAAGAGAGTAGAAGAATGTTAGCAAACCATGTCTCTACAGATCTACAGCAACATGTTATTGATAACCATTTTTATCAATAACAAAAGTGATATCTTGATCACCATTTATTCATCTCCTATAGAGCACTCTGGGAGGGAAGTGGGGGGACTTACTTCATATCTCCTAAAATCCCAGCACTAATAATAATATTGAGTGCTTTCTAGGTGCTATGCACTATTCTAAGTATATTTTGCGAATTAACATTCTTAATCTCCCCATAAAACTTTGAGGTAGGTACTATTATTAGTCTTCATTTTGCATATGAGGAGAATGAGGTACACTAGGTAAATGAAAGTATATATCATCTCATGAATGGAAAGATGCAATAAAATAGAGAGGTCAATTCTCTTCCAAATTGTTCTAGAGATTCAATGTTAACCCCAAATCTCAACAGGTATTTTTATGAGAAGAGGAGAAACTAGAATAAAATGCAAGCATATTCAAGATTTTGAAGAAGAATAAGGATAGGGATATTAATCTTCTTGGATATTAAACTTATAAACAGGTGTGATTCATAAATAAATAGATTGATTATTGGAGCAGATTAACAAGTTCAAAAATAGAACCAGTGTCTATGAGAACTTGGTGTATTACATAGTAAAGGGTATACTAGTCTGATAGCTATCCGTATGAAATAGTAAAGTAAGCCTAAATAAATTAGGAACAATAAATTAGGTCTTACTTCACAAGTTCACAGATTTAAATCTGTGCTAATTAAAAGTATAAGTATGAAAAATAAAACTTTAAAAACTTTTTAAAAAATTTAATCACATCAAAATTAAGTGTCTAGGCAATAAGAGATGCCATATAGAAAATTAAAAGACAAATCACCTACCAAGAGAAGATACATGCAATGTCAAAAATTTTTTTAGCTGTTCAACGAAATCTATCTTTTTTAAAGCATTTTATTTTATTGTTAGTGTCAAGTGTAATGTAAAATTTTTAAGATCCAGTATCCCTAGTGTAAATTTCCTAGAATCATGCAAATCAACTTGAAAAAGACTATTTTTTCAAATGGGCAAAAGATAACAATAGATCATTCACATAAGAATGATCAATAAATATATGAAAAGATTCTCTTTCTCATCGACAAAGGAAAATAATATGAAACAATATTTTACACAGAAAAGATTGGCAGGAAATTAAAAGTCTAATAACACAAACATTGAGAAGTACGTGGGGAATTACATACCCAAAATTAGAAAATTTGGCAATATCTAGTAAAATAGGAAATGCACATGTCTTACAAACTAGCAATTCTACTTCTAGGAATTTATCTAGAGTCTCACTCTCACATCTCCACTGGAAATCTATACAAGGGTATTTCAAGTAACATTCTTTAATTTAGAAAAAATTTGGAAGTGACCTAAATGTTTACTAACAGACCAATAGATAAAAAAAAAAAAAATTGAAGTATATTTACCCAGTAGCACATGAACATCTCGAATAAATGAGATTGTTCTAAATGCACCAACATGATTAAATCTGAAAACCAACAAATCTCAAAAGCAATGTGTCAAGATAGACTTATACACATTTTTATAAACCATGAAACAAAATTATATTTTGTTTATGGATACAAACACATGTAGTAAGAGCATAAAAATATAGACCTACTTCAGAATGGTGATTACCTTTGAGGCTCAGGGAAGGAAATAAGGAAGAGAAGTTTTCATCTTTACCTGTTATACTTTATTTCTTAAAAGAAATTTAAGGCAAGAGCAGCAAAATGTCAGCACATGTTGAAACTGGTTAATAAGCATCTAAATCTCTACTGTTGCCACCAATTTTCATAATTTTATATAATTTAATAATGTAAAAAACAATATTTATAAGCTTTATTTATTTCTGTGTTCTTCAAATTTTTAAGTCATCAGCTAAATTAACATTCCTTAAGCACATATGAGAAAAGTATTCCTTAAAAACCGATAATAAAAAAATGAAAGGATTAGGAAGTACAAACTGGCAGTTACAAAATAGTCACAGGGATGTAAAATACAAGATAGAGAAAGTAGTCAATAGTATTGTAATAACTATGTAAGGTGCCACGTGGGTACTGGACTTGTCAGGGGATCACTTTGTAAGTTATATAAATGTCAAACTACCTTAAACTAATATAATATTAAATCATAAAAAATAGTTTTTAAACTAATAATAAAAAGTAACAAACTTTATTTTTCTCAATTGTCACTATGATATCAAATATAAAATTGTGAAGAAAACAAAAAAATGTATGAATAAAACACTTCAAAGTGGTTTTGAATTCTTTTTTAAAATTCAAAAAAGAATTTTCTATATCTTTATCTGATGTAGAAATGAACTTGAAGGCTATAAGGGAAAAAAGAAGACCATGATTTATCCCCATCTAGAATGCACTGCTTAAATAAACCCGGAAGTGGCTGTTCAGTGTTTTCTTAGAGGACTTGAGTGACTTACTTAGACATTCGATATTTGAAACAGGAAAACTGGCTTTCAGGCACATCTTAGGCCTGAATTCCAACTCATTTCTTTCTGGTAGGACAAAGTTCCCATGTGCCCAGCTTCTAAAATGTTATCCTAGTAGACTTGAAACTAAGATGAAATAATATTGAATATCAATTGTAATTGAACAATTAAAAAAAGGAGAAGGTGAAGGGGAATAAGAGATTCAAATTTCCAGGTATAGAACAAGTAAGTCATGAGGATGAATGTACTGCATGGGAAATATAATCAATAATATTGTGATAGCGTGTGGTGTCAAATGGTTGTTGGACTTATGGTGATCACTTCTTTAGATATAGAAATGTTGACTAACCATTGTGTACACCTGAAATTAATATAATATCGTATGTTAGCTACATTTTAATAAAAATCTTTAAAAAATATTATCTTAATTTCACCTGCAGAAATTAGATTGTCCAATTTATGTGTGGGGAGTTAGAAATTTTTCACTTGACTTTCTATATATAATGTGTGCCTTCTTGCAGCAGGGCCCTTTGGTGATCATAAACATTGAAAAGATTACGGAGTCCTCCCACTCCATTGTAATTCAAAATTTTATTATAACACAAAACTTCCATGCATGCTGAAATTAAGAGTTTCTTTCTATATTTCTATATTTTCTATATTTCAGAATTTCTAAAATTCTAGAAAAGTATGTCAAAGTTAACTTTATTTTTAGGGAGAGGGTACCCTTACTTTGTTGATGCTTGAGCATATCATAATCTTTTGAGTAGTCCTGCACTGCCTCAGCTATCAATAAAGCTAAAGGGCTCGTTAAGGAAACGAGCCCTCATTTTAATCTAAGTGACAGAGAAAGCTACTAGGGCTTCTAAGTTTTCTCACTGGTTTCTGGACTCAGATTTTAGTCTGAAATAGCAGACGCTCAAGTAATTGAATGAATAGCCCCACATGGCTGAAGCCTAACATTGAAATGTTCATTTACACTCTCTCTTCCTCTGCCACAAAACTAGAATGTAAGACATCAGTGGAATTTGGACCTACGACCTTCTCAATACACTGCATGAACCCTTTTTGAAAAGACTGTACTCTTCAGCTTCAGGACAGCTTTTGTTGTGTTTGATATGGTGCAATGACTAAAATAAGAGTGCCGAAATGCCTTTCCCAGCCAATGCTACAGATCTCTGCAAATAAAGGTCATGTAAAAATATGCTCATTTAGGGTTCTAAAAGGTTAATTGTAACTACGGGTATGGCTTTAAACCAATTAATTTTAAGCCCATGCAATCTTACCAAAGGGCTTTATATTTTTATAAACTTGTTTCAGCTATCTTTTTGAGAGCAGAGACTGTCTCTCTCTGTGATATTCTGCATTGTACCCAATGAAATCGTGGGTGAAACGTTCAGTTGTTATGTTGCAAATCATAAGTCACCTGTTTTCAAGTTACATAAAGATATTAGAACGTATATATTCACATAAATTCACATAAATCTAAAAGGTCAATATACTGATTTAAAAAAAAGCACTAAAGGAATCACATGCAATACTACAGTAGGAAATACCACTTGAGACCTTTATAAAACACTTTCCTTTCCTTTTTTTTGAGACTCCAAATCCGTTTAGTATATCCAAGAACTCTATCAACCAACTTGTCAATTAATCAATGTTACTGAGTCCCTGTTATATGAAAAAAAATCTTTACAGTTACTACGAGGAATATAAAAAGCATATAGTAAGGTTTTTGCCTTGAAGAGATTTATAATTTAGCAAGGAAGAAAAGGCTTAAGTACATTAAAACATAAATTGCAACATAAGAAAACAATACAAAGCAGACAGAAGCAATACATGGTCAGTGGTATAAACTCTAAAACATAATGCTTTCATAAAAGAAAAAAAATCATTGCAGAAGAAAACTTTGTATGTGAAAATTTCATGATTTAACCAAGAAACACTGAAGGACAAGCAAGCCGCAGACCAGTTAGGCAAGAGAGTTCCCTCGCTCTGATGTTAAGACAACACTAAGTCAAAACTATTTGGCTATTTATATGTCTTCAAGGAGTCAGTCTCTGGGGAGACCGAAAACATATACCACTCAAAATATTGAAAATATTGTGTAATTAAACTTAATTGAAATTTTTGTCTTTTCTCTTTTTAAACACAGATATAGAAGGCTGAGATAATCGTACACCTCAGTTGATAATACGCTATCAAAGATGGTGCAATGCCCCTCTCTCTCCCTCTTTCTTTTTAAATTTTGCAGTTACTTATACCCTTTATACCCATGTTTCACTCCCTTTTCCCTCTTCCCTCATAGATAGCCATTCTGATGTATTTGATGTGTTTAACATGTATGGTTACATTTGCATGTGTTTTTACAAAACAGATATCATTTTGTCTGCATGTATTTTTTGTAACTGCTTTATCAAGATATAATTCACACACCATACAATTCACTAGTTTAATGTGTACAATTCAATAGTTTTTAGTATATTCACAGTTGTGCAACCATCACCAGAATCAATTTTATCATTCCCAATGAAACTCTGTACCCATTAAGTAGTTACTCTGCAAACCCCCTCTGCCCAGCTCCTGGCAACCAACCACTAATCTGCTTTCTGTCTCTATGGATGTGTCTCTTTTCGACATTTTACTAAGGAGAATCATACAGTATGTGGCTTTTGGTGTATATCTTCTTTGGAGAAATGTTTATTCTAATACTTTGCCCATTTTTACATTTGGTTGTCTTTTATTATTGTGTTAAAAGAATTCTTTATATTTTCTAGATACAAATTGCTTATCAGGATTTTTTTTTTTTAAATTTCTTGATAATGTCCCATGAAACACAAAAGTTTTCATTTTGATGAAGTTCAATTTGTCTATTTTGTTGTTGTTGTTGCTTGTACTTTTGATGTCATATCTAAAAAATGATTATAAAACAGTCTCCACACAATCATCCAGGTGAGGGGTCAGGAAGAGAATTTCTTAGAATTATAAAGCTGTCTGCAGAGATTTGAAAAATGGCAATAAATGGAAGTGTCAGCATCTTTAGTTCAGCATCCTTGACTGTGGATTATGCAGTTTTACCTTTAGCTGAGAATCCTCTGCAAAAACCATTGAAAAATGCTTGGAACTATATGTTAGATAATTATACAAAGTTCTAGATTGCAATATGGGGATCCCTGATAGTTTATGAGGCCCTTTATTTCTTGCTCAGTTTACCTGGATTTTTGTTTCAATTTATACTTTACATGAAAAAGTATAAAATTCAGAAGGATAAACCAGAAACATGGGAAGTCCAAAGGAAATGCTTTAAAGTACTTCCCTTTAATCCTTTTGTATCCATCTTCCTTTGATTTGTGGAACTTATTTTAGAGTATTTCAACATTCGTTAGGATTGGGAAAGAATGCCAAGATGGTATAGGCTTTTGGCAAGATGCCCTGGTTGTGCGATGATTAAAGGTACCTGGCACTATTTCGTACATAGACTCTTACACGACAAAAGAATATATAAATATATTCATGAAAGTCATCATGAGTTTCAGGCTCCATTTGGGATGGAAGCTGAATATGCACATCCCCTGGAAACGCTAATTCTTGGAACTGGATTTTTCATTGGAATTATTCTTTTATGTGATCATATAGTTCTTTGGGCATGGATGGCCATTCATTTGCTAGGAACTATTGATGTCCACAGTGGTTAGGATATTCCTCTCAACCCTTTAAATCTCATGCCTTTTTATGATGGTTCTTGGCATCATGATTTTCACCACATGACCTTCATTAGAAACTATGCTTCAACATTCACATGGTGGGATAGGATTTTTGGAACAGACTCTCAATTTATTGCCTACACTAAAAAGATGAAGAAGATTGAGAAAAAGACTGAATAAATATGTAAACCTTCTTGAAGATACATATTTTTCCTGAATTAAAACTAGTAGTTAACATTGCTTCTAGGGAGTAGAAATAAACATGTGTCTTGGCAGTTAAATGATGAAAAAAAAATAACCTTTATCTTTCTAGTGGGAACTTTTTCTACTTTCCATTCAAGTTTCGTATATGTAGAAATAAGTAAGGACATTTTAAAGGCCATGTTCTTAACTTTACAGAAAGGTTTACATAAAGTAAATGGAAGAAGGATGAATTTATGTCTTTCCCTCAGTAATACTGTGGGCCTAAAATTGAAATTGGTCTTTAATTCTTTAAAATATATAGTGGCCATTTCAAAAACTCTTAATAGTGGATGTTGGCCTCATCTTGAACTTTAAACATTTTTTAGGATTTGCTTAAAGATCAAAATATGGGTTGAATGACATCATCTGATGCAATATGAGTGGGGCTGCAAAATCAAGAATAGCCAACACCAAGAATTTCCACTCTTGTCGGGAACTGGGGTGATTTTCTTTAAGAAGTCCTTTCGGGTCCCAGTGTACTACTGGCATCTATAAATTAAAGCAATTCTGAATTGATGTAAATGGAATATTTTAGTTTAAATGTTTTCAAGTTTCTTGAATTTTTTTTAAAATGAAGCTTTATTTCTGCCATTTACTGTTTAATTTTTGAAAATCAGGATTTTTTATTTCCCCCTCTTTTAATTCCTCCCTCCCCCCACACTTCCACCCCTCACCTGAATGTTACTGTCTCCCCTTAAGAACTGGATCTCTGAAGGTAGGGTGTCTCCTCCCCTGCCCTAGCCTGACACACCTGCACCTGGGGCCTGGAGCACTTGGGGTGCAAACCTAGGACCTTCTGTGTGTAAAGCGGATGTGCTAACCACTACGCCATGGAGCCACCTCTGAAAAACAAGTTTTTATTATACTTAAGCTGCATCTTGAAAATTTGTGAACTGATTTGGTGTATTCGCACTTGCTATTGAAATAAATGTGATTTTTTTACGCCTATAGGTGTTATAAGTGTAAAAAATAAAAAAATTGTAAGCTGATAAGGTCCTTGCAATCTGTGAGATTAACCAAGGGTTGCCTCACTTAAAAAAAAACTATAAAACATACACCTATGTTTTATAGTTTTAGCTATAGGTCTGTGTGTATATACATACATATATATATATATTCTTAATTTATACAAATGATAATTGTGAGATATAGATATATTTTAATTTTTTCCACATAAATTTTCCACACACAACTCTTTTCATAATTTACAAAATATACATTTGGTTTCACTCTCCAATTAGGTAGAGTGTAAATTTTAATTTATAAACAAATTTTTTTTTCTCACCAGGCATTAGACTATTTCTGTTGACTATTTTTATAGTCTAATGCCTGGTGGCAACAGGTTCCCTGATGCCACCACAGCAGAAACCCTGAGACCAGTGGCCAGTGGCTGCCAGACACCTTCTGTGACTGTCAGCTAAAATTCTGAAAGCAAATGATACATAACGAATGGATTTACTTGGAATGAGAAACTGAGTTATTTTTTTTTCTTTCTTCCTTTCTTCCTTCCTTCCTTCCTTCCTTCCTTCCTTCCTTCCTTCCTTCCTTCCTTCCTTCCTTCCTTCCTTCCTTCCTTTTTTTTTCTTTTTGGTGGGGAATTCAAATAGAATATTTTATTAATAGTTGTCTTTGTAACTGATTTATTTTCTTAAATTTAAACCATATAATATATATCTAAAGAAATTATCTGTTTAGAAAAATAACAAAAAGACTTTCCATAAAAGCTGACAAGAAGCCGAAAAAAGTGGGTCACGTCCTGCTAATATAAAAGTTGTGGTGTGTGGAAAGGACCCCCATGTCTATTTTGAACAGAGTTTGTAACAATGTCCACTTATCCGTAGCAAACGTAAATGACCAAGGCTATTCAAGTAAAAGTGACAGAAAACTGACATGACTGACAAGTCCAAATAAGATAACCTGCTATTAATGCATGTAATAAATATTGTATTATACCACTTTTGAATACTCTTAGTATTTTGAAAATAAACTGAGGTATTCAGTTTTTATTAGTAGAGCATTGTTTGTTCTACATTCCCACTAGATGAATATTGACCAAATGTTTAAATCATATCTATCGGAAAGGTGCTCAATTATTAGCCTGGCTGGGAGTGGGGGGAGTTCCACAATCTCAGTGCAATAAAACTTGCAGCAAAACAAATTTTTTATCTCCCACCAGAGGAATTAACAAAGGGTCAGCCAATCTTCTGATAGGCTTGATGGGGAGAAGGTAAGAACATAAGCAGAGATTTTCAGGTGGCTACTGTGGCATGTTATGTGATAAGAGTAGTCACCAGCACAAGTAAGAGGTTTAAGGAAAAGATCAACAAGAGCACGTTTGATGGGATTCTTTGATGGCAGGTTCATTGTGAGGCCTGAATTACAAAGTACCCCAGGGGGTTCACTTATGGACAAAGGAGGACATTTGCAGGTGTCGGCCACCTGGGAATTCTGAGGATTGAAATGCATGAAGTTGCTTTCTTTCTAGACCCTCCAGAGGAGTGCAAGACACCGGACGTTAACATTTGAAAGGAAATGTTGCATTGCAGGGATAATCTTGATGAATATACATTCCCGGGAACGAAACTTCTGTGTATATAGTGGTTGAAGGTAAATCCTGAGCTTCTAAAAGATGAATTAATACCTATCTCTGAGGAGCAGAACTGGATTAAGATATTTAGAAGCCCCAAACATAATAACAACAACTTACACTACCTTCGGAGAAAACAATTTTTTTAAAATAGATTAACTGTGAATAATGACCATAATAACATAAACACTGAATTCTTAGATAACCCAAATTACAATTTAACTCTGCTGGGAGGATAGGGTCTGTATGATGAGGATAAAAGAAAGGAAGAGAATTAAATCCTCTTCTATTCTGATGGAAAGACATCAGAGAATTCCTAACCTGAATAATCAAGAAGTGTAATAAAGCCTGCTAAAAGAAACGTGAAGATAAACATAAAAATAAGCAGATAAAGAAGGTGACAATTGTTTAATAAGGGGAGAATAGTGGGAAGGAAGGCAGGGAACCATTGTTTTTCATAAAAATTTATT
>NW_011888962.1:2833056-2837110 GCF_000151845.1 Pteropus vampyrus
GCAGAGGAAACAAAAGATTCATATTGCTCTTAGTTCGAGTAATGTATTTTATTACCTATTGTATTTTTTTTCTTTTTTAAAAAATGCTAGTACAACCCAATAACATGGTTCCTAAACATTCAACTGGTTATGAACTACGGTTTAGAAAACCTAGTAACCAAAAACCTGTTGTAACTTGAATATTCAGTACAAGGCTAATGGTTCAATAGAATCAAACTAATATGTTTAATACTGTTAAAGAAAAAATAATTAATACAATTCTAACTCAGTGTTCCAGGATACAATTCCCCACTATAAAGGAACATGGTATAATCTACCTACTTTAAATCCTGCTATGGGACTGTAGGGAGATCTTGCAGCTCCAAATTACTGGTTTGGCTGTCATGGTTTGATGGGTTGCCAAGTCACTAAAGGGCTGGAAGGGATATGTCTTGATCACCAGGTGCCTTACTACCTGAGACCTTTCTTTTCCACCACCAAACCTACCCGTTCCACTTCCTGTTGCTAAAATTTGCTATCTGCTATCCATAGAAATTGCTCTTTCCCTCGTTGCACTAATAAACCAAACACCATCTTAATGTTTTCACTTCTCCTGTTCTAGAATCAAGTCGCCAATCCTTTGAGGTTTCCTAAGGGAGTATACTGGTGGTTATAAGAAAGTGTAGATGGGTTGGAAGTTGTCTCTGTATATGCCTCATGTCTGTTCTTTTTCCCTTGGGCCCAGTAGGAAAAGACAGACTTTCGTCTGGGGTGGGTTTTCAAGTACGGTAATGTTGACTAATCATCATTTCAAGAAAAACCAGAGTTGGGTTGTTCTGATTGGGCTTCCAAGTCATCAAGTTAAACCTACCATTTTATGTTATTATTTCTAATTCCATGTCATAAATATTAGAGGAAAAAATGATAAAAACATATGCCATGTGTTATTATGTAATGTCTCTTCATTTAGCCATGCATTTAAACAAATTAAATGCTGATTATACTTCAAGTGTGAATGCTGAGGGCCTATTCTGCTCTTTTGAATTCAATTAAATTTTCAATTAAAAATTGAAGGGAAGCACATCAGGAGGGAAAGGCGATATTACACCCAAAGACTTTTCTAAAGAGTTGAAGAGCAGTATTTTATCTGCTATTGTTCATTGATGACAAGCCAATGCTTTTTTTGTGAACTCATTTTGTTCACATATTTTCCAGTTATGACCATCTTCATTTGTCCCTTTCTGGTGGACTTATATCAGCCCTACTAGACGCTATTAGAAAAGTTTAAAGTCAAAAATAAAAAGTAAAATCTCATTGGTTTTCAGGAACAGGCATACCTCAGATATATTGTGGATTCAGTTGCAGACCACCACAATAAAGTGTCACAATAAAGTGAGCTGTAATCTTCTTGCTGGTGGAGGGTTTTCTTTAGATTTATAAAAAATGTAACATCTATGAAAAACAATAAAGCGAAGCTCAATAAAACAAAGTATGCCTTGTACTGATACTTTGTAAACCGAAGTGTCAACAGATCATAGTGGCAGGGCTACTTTTACCATAGACTGAACCTCCTGTAGAACCCTTTTTTGCTCTAGGCCACACAAAAATCTGGCAGTTTTTTGTATTATCCAGTACATGGGCTGGCAAAGTATCCCTAAATGTGGAATATGCTATCATCAGATAAGAGGCTCACTGGGTGATATGCTTCCTTCTTAATGGTATATCTGGGTCCTTCCTCCTGGGGACTTGTCCACATCTCCAATTGTGGGTCTGGATCTGAAAACTGGCTCAGGTCCAGAAACGAGGCAAGGATTGTGACTTTTTACTGGGACATGTGTCCTCGGCTTCCCAGTCATCTGTCCTTAGCTTATTTTGCTGGTATAAATTGAGTTGTATCCTTGTCTGTTATTTATTATTTTGTATGGACATGTGATTTCTAAGGTCACCACAAAGGGAGAAGAGAGTGTGTTAGAATTGAGGGAGATGTTTTTGGTGATCCAGGTAACAAATGGCTTAATTACTTTTATTCATATTCCATTAGTTCATAACTGTTCTGCAAAGAAAGTTGGGCAATGCATTCATTCTCTGTGCTCAGAAAGTGTAGTGAACATATGGCATTGTCTTTGTCACAGAAACCAAACTAAAAAATTCCATTTTCCTAAAAAATGGCAACTTCTCCAATTCTACATTTGCATATGCTTTTCTTGTTTTTGATTCAAGCTCTAACTAAAGCATGACCCTTTGAAAGCCCTTAGTAATGACAGAGATTTGGGGGACCAGGTTCATTCTGAGTATATATGTGAGTGACTATCTCTGAGGGCACCCCAAAACTAAGTAGAGACTAATGGAATTATTTGTGCATTCTTTCAACTCCACTGATGTAGCCAGTAGAGAGCCTATCTTCTGTTATAGCTAGGATAAGACAACCTGTCCTTCAAGGTCTCATTCTAACTCTTAATGTTCCTAGGCCTCAGCTAGGTACCTCCTGATGAATGCAGCAGATCAGGTGGTTTGTGAGCACACATGAGACTGAATCTCCTCTGTAGATTCCTAAAAATAACTGAGAAGGAGGTATACATTTCAGAGGGGCAGCAGCCAGATACTCTATGGGTACAAATGAAGAAAAAACAGAATTTGAATATTATCGATGTTTCTGTGACTTCTTATTGTATGCATGTTCTGGAAAAGTATACAAATACTTGAGCTATATTTTTATCTTTTTTGTTTTACTATTTTAAGTCTTTATACTTTGTAGCATGATGGTTAATTTTGGAATTAAAGAGGCATGCTTTTGAGTCGTAGCTCAGGCACTGAATACCTTTTGGTAAATCATTAACTCTTCCTGAGCCTCAGTTTCATTGTCAGTAAAGTGGGGATAATATTACCTACTCAAGTAGTTAGGGAGAAAATAAGATAATATACATACATTGCTTAGAACAGTATCTTCAACATAAGATTTAACAATGACGTATACTTTATAATTATTATTATCTTCCTGCCTTTAATTTAGGCTTCAATAAGGCAGGGACCAGGACTTATTCATTTTTATATTCCCCCTCAGTGACTAGCATGTCCTAAACATTATAGGCACTGAATAAACAGTTGTTAAAACAATTCAAGATCATTCAATGGTGCTTTGATTTCCTCAGTTAGATACGCTCTGTACAAATTCAAGACATAATAAGAATTACGTGCTCTTTTTAGATCATGCTTTTGATTCCTTATCAACAAAAAAGCATGTTGGAAGGTGTTTGAAAACAGTGTTGGCTTTTAGGGAGTCAGCTCTCATTTCTTGCTTAGTCCCCTTTGTGAACCTGTGGAATCCATGATGCAAGATGGTGAATTGGGGCTGGTGCAAACTGAAACCAATGACGTCAACAGATAGGCAGCTGCAACTTTGGCTTCTTTATCACAATGTTCTAATTAAGTGATAATTAGTTATTATCAATAATTTAAGTATCCATAATGAGCTAAATGCCTGGACAAGAGATGGAGGGTAATGACAAAAGTAGAAATAAGCAATGGTAGAAGCCATCGCTATTCCAATAAAATGTTTCACCAAGTATGGATGTTCTCTGTGCTGCAGGAAGCCTCTTAATTTCATTTCTACCTTTAATTGAATGAAGCCTTAGGAACATTGGGGCTTGGGCTATGATTCTATCAGAGTACATTTAGTATTATAAATCAAAATCCAACAGAAGCTCTTTCTACAGAACAAAGATAGGGGAAACAAGGCGACCGGGGTCACGGATCAATTCAAAGTAGCACATTTTAAATTAAGTATTAAATTATAGAGTACTTTCTATAATACAAATATAGGTCCAACAATCAAATTGAAAGAGTTAAGAGTTCTGCTTCCAGGCATTAATTAAATGTGGTATCTGCTAGCTAGGGTAGAAAGGGCTAGTGAATCAATACTCAATATTTATATTAAAAAAAGTGCACATTTGGAACATATTTTTGTAATTAAAAGCCACCATAAAAAAGCTTTTCTAGTAAACTTTTTCTAGTAAACTTTCTTGTTGCTGACTGATATTTGTTGTCATTGTCACTCTTCTAATTAACATTCCAGATA
>NW_011888962.1:2837160-2843008 GCF_000151845.1 Pteropus vampyrus
TTTGTGAGCACACATGAGACTGAATCTCCTCTGTAGATTCCTAAAAATAACTGAGAAGGAGGTATACATTTCAGAGGGGCAGCAGCCAGATACTCTATGGGTACAAATGAAGAAAAAACAGAATTTGAATATTATCGATGTTTCTGTGACTTCTTATTGTATGCATGTTCTGGAAAAGTATACAAATACTTGAGCTATATTTTTATCTTTTTTGTTTTACTATTTTAAGTCTTTATACTTCGTAGCATGATGGTTAATTTTGGAATTAAAGAGGCATGCTTTTGAGTCGTAGCTCAGGCACTGAATACCTTTTGGTAAATCATTAACTCTTCCTGAGCCTCAGTTTCATTGTCAGTAAAGTGGGGATAATATTACCTACTCAAGTAGTTAGGGAGAAAATAAGATAATATACATACATTGCTTAGAACAGTATCTTCAACATAAGATTTAACAATGACGTATACTTTATAATTATTATTATCTTCCTGCCTTTAATTTAGGCTTCAATAAGGCAGGGACCAGGACTTATTCATTTTTATATTCCCCCTCAGTGACTAGCATGTCCTAAACATTATAGGCACTGAATAAACAGTTGTTAAAACAATTCAAGATCATTCAATGGTGCTTTGATTTCCTCAGTTAGATACGCTCTGTACAAATTCAAGACATAATAAGAATTACGTGCTCTTTTTAGATCATGCTTTTGATTCCTTATCAACAAAAAAGCATGTTGGAAGGTGTTTGAAAACAGTGTTGGCTTTTAGGGAGTCAGCTCTCATTTCTTGCTTAGTCCCCTTTGTGAACCTGTGGAATCCATGATGCAAGATGGTGAATTGGGGCTGGTGCAAACTGAAACCAATGACGTCAACAGATAGGCAGCTGCAACTTTGGCTTCTTTATCACAATGTTCTAATTAAGTGATAATTAGTTATTATCAATAATTTAAGTATCCATAATGAGCTAAATGCCTGGACAAGAGATGGAGGGTAATGACAAAAGTAGAAATAAGCAATGGTAGAAGCCATCGCTATTCCAATAAAATGTTTCACCAAGTATGGATGTTCTCTGTGCTGCAGGAAGCCTCTTAATTTCATTTCTACCTTTAATTGAATGAAGCCTTAGGAACATTGGGGCTTGGGCTATGATTCTATCAGAGTACATTTAGTATTATAAATCAAAATCCAACAGAAGCTCTTTCTACAGAACAAAGATAGGGGAAACAAGGCGACCGGGGTCACGGATCAATTCAAAGTAGCACATTTTAAATTAAGTATTAAATTATAGAGTACTTTCTATAATACAAATATAGGTCCAACAATCAAATTGAAAGAGTTAAGAGTTCTGCTTCCAGGCATTAATTAAATGTGGTATCTGCTAGCTAGGGTAGAAAGGGCTAGTGAATCAATACTCAATATTTATATTAAAAAAAGTGCACATTTGGAACATATTTTTGTAATTAAAAGCCACCATAAAAAAGCTTTTCTAGTAAACTTTTTCTAGTAAACTTTCTTGTTGCTGACTGATATTTGTTGTCATTGTCACTCTTCTAATTAACATTCCAGATATCAACATATAAATAAAAATTGAATCGGATTTTGTTGTGGGAGATGGTGGTAGACAGGGAGGTGGAACATGAGCCTCGGTCCTGAAATCCCCAGAACCACTGACCTAAGAGAAAACACATTGAGCTGAGAGTATTCAAAAGTCCATTTGACCACTGATACAACCAAATCACTAAACCCTAAATGCCTCAATTTCTTCAGCTATAAATTGGAATTACTTATTAGATATTATTAATATCACAAGAATTGCTTACAGATAAAATTATGTAGGGTATGTGAGAGAACTTTTTCACAGTGCCTCTCACGTATTTTCTGTTCCTAACACAAAAGACCTTGTATACTCCTTACCTAAGATGTTCCTTCTTGTTAACTAAACAGTAGCAAAAAAAAATCTCAGCAGAATCCATGGAAAGAGAGATGCTATTTCTGAATAATAAAAGTGAGAGTTTAAAACATACAACATCAAAAAAAGAGTAAGTGATTCACACCAAAAATAAAAAGTGCAAGGTTGTACTATAAATGTGAGTTCTTAGAGCCAAACCATGAGATCTTTATTCAAGATCTGGAGGTTCAATTTTGGGGGGTGAGGAGGAGAGAAGCTACTTAGTTTTTTCCTTGAAATTTCATTGTGAATGTGGGACTGGAGCATGGAAGTATGTGCTGGAAGGGATTTAGGAGGATGCTGACAAGGAAGTCCTGCCAACTAAGCCATAAGAACAAGGGGGCCCCCATGGCCTCAGGCATAACAGTGTCCTCTTTGGAAATGCTCATCTCACAGATGTCAGCAATCCCTGCCCTAGCTCTCTCTTGCCTGAGGCTATCTGGAATGCCAGATTCCAGGCCTCTCTCCCTTGCAGTTGCTCCTAGTGTTTCCACTGCTTGCCAAATGTGGGGGTTGGGCACTGCCTCCCAACTACTAGGTCAGGTCTGTCATTGGGAATCCTGGGCCTTTCCAGTCTCATCTCCCTGATCTCCTGCTGCAACATCCCCATCCCCACACTCATGGTTACTATCATCTACCATGTGATGACATATAAGAGTAACACAATTTTTAAAGAAAATGGCATTTGAACACATCACATTTGATCATCAGTCAAGAGTCTTCCTTCTGGTAGGTCATCTGCTCAGCAATCACACACTTTAGAATTGCAGAGCCATTGTTTCTGAAGAACACATATTACATGTGATGAGTTTTTATGTGAGCTGTAGTCTACTCCAGTGGTTCTCAAAGTGAGATCTACTGACTTCAGCGGGGTGAGGTTCCTGAGACCTCTTCAGGGAGTCTGGAAGGTCAAAACAACATTTATAATAATATCAAAGACTTAGCTTTTTAACAGAGCTAATGTTTGCACTGATGGCACAAAAGCAATGGTGGGTAAAGCTGCTAGTGCCCTTACACAAATCAAGGCAAAAACGCCATATTGTACTATTTGTTATTGTATTTATTCTTTAGTACACAGTTGGTACAATTTTTTAACGTTCTGTATGATAATATGAGAAGTCTGCTTCATGAAGCACTTCTGCTGTCAATCAAAATATGCTGCCTTGAAAAAAAGAACATAGGAGATTATTTGATTTAGAACATTATTTTTGGAGCACCATTTTCACTTGAAGGCATGACTGACAGACAAATCATGAATGTTCAAATCTGGGTATTTGGCAGACATTTTCTGAAAATTGAACAAAGGGAAGCTGACACTTTAAGAAAAACAACTGGCAATATTTTTGCCAATGTTAAAATCTGAGATTTCAAGCAAAAATTAAAATTCTAGAAAGACTTGTGTTTATCACTATGAGCTTGGCAGTTTTCCAATATTTAAAGATTTTTAAATTATATCAATGTTATATCGACAAATATTAATATATACTAGCATTATTAATATTATATATTAACAAATGCAAATTTTTGTTACCGTATAAAGATATGTGTCAGCATTTGGAAAATTTTCATAACTTTTGTGAACTAACACATTCCAAATGGCAATGCATAGTGTTACATTAGAACATGGGTAAAAGACCCATTAAAGTGCATAAAATTAATGGATTTTAAGGTAATTGTATGAAAAATTTATTAACATGGTTTTGAATTCCACATTGAAACTAATCTTTAAAAATATTTATTGACTTTTGATGTAATATAAAAAAAGAATATTCACAATTACCTGCAAAATTTATTAAAATGTTCCTTTTTTTCTAAATGCATATGTGCACGAGGGTGGATCTTTTTCATATACTTCAACCAAAACAACATATCCAAGCCGACTGAATGAAAAAGTAGGATGACCGAGCTATCTTTGACTACGCCAGACATTAAAAAGATTGACAAAAATGTAAAACAATGCCACTCTTCTCACTAATTTTTTTTTGTCTTGGAAAATAGTTATTTTTTGGTTAAAATGTTAATAATATTTTAAAATGTTCTCAGTTTTAATTTCCAATATAGTAAATATTGATAGACAGAATCTGCATAAAAACAAGCTCTTTGGGATCTTCACTTCATTTTTAGGAGTGTAAAAAGCTCCCAATACTAAAATATTTGACAACAAATCAATTAAAATAATTGGTTGAATTCTACAGAGAAATTATAAAGTCTGGAAATACAGCAAATCTAAGTCATAAATTAATTTTGTTATATATTATGATTTATGATGTGTTCCTCATATTGTTCCTCATCAGCAATGCATAGTTCAGTTCTCTGTGCAAAGCTGCAACAAACCTGTGTGTTAACCAAGCATTTCCATCTATCTCTGCACACACATCTGAGATGACTGGCCTCAGATGAATGTGACTCTGGTTTTCATTAAATAGACCAGTGCCTTTAGCATAACCCAAAAGTAATCAAAGGGGTCCAATTTGTAAAAAAAAAAAAATAAAAAATACAATAACCATTCTGTCGTTCTGACTCCACTCATGATGCAACTTCTAATTTTGCCATTTCTCCCTATATTTGTGAAGGTAAAGAAGATAATTAAGAGAAATGAACTTAAGGTCCTTATAATTAATTATTTTGATTAATGACACAATTACTTTTCTTTTGTTTGATTCTTTGATAGTGTTTGATTTCTAATTTTAAAAGAACCATCACTCACTTTTCTGTGTCTTTAGGAAGCCTCTTGGTCCTCTTTCTTAAGTTAAATATATCTTTAGTGCCTTCAGATCTAAGAAATATGTGCTATTAGAATCTGGAAGAGTAAGATAGTCATTTGATCTCTGGCAAGCAACTAAGCTTTGAATTACATTTTATTGAGAAATGTTTTTGAAACAGTGACTTTGTCAGTAAAAAGTTGTAATTTAAGACTGCAAATGAGATTGAAAGAGATTGCACTTTCTGTTTTCTGACTCAATACTATCAATACCCTTCAATCCTTCCTTCTTTCCACCCTCCCAGAGTACATGCTCTCCAACATTGGCACAGGAACTGAATAGATGATTCTTGAATCAATGTGACCTCCTTTGGAGCTATTAATATTTTATACTTATATAGAACCCTTCTATTCACTGATGAAGTTTCAAGCCCAGAAAGGAAGAACCTAGTTTTTGTGGAGGGAAGTAAGTCATTTGGAAAGGAATTCATTTACCTTAGAAATAAAAGTGTGTTGATATTATCCAAGCTCTAGCTTTTTTACTTCCAGGCCTGCATTACGGCTAGCCATTTTTCAAAAAGAAACCTCAGCACACTCCTAGATTTTAGCCTTTGTGATATGAACTATCCTAAATGACCAAACTGAACTGAATGATTCAGTAGAGGCATTAGTGAACTTCCACTTAAATATCATAGACTCCTTGCTAAATATAAAGGTGTTTTTTTTTTTTTTTTTGACAGAAATTAGCTAGTAAGCCCATATGTTTCTAATGACTGTTCTAAATGAGAGCAAATAAAGACCTATTATTGAGGAGGATGCTTGCTATAAGAAAGGGACATGCTTCCAATTTACTACAGTTTGGAGCAGACCCGTTTGACACCATTTATGACTGGGATTAGCAATTACTATTAAAATGAGCAATTGGGAGTCATGGTGCTGAACAGGATTCTGAAGTCAGAAACTGCCACTTACTTTGTGGCTTTAGACATGTTATTTAATTTTCTGAACCTCCTTTTTCTTAACCGTGAGTTGGAGATGATAATATGTATTTCACAGGGTTATTATAAGGATTCAATGAGATAATCCATGAAAAGCATGTAGAACAGAGCATGGTAGAATTAGGGTACAATCAAGGTTAGGTGTTATGCACATGTTATTACAACTGTTATTCTGTTTGGAAGAATAGGGTACAGATTCCAAAGA
>NW_011888962.1:2843058-2845293 GCF_000151845.1 Pteropus vampyrus
AGTGACTTTGTCAGTAAAAAGTTGTAATTTAAGACTGCAAATGAGATTGAAAGAGATTGCACTTTCTGTTTTCTGACTCAATACTATCAATACCCTTCAATCCTTCCTTCTTTCCACCCTCCCAGAGTACATGCTCTCCAACATTGGCACAGGAACTGAATAGATGATTCTTGAATCAATGTGACCTCCTTTGGAGCTATTAATATTTTATACTTATATAGAACCCTTCTATTCACTGATGAAGTTTCAAGCCCAGAAAGGAAGAACCTAGTTTTTGTGGAGGGAAGTAAGTCATTTGGAAAGGAATTCATTTACCTTAGAAATAAAAGTGTGTTGATATTATCCAAGCTCTAGCTTTTTTACTTCCAGGCCTGCATTACGGCTAGCCATTTTTCAAAAAGAAACCTCAGCACACTCCTAGATTTTAGCCTTTGTGATATGAACTATCCTAAATGACCAAACTGAACTGAATGATTCAGTAGAGGCATTAGTGAACTTCCACTTAAATATCATAGACTCCTTGCTAAATATAAAGGTGTTTTTTTTTTTTTTTTTGACAGAAATTAGCTAGTAAGCCCATATGTTTCTAATGACTGTTCTAAATGAGAGCAAATAAAGACCTATTATTGAGGAGGATGCTTGCTATAAGAAAGGGACATGCTTCCAATTTACTACAGTTTGGAGCAGACCCGTTTGACACCATTTATGACTGGGATTAGCAATTACTATTAAAATGAGCAATTGGGAGTCATGGTGCTGAACAGGATTCTGAAGTCAGAAACTGCCACTTACTTTGTGGCTTTAGACATGTTATTTAATTTTCTGAACCTCCTTTTTCTTAACCGTGAGTTGGAGATGATAATATGTATTTCACAGGGTTATTATAAGGATTCAATGAGATAATCCATGAAAAGCATGTAGAACAGAGCATGGTAGAATTAGGGTACAATCAAGGTTAGGTGTTATGCACATGTTATTACAACTGTTATTCTGTTTGGAAGAATAGGGTACAGATTCCAAAGAATCATTGACCTAGGATATGTGTCAAACATTTGGTTTGGACTAAAGACGATTCATGCCTCTGAAATCACAAGCTGATGAAAGATTAGTGCATGCCAAAAATAGCGTTATGTTATTTAAAACTTTGCTGGATATGATAAAAACAAAAAGAAGCTCAGCAGTGGGAAAATTATGCCTGAAATCTGCTTACTCTTAATCAACTATATTCATTTAGATAACCCTACTGTTTGATTCTGAAAAGGAGCCCAGTGGGCTGGTGGTTAACTGGGGGATGTAGAGGCTTTCTCTCTTTTCGGCAATGGGATGGATTACATTTGTAACAGTGTTCCCAATCCTGGGAATATGTCCCAAACTATGCATTTATTAAGATTTTGACAGCTGAGTCAAAGTTTCCAATTTAGGATTTTTAAAGGCAATGTAGTCTTTGTGAAATATCTTCAATAGTTAAGATTAAATTGTTTGTAATTTTGCTTTATGGTAGTCTTTATCAAACAAATTATAAGACGAGTTTTTCATTTAAGAGTAATCAAATCTGGCTTTAGTCCTTTATCATCTAGAAATACATAATTAAGAAACTTTCAGATGAAAGACAATATATGTAGAATGCTGTCATTATTCAGATTGGTGTGTCTGTGGACCAGAGTATTGATGTCAACTAGGAGCTTGTTAGAAATGGAGAATCTCAGGCCTTTCCCCAGACCAACTGAATTGGAATCTGCATTTTAATAAGATCTCTAGGTAATTTGTATGCACATTAAATTTTAGAAGCTCTGTTTTAGATCACAGAAAACTAATTGAATAATTAGACTGCCTTTAATACCTTATCCCATTTTCTCGTCATTCTACTTGACAATCAGGGTCAGAATAATTTTAAGAAAAGATTTTCTTCAAATTTCAAAACAAATTGACCAAAATTAAGCTGAAACATTTCAAATACACAGAAAAGTACAGAAACTAATAAAATGGACCACCTGTAAACCTATCAATAGACTTAAAATGATTTTAATTTTAACATTTTGCCATTTTGGGTTCATTTCTCCTTCCTATTGAAAAACATTTTTTCAGTATGATAAAATATATGTAACCTAAAAATTAGCATTTTTAACTCTTTTTAAGTGTATAATTCAGTGACATTGAGTACATTCACATTATTGTACAACATCACCACTACCCATGTCCAGACATTTTCATCACCCAAAACTGAAATTCTGCACC
>NW_011888962.1:2846668-2887442 GCF_000151845.1 Pteropus vampyrus
TGTTTTCATTTATTACATGTTTGTATATACCCATTTATAACTTACTTTGTATGTTTTAAATTTTTACTGAAATACTAGTGCTTTGGTCATAATGTTTGTGTGCCCCAGCCCCTCAATCCATGTGTTAAAATCCTAACCCCCCTAGGGTATTAGTATTAATAAGTGGGGCTTTTGATTAGGTCATGAGGGCAGAGTCCTCCTGAATGGATTAAAAGAGGCTCCAGAGAGATCCCTTGCTGCTTCCACCATGTGACAACGCAGTGAGAAGTAGACAACTGAAAACCTGAACGAGGGTCCTTATCAGAACCCAAACAAGCGGACCATGATTTTGGACTTCCCAGCCTCCAGAACTGTGAAAAATAAATTTCTGTTTTTTAAAAGCGACTCAGTCTTTGGCATTTTGTTGTAGCAGCCCGAATGAATTAAGACATCTACCATACTAAACATAGTCTTTTCTAGTTTGATTTTCTTCATTTTATAATATATTTTGAGATTTAGCCATCCTAAAATGTGTACTTCTAATTCATTCTTTTTGTCATACATCATTCAGCTGCATTCACATTGATTCAAAGTATTGAAATCCATTTATCCAATGAGGGCCAGTTGTTTTTAACTTAAAAAAAAATGACAAATAGCACTGCCATAAAAAATTTTGCACATGTGTCACACATAAAGGAATTTTTCTAGGCTAGTAAATTAGAAATGAAGTTGTTGGTATCATAGAGTAGGTTGGAGAAATGGTAACTTTTAACCATGTAAACTGGACATTCAGGACTGAGGTAGATAAAAGCAATAAGGGACTATTTCTTGGGACTATCACTAGTTACCTGGTGAGATTATATACGTCATTTCTACTAGAATATACTCTTTTTATTGTAAAGATGTGATAATGGATGAGTTTGACCATCTGATGTCATCATTTGGCTGAATCTTCTAGGAAGCAGGCTTTCAAGTGGACCATTGCCAGCCTTGGGGCTTAAAACCTACCAAATTATTTTGTCATTTGTTAGACAACTTGAGACTATAATATTCCGAAGCCAATTAAATTGGTTTCAGACACCCTGAAATGATAAATAAAAAAGTTTCCTCAATTTTTAAAAATAGTTTTTCATTTTTAATCAGGAATCTGAATTAGAATTGAGAGAAAGAGAGGTTATCACAGAAGCAGACAACTCAGAGGCTGTTATTAACTGAAATCAGTTAACATCTTCTCCCAAAACATCTTCGCTACAGAGACTGCATGAAAGACCCTATTCTTAGCCTTTAATATGCAGTCACTGATCTGGGTGGCAAGCCAGCACACTAGTCTGTCCTCTCACCTGGATAATAGGTAGTCAAACAAGGAAAATTGATCGACTATAGGTTCACCTTTAAAATTAGCTTTGACTATGAGTTTTTTGCAAGACCTACTTTAAACTTCATTAAATGTTTTCATGTTAAAATAAGCATCACACTCCCTAACATTCCCAAACTAGCCAAAGACAACTAAAATAAAACCAAACAAAATATGTCCTGTTTAGAGAGTAGAATGGTGGTTACCAGATGCTGGCAGGTGGAGGAAAAGGAAGATACTGATCAAAGGGTACAAACTTTCAGTCATAAGTTCTGGAAATTTAGTGTAGAGCATGGTGGCTATGGTTAACATATCACATACTTGAAATTTGCTAAGAGAGTAGATCTCAAGTGTTCTCAACACAAATACCCACACACAAAAAGATAACTATGGGAGATGATAGATATGTTAATTAGTTTGATGGTATTAATCATTTCACAGCATATATATATTGAAATATCATGTTATATACCTTAAAATATACAATTTTTATTTGTTAAAAATAAGTGAACAAAATTAAAAAATAAAGAACCCTGTCTCGTTTAAAACATGATTTTAATAATATTGCTATTGGCTTTTAATTAGACTTGAGTGAATCTTTTGATCATTATATCCCTGGGTCAACTGCAACAAAAAATATAGTTTTACAGACCAAAATCTTGAGAAGGCAAAATAGATATTTAAAAGCAAAGTCATCGAAGTTGCCAGAATTAATCATTGCTGATCCTTTCACCAGTCAAGCTGAATATTTTTCATCCCAGAAGTAGGTAGACCTGTCCGTGATGCAAAAGGCTATCAGGACATGTCTCTGAACTAATGAGCCAGTATATGAGCAAGATCACTGGTTTGAGCCAGAAGACCTAGACTGAGTCCTGGTTCCATCACTTACTATTTGGATTGTTTTGGAAAAGTCTCTCAGCTTATCTAAATTCTCAATTTTCTCATCTACCAAAAGGCGATGACAAAACCATACTTACTTCAAAGGATTGTTCTGAGGATTCAGTGAGATGGTGCAAGTAATAGTTGTTGAGGAACAGTAAAATCTGTGAATTATCACATAAACATTAATGACTCCCTCATAATTACTGATGCCCAGGTCCTGAGCAAGAGCTCAGTTAGGCTCTGCATGTGGACAGTAACTATGGTCACTGTCAAAGACAGTGAAGAGAAATCTGGTAAAAACAAACAAACAAAACTTCAGCTAGGGCACTTAGTGGAGTTTTTAATTTAGCTACTATGAGAGAACTTCCAATTCAAAATGCAACAAAAAGTACTTGCACTTAATATTTCATCACTTTTAGTTTTGCCAAGGGAGATTTTGACCTAATGTAGTTTTAATATTTGCATGCCAAAAAATTTTTTTCAAATTAAGTGGTTTTCTTAATTTTTTTTCAAATTAAATAGTTTTCTGTTTTCTTAAACAGAAAACAGCATCATTATTGCTCTTTGCTCCATAGATGACAAGGCTGTTCCTTGGAAGTGTGGAGAGAGGTGATCTGTGCTCATGATATCTTCCATGTAAGAATGAAAGGCTCAGAAAAACCGGCCTGAGTTAAGCATGGAAGTAATTAGTGAGAAGCCCAGGTTTCTGGTTACTTGAGAATTTTGCTGAAACTTAAATAAAGCAATAGTGAACATTTAATGCAAAAGGTATTACATTTGAAGATGATATTAAAATATGAAAAATAGATACAGCCTGCATTCCATGAAAGTGTGAGAGAATCTGTCTCAATGGGTAAAATGGCAATGCAGTTTTCAGAAAGGGTCCTTCCTACCAGGCTTGGTTCTAAAGCCCATGAGTCTGATTTGTTTTGGAAGAGAAGCTGTTTAGAACTTGTATTTATTTACTGCCCCCTCTCCAATTTTGTTGAGATATAATTAACACATGATATTGTATTAGTTTTAGATGTACAACATAATAATTTGATATGTGTTTATATTGCAAAATGATTATCTCAAATTTAGTTATAACATCCATTGCCATACCCATTCTTTTTTCTTGTGATGAGACCTTGTAAGACCTTAGCAAATATATAATACAGTATCATTAACTTTAGTCACCAGGCTGTACATTACATCCCCAGAAGTTATTTATCTTATAACTGGAAGTTTGTACCATGTAAGCACCTTTGCCCATTCCACGCCCCCCACACTCTGGCAACTGCTGATCTGTTCTTTGTATCTATAAAAGAAATTTTATTGATTCTGTATGTGTGTTATTAATAGATTTTATTATTTTTAGAGCAGTTTTAGGTTCACAGCAGAATTGAGCAGAAAGTACAGAGTTTCCATTTATCTCTTGTTCTCCACCCCACTATCGGTTTCTCCCAAAGGGGAACAGTTGTTACATATTGATTGTTCCACAATAATTGATACTGTGGTATTAATGATAGGTATGCCATGCCATGTTTTCCTGTTTTTTTTCCTTGATTATTTTCTATGAGATTTTGATTTTTGCCTACTTCAATTTTGCTAACTATGATGCAACTCATGGGCCTAATCTGAGCAGATTGGTAAGGGATTATAGTACAAATTGAGGCTATGACCTTGAAAAAGCAATATGTCTGAGTAGTGTGGGTTATTATATTTTTTCTTTTGGCTAAAGTTTTACCAGTTGTTTCAATAAAACATTCAAGAATTTTGAGATAAAAGAATTCAAATATACTCATGAATTGGCTGAGAGCTGTGCTCAGATTATAATTAGTCATAGCAATTTGTGTGTAGGCACAAATCATGATCCTGACAAATAAATATAAATTGTATTAATCCTTGATGTTATTCATTAAATGTGATGAGCACAAAGCTCTCTTAAAATGAACAATACATGCACCTCATGAAACATAACAAAGAATAAAATCCTCCATTGGGATTTTGATATAGTTAGATATCAATTTTGAAGATATAAATTTTGCCAATCATCCTTACCCCACCCCCACCCACCAGCAATGTTACATGGTTCAAAACAGGATTTCCTGTGTGCTACCAGAAGTATTCGTGACTGATTCCTTTTTTTTTTTGCTGGTTCTTCTAAAGTTCCCCATTTGGGCTTTTCCATCTCTTGCCTATATTTTCCCCAAGCCCCATATAGTATAGTATGGTGCAGGTTGTGCCTTGCAGAAGGGCACCTGGCCAAAGGAAGAGTGAGGGATGAAATCCAGCTATGAGTCCTCAAGTAGGTTTGTGTGTGCTGAGAAGACGGGGTGCCTTTTGCCAAATTACATGAGTGCTGTATGGCTATCAGAGGCTCTGCTGTCTTCTTCAAGTCCACATTCCTCTCTATTCCTTATTTCCATTTTTGGGCTTTTAAGCTGCCTCATCACCACCCATCAACCTGATCTCTTTCTAGTCATGCTCTCACCCTCTGAGCTTCTTTAGCTATCCCACAGGCCACTCCAAAACTCCCTCACCCTTTTGTGAAGAATCTCTTCTAACTCAAATACCTTTTGTAAGATAGATTCAAGTGTATGTTTTTATAGCATTATTAAAGCACATGAGAGGTAACAAATTTTACTGGTTTGGTGCATTGATTTTCATGACTATAAAAGGAAAATTAAAGGATGAAAGCTAGGTTGAGTTGAAATGTAAAATTATCAAAAGCAAAACAGGAAACAAATGTCTGTTCAGCCAACCATTTCCTATTGAGGGCTTTCTGTGGAACGTAGTGTATGAAGAGTTCACTGTTCAGCCTTAAACAGATTGAAATGATCTGTGGGGGGGGAAATAACACTGACCCAGGGACTGTGGAAGTGATGTTCAGTGCCAGGACCCTGAGCTTCAGCAGAAAGGGTGGCTGTGAGGACCTCCGTGTCTGTGTTGAAGGGAAGCCTTTGAAAGCTATCTTTTTAACAGGATGAATGTGAAAGGCACCAGGGTGAAAAAAAAAAGGCAGCACAAAACTGCCACTTGAGCATTGCTTCCTGCCCATGTAGTTCTAGCTCATCGCTGACAGTTATTCTTAGGCCTTCTTTGGCTTCAAAGATTTCCTCTTTTCTATTTTTGGTAGTAGAATATGGATTTAGATCTGCATAGCCCACTCCACTAATAATGCGCGCCCTGAAAAGAGTACGGCTGCTGTTTTCTGTAGCTATCAGTTCTCTTTCTTTTCAGCACCTCCAAATGATTTTTAATATTAAGGACGCAGATTTATGGGGAGGAGTCATTGAGATTTCAAACTGATTTGTTGTCTCCTAATTTGCAAATTCCTTTCTTCAGCAGGGGCATCTCAGGGATCATCTCAAGTAATGAAGCCTGACTTCTGTGATGAGTGAAAGAATCCTGGTTGCTAAACAGATGGCCATCGAGTGACCAAAATGTAAGCAAGGATGATTTGCATTGGAGTAGCCTGTAACTGATTAAGCACAATTCCATTTTGGAAGGCCATAATGAACACCTATGTAATCTAAGATTAGCTTAATCTATATAGACTGCAACAAAAAGCTATAAGCTATGCCATACTGGGATGCTGAGGACCCTGGTCCTTGAAAAGGAAAACACATTGCCCAGAGCAAGCTTTTTGAGATTCAGGGATGTTTAATTTCACGCCCTCTAATTCTATTCTATATCACTTCTGTTTTTCCTGATCTCATGACTACCTAATTTTGCTAGCCCACTAATAATAACAACCGTGCACGGTGTCTTTTATATACAGATATCTCAACTTAAAAAAAAAAAAAACCCTCCCCCCATACAGCCCCCCGCCCGCCGTTTGGATGAATGCAGATCTGGAGATCAAGAATGCCACCTCCTCAGCCCAGCTGCCTCCGCCACGTGGTCTTAATCAGGGTTTCTTTCCATGGCTTTTAAAGGTGACAATCGTATACTTGAGAAGGATTATCGTGGGAAGGTGTAAACTGAAGAAGCATCGAGGGATTGCGCCACCTCTCCAAGGTTACCCGCACTTTTCTGTCCATCATAGCACCTGGCTTGAGCTTCACAATCCTCTGGAAACCATGAACCCATATTCCATAAATATTCAGAATGTTCTATGTGTGCCATTGATTTTATTTTGTTTTGTGAAGAACAAAACGAATAGAAGCATATTGTTATTGTGAGGAGGGGTGGAACTCTAGGCACTTTGCAAATGGATATTTGGCTAGAAAACAAAAACAAAAACAAAACAAAACACAACCAAATCTAGGTTTCTAGGAGGACTGAGAAGGTCTTTAAATATATTTTACATAATGGTTTTGGAGAACAGGCAGAATTATCTGCTAAGTGGCAGTATCGACAGTGAGCTAAAAAGCTATATAATAGAGTTATAAAAAGAAACCTTCCCTTAAGCTTTCTCCAGAGCAATTTTACCCCACTGAATTGTTTTAGGTGTTATTTTAAATGTGCCCCAATGTCAGACTTGTTCAGAAGGAGAGCATTGTGTCTCCCTAGAGAATGATTTGCTCTTTTTTTTTTTTTTTTTTAGTGGAGCAAAATGCTACCTTTTAATAGACTATCTAGCCTTTTCCATACAGAATACGTCCTCCCTCAGAATTCCTATGCAAATATTCAAGCTCCAGGGTTGGAAAAAGGTTAAAAGAAACTGAAAAAGTCTATAGTGGCTCTTTCTGAGATGCACCAACACTTGGCAGGATGAGGTGTTCATAGCAGGTGCTGGATTTGCTATAAATGGACAATTTATAAACAGAGCTTGACAACTGGGAAAACAGAGCAGTGGGGAATGCTGGCATTCCAGGGGCCAGTAGTTGATTTCCTATCAGATGGTCCTCAGCATGGAATTATTGATAGCTGCTGCTCTGAAAGAAAGCCAGTTGGCTGATGCATAAAAGGGCTGTGCCTCAATTCCTGCCTGATCTGCTGCTAGATATTTTAAATAGGTCAGTGCAAATTAGCGTCTTCAGGTTGGTACTTCCTTAATTACCAATTTAATTGCAAAGTCTTCTCCTCCCTCCTTAAACTTGACTGAATTTAACTTTCTTCTCTGTCATGCAGGAGGACTGGAACTTGAGAGAGGTCTGAAACAAGAGGACCCCAAGGGCAGGGTGTGTGGGGCGATTCAGAGCAGCCTTAGTGCCCCAGATCAACACAGTACCTGGCTAAGGCAAGTCATGTGTGAAACCAAGGGCAGCAGTTTTGGCCATGTGTCCTGGAAGAGAAAGGAGCAGGGGACTTTGTGCACTGTGCCCTGGGGGAGAATCAGAAATGTGCAGCAAACACATCTCATTTCTCTTTTGCTGTTTGGCAAGGACTGTCAGTACACTGAGACATTCCTCAGACCCCTCAGCAAGGTTCTGTTTTCAAAGCATTCCCATGGTGCATCGTAATGATGACATCCGTAGTTTCTATTGCTTTTGTTTGTTTGTTTGTTTTGACAAATATTCCTTCTGTAGAAAAGTTTGATGGTGGTTCCTGGATAGATGGTATTGAATGGCATTTCTACAGATGTATCTGCAGCCTTGCATTGTGCAGAGTTCAGCTCAGAGCTAGTGGAGTGGCCATACCTGTTTGTTCTAGCTGTATGAGTGGTTTTTCCAGGAGACATTTGTTTGGCTGAGTCTCTACGTTTCTCCTGACCACACCCTATTGTTTTTCTCTTTAGAGGAACAGACGGATGATCTGATCTTCCAAAGACTTTTGACTTCCTTACAAGGAGTGAAAATTGCACAGGCCTGAGTATTAGGTTATTGAATTGGGTGCACATCCCAGTATGAGGGTTGGCCTGGGCATGAGGGCTGATGGAGAATAAAGTATAGGGCTTTGAGGGAATCCAGAACAGGGACTGATGAGTGCTACATAATGGCAAGATTAGAGAGGGATCAAAGGCATTGGATGGATACTTTTGTTAGTGGTGGGAAGTCTTGTCTGTGCATGGAAGCTCCTGAGAATCTTGCCTCTGGGAATCTCAGCTTCATCAACTGTGGCGAGCTCTGTGGCAAACGTGTGACATATCTTACTGAGCATCTATTTACAAAGAACTGTACTGGGTACAGGAAGTACCAGAAAGTATGGGCACAGTACTGCCATCCAGAAGTTCATGATGTGGTTAGAGATAATGTGAAAAGATGACAAGTCAAGAGCACCAGAGCATTCAAATCCACGTACAGCAAGGGAATGACCTAGAAGTGCCCAGGAAGGCATGGGGGCAGGCGGGTGAGCGAAGCCTGGACAAGAAAGACAGGACTAGAGGTGGGCCTTGAAGGGCGTGAGAATTTCACTATTTGGGAAAGGGGAACAATTCCAGGTGTGTAAATGCCTTGGCGAGGAGGTGGCCCTTGAGCTTGAGAGGAGAGAAAAGAATGTCCTGGGAGGTGAGGCTGAAGAATCACATGGATCTGGAGGGTACACAGAGTTTGGAGTTCATTTCTGATCAGGGAAGGGAGACTGGGAAAGCAATCTGTCAGGAAGGTGAAGGCAGAAGAGTGACAGTCACTGCAGGAGGATCTCACAAAGCCCTATCTTCAAGTGGCCAAGGCTCAGGACTGCAGGCATTTGCGGACTGTGTGGTGGTTTCTACTAAGCCACTCTGCATAAACAGAGCCTTTCTTCTTCGATGTCCCTCTTCACAGCCTCTGCTTGCCATCTGACTAAGTAGGACTGCACAAGCTTCTGCTTATGGAGTTTCCACACAAGCAGAGAGTCAAAGTGAAACAAAGGCAGACTTATTTTTTTTTAAAGTTTGCTGCTCGACTCTTATTCGCTCACTCTTGGATTCTCATTCGTGTTGCCTGGATTGATTTGAGACCTTACTGGACATTTAAGTGATTGCTCATTTTCACAGCTAACTTGGAAGGCCATTTTGAGCTCCGCGAGCATCTGCTTAATTTGACAAATGGCTAAAGCAGAGCCACAGACCTGGGGGTGGGGGTCTGCCCTGATCAGAGGGGGTCACCTGCTAACACCTCTGGGAGGAAATGAGTGTGGAACCCTTTCCTATATCCCCACCCTTCATTTTCTGTCACCTCAATGTGTGGTCTGCAGACAAACAGCTTGGGCATCCCATGGAAGCTAGTTAAAAATATAGAATCTGAGGCTCCACCCCAGACCTATTGGATCAGGATCTGCGTGTTTTGCAAGATCCCAAGGGAATAATACACATATGAGAGTTTGAGAAGTACTGCTTTCAACTTAGCTGGATGACAGGATCACCTGTGGAGCTTTTAAAATATTCCCTGGCATATGACTTACCCCAGAAAAACTAAGTCAGAATCTCTAGGGGCAAAGCCCTGGCACTGGTATTTTTTAAAAGTTTCCAGATGATTCCATGTGCAGCCTGAGTTGAAAACCACTGGCCTATGCTCTGGGTTAGACACGCCTGTTTCCAAGGCACCAAATTCCCCTCGTTGTAAAATGAAACACCACTAACCTTTTAGATTCAGATGGAGTGAAAATAATGCTAATTAAGCATTTACAGGAGCTAAGGTTAGGAAATTCCTGGCCAAAAGCAGATGTTACCACTGGATTCACTCAAAAGTGTCAAGATGGTAGCTTGTTAAAATTCTCAGTCTTGAGTATTACTCTCTTCTAGCTTTGGAGGGAGCTCCACAAATAACCCGGAAGACATTGCCCTTGCCCCTAATCTTCTCGATATCTGAGGAGATAAAACCAAGGTCTGTGCCCTAGGAGCCATGTTCCCAGTCTATTTACAGAGAAACAGGGGGAGGAATTCAGAGTATTCATTTGCACACAAATGCTCACTTTCAGGAAACACAAAAGAGTTTAAAAGCAGTTTTCTACCAATCTTCAGGCTAGGGAAGATGTCAAATTATAATAACTAGGGTAGTTATTTCAATACATTTTCTTTTCCATTGGGGCCTTTCAGAGCCTCTCAGCCAAAGTGCTGAGAACCTTTCATCAATGAATCTCAATGAATCTCAAGTCAGTCCCTGATTTTCCTCAATGCTCTGCCCCTCCTCCAGTCCCCCAGCTCTGCTATAACAACAAGGACCTTCCACCAAGAGGTTTGGATACTGAGCCAACAGTGGTCAAGTCTTGGAAGGTATTAGCATGTTAGCAGCTCTGGTTCTTCCCACCTTCCTGTCTCCCCCTGCTCCTGGGATGGTGGTGGGCCTGAGCACTGCTGTAGGAGCTGTGGCCTTTCTCCTCATGCCATACTTTTTGTCTTCTGAGAACTAGAATTGAAGTGTAGCCTGCTAACTGCAGTCTACGCATACACCTAAACACTTTCTAGGCACTTTTTTTTCTGGGCTAGATCCTGCTTTGAATCAGAATGTCCTCGAATTAGTGTGCTGACATCTGTCTGTCTGAGGTTTCCAGGTACTGTGTCCAATGTTACTTCATAGCATTGCAAGTCGAGATGACCATCGGAAAAAATCTAAATAACTAAACTGAAATCCAGCATTGATGCTAAACCAAAGTGACATTTATATTTGGCTTTGTGGTATGTGTGTGTGTGTGTGTGTGTGTGTGTGTGTGTGTGTGTTTATACACACACATATGTAAATACATATATACTGATACACACACACACACACACACACATTTACTGAAAATGTAACAGGGTGTTTGTGAAGTGGACACCAAGTTCAGGAACAAATATTGTTGCTTCCAATGAAGGTAAAGCACCGCCTGCTACTTGCCCTATGAGCCTCCTAGGCTGTCACTCCTGGAGGTTCTCTCCAGGATAGCAGAACACTTACTACTCTCTGGAATCAGATTCATGAGGAGGATCAGAGGATTTTAGACATCATCACTGTCCATAAAAGAATTTATAATTTGTACCTTGCCATATCCAAGTTGCTCCTAGGCACTCTCACTCTGGTGCTTGAAGTTAGTACGCCTTCTGTCCAGACAAGTAGAGATTCTTGGGCTATTAATTATGTAATTAAAAGTCTAAACCTTCTCATTTGAAATGATAATAAAATGTTTAAAGGTATGTTACTTGTAAACCTATTTTACTTTTTGTCTTTCCATTTATTTTCATTTTATTGCCTTTTATCGAGGGTTGGCTGACTGGCTAGGCCAAGCTAATTACCGCCCTATTGTTTTTGGAAGACTATGTGACACCGAGACTCTTACTGAGTCAATAAATTGGGACTGCAGAAGAGCCTGACTGCTTCCTCTCGGCTCTTCCTTCATGAGGCATGTTGTCCTGCAGTGGCCAAATCTGAAAGGATGTGCACCATAAGGTTAGCTGTTGATATGGCTGAGAGCACTGGTTGATAAGATATTATCGGATTGGGAAGAGACTCTAGGGACCAGGAGAATGAGAGGGTCAAGGAGACCACCACAACAGGAAAAAGGATAGAGGGAGAATTCCACTTTATATTAGTTAGAAATCTGTCCACTCTCTGAACAAGACCTAAGGATCGAATCGATGTTAAGTTTACTCAAATGACGACACTCATCTGAATTAGAACAAAACCCAGCAGTTATATGGTATCTATGGAAAAGGTGAATGTTATAAAGGGCCAGAGAATATGGCTGTGTCTCTCTTCTTCTATTTGATAGTTTTTTTCTTTTGAGGAATAATATATAGTGCCTATCACAACAATGGCACTTATAGAGCAAATAAACAGTTCCTTTCTTGATAAAACTCTATTTGCCTAAAAGTTATATAGGATATATAACTTTATTTTTAAAATAAAATATAATTTTCTATTATAAAAGTAATATGATAAATACAGAATAGTAAAAGAAAAAAATTACCCCTGGTCTCAAAGACCACCTCTATTAATATTTTTGAGTATTTTCTTGCGGACTTCTCTGTCAAGACCTTTTTTCATTTTGTTTTTCTGTTTTTTGGCAGGGAGTTGGTGGGCAGAATGTGGGATATAATATAAATAGTTATTTTTAAATTTAATTCAATTAAAATTAATGTGGTTAGGAGGCTTCTGCCATTGTTTGGAGTCACTGTGGATTCTTTGCCATATTGTAAATATCTGTTCTAAGAACTTAGAATAATCAAGTTAGAGCTAGAACAGAAAGAATACTCATTATTGTTGAAGCAAGATGTAGAGAGATTCAATAAGCAGTTAGGTGAGCATAGAGCCTCATCCAGTATTCCCAGCTCATGGGTTAAAATCTCTGTATCCTTCAAATAAGCATCCTCATAGCATAGTCACAGCAAGGGAGGTAACCAGAGAAAAATAAGGATGCCTTGGAATTCCTGAAAATATCTTAGAAAATAAGTTGATTCCTTAGAAAGGAAAAAATGAAGTGACCTCAAGCAATAGCAAAATGGTTAAAAGTGTGCTTGAGAGTTATAGTTCTGGGTCCAAATAATGGGCCCACAAATTACCAGGTTTGAATCTTTGGGTGGATCCCTTTAACAACTTTTTCATTCACCAAATATTCACTGGGTACCACGTTTCGGGTTGTCTTTGTGCTGGAGACATAGCAGTGAACAAAGCAAAGCCCCTTCCCCATGATGTTTATATGGTAGAATGGTGAGACAGACAACAAAAATATAAATATATAATGTATTAGATAGAAATAAGTGGCAGGGAAAAAAATAAAGCAAAATGAGGGGGGTGAGGGAGTGCGGGGAGGAGTTTCTATTTTGAAAAGGTGACACCTAACAGAGGTGACATTTGAATGGAGAGCTAAAAGAGGTCCTTAATCCTTCTCAGCCATAGCTTCCTCATCTCTAAATGGCATAATGATAATATCTGATATTTTCAGATAATGATAGTTTCACAAGGTAGCATTGAGAATTCAATGAGAGAATGCATTAAAGTAAAATGCTCCATGATGGTGCTATCGTTGTTATCATTTATTTTCTCCTTTGTCAAATGAAAAAATTAGTAGATTTGTAAAGACCTTTGCAGCAATAATGTTCCTTTGATGCTTAGTCTCTAACTTGTGTGATGACATATGCTCTCGATGGAATCTTGGCCCTAATTCTCACTCCCTGTTTACACTTAGCCATATCTGTCAAAAATGCCAACCCATCTGACATCAAGTGGAGATCTCAATGTACAGCTGAGAACAACTAAGCCATATGGAAAGGATGAGAACTCAAGATTTAACTCCCTATGCAATACAACTTTTCATTGCAACCTTTAAACCAAGATTGTATCTACTGGGGGACAATAAATGAGATACTTTTGTTCAAATTAATAAGGATGTTTCAAGTACGCTCCCTTGCTTGGAGGGATAATATTAGAACTCATTAAACTTTGAGTAGACAAGTATACAATGGTGCTTATTATGAAGAAAGTGGGGGAAAAAAAAAACAGTGAAAGGCTTTGCCTGGTTGGTATTTCTAAAGTTAATACATCTTACTTAAAAAAAGAGCTCCCACATTTTCAGGTTCCCACAAGGTTCTGGAGTTTTTGTGCTTTTCAACTAATGTCTGAGAAATAACTTTTGCTGTATTTGCTAACCGAGTAAAGTGCTTAAATTGCTTAAATCTGTATGAAATGTTCATGTACCTGAAATTGTTTTTTTTTTTTTTTAAAGGATGAGAACTTGTCTTTTACAGCAAGCTAAGTCTCAACAGGTCTGGGCGACATTTTTTTTTTTTTAAACAAAAACTCAGGGAAGGTAAGGAGGAAGAAAAGATAAGTACTGCGTTTTCAGTGGTAATAGAAACAGCCAGAATGTCTATTCTACACCAAGTAGCAAGAATCTTCAAAAACAGGAAATAATGGGTGATAAAGACAAAAGAAAGAAGTACATTTTTGTTTTGGTTGTTTGATCTTTGCATTGGGTCCATTTTATATTTGAACAGGCAAGTAAAGTCAGCTTTCACGGTGAGAACTTGTGCTATATTATCTTTCTTACATTAACTTTTGTGGCAGCAGAAGGTCCATATGACACTTTCCTACTTAATGCTCGCCTTGGTGTAATCTACTAGCTTAGTCATGGACCTCATGAATCCAGGATTTCCAGGTTCACAATGCCAGATTGCTTTTCCAGCTTCACCAGCATAGCCATTAATTACATAAAGAGGCACGGGGCTAAGGAGAGAGATCACTAGTTAATGTGATTATAAGGCTCACTGTACCTCAATAATTTTCTCGGATTAGCATATATCTTTTTACTATCTGTTGACCGAGAACTTGTATAGTGTAAAAAAAAAGAAGCTATTATAAATTCAATTCTGTTTAAGTGTACTTAAATATATAAGATAGATATGACCCATAAAGGTGTAGCCTCCTTCTCATCTCCTGACCTGAGCTCCAATATTAGGCCCCTGTCTGGGGGAAATTGTTATTAGTATTATAGCTTGTATCTATCCAAACATTTTCTCTACTTTCATATGCATCTATAAAAATACTTGGTACTGATTTTTTTTGGTGTGGTATATATATTTTTAACACAAACTATATCATATAAATGCATTATGCTGTAACTCAAAACTGTCTTAGAAGTCATTTCATGTCAGTTCACAGAGAAACCCACTTATTCTTTTTAACTCTCATGCAATACCATAGTTTATTTCTCCATTGCCCTACTGTTGGTCATTTACATTTTCCCTCATATTTTTGCTACTATAAAAAGTGTTGCAAAAAAATCTTTGTATATATACACACTTTGTATATATACACACTTTCTTGGGACTATGTGGCCAGTGGTTCTCTGGGGTAGGTACCAAAAAGTGAAATGACTGGTAGTTTTACTTTTAAATAAAGTTACATTTTATTAATCACAAAATCTAGATACATTTGAAACTAATAGAATATATGGGTTTAGGCATTGTTTATTCAACCTGAAGACAATGCCTAGTGCCGAAAGAAATGAAGGACCTCTAGCAGAATGAAAAGAATACAGGTGTCATCCAACCTTGCTTCATCATACACTAGCTCTGTGACTTGAATGATCTGAGCTTCTATTCCCTCATTTGTAAAATTGGGAAAATAAATTGTTTACTTCACTGTCCTAGTGAGCAAATGAGAAATTACACGAAAGTTCTTTGGAACTTTAGTCCCAGCAACATGGCAGACTAAATTATTATGGAAACCCTGCACACGACGAGCACACAGAAATAATGAATTTTAAAAAACACACAAAAAAGGAATAAAAAAAACTGTCATTATTTGCAGATGACACGATACTATATACAGAAAACCCTAAAGATTCCATCAAAAAACTATTAGAACTGATAAATGAATTCAGTAAAGTAGCAAGATACAAAATTAATGTTGAGAAGTCAGTTGCATTTTTATACACCAATCAAATTAACCAAGGAGGTAAAATATCTGTTCTTGGAAAATTATAAGTCATTGAAAAAAATTAAAGAAGATACAAATAAATGGAAACATATACTGTGCTCATGTTTGGGAAGAATCAACATCGTTATAATGACCATACTACCTAAAGCAATCTATAGATTGAATGCAATCGCTATCAAAATACCAATGGCATTTTTCAGAGAACTAGAGCAAATGATCTAAAAATTTATATGGAACTATACAAGATCTCGAATAGCCACAGCAATCTTGAGAAAGAAGAACAAAGTTGGAGGTATCACACTACCTCATATCAAACTATACTATGAAGCTATACTCATCAAAACAGCATGGTACTGGAATAAAAACAGACACATAGATCAATGAAACAGAATAGAGAGCCCAGAAATAAATCCATGTCCATATGGTCACTTAATCTATGCCAAAGGAGACCAGAATATACAATGGGTAAAGACAGTCTCTTAAACAAACAGTGTGGGGAAACTGGACAGATAGATGCAAAAAAAAAAAAAAAAAAAGAGAGAAAGAAACTAGACTACTATTTTATACCGTATACAAGAGTAGACTCAAAATAGATTAAAGACTTAAATGTAAGACCCCAAACCATAAAACTTCTAGAATAAAACAAAGGCAATAAACTCTCTGATATTGCTATTAGTATTTTTTTCTGATATATCTCCTTGAACAAGGAAAAAAAACAAACAAATTGGACTACATCAAACTAAAAAATGTTTGCACAGCAAAGGAAACCATCACTAAAATGAAATGACAACCTACTGAATGAGAGAAGATATTTGCCTATGATACATCTGACAAAGGGTTAACATCCAAAATTTATAAAGAACTGATACAACTCAACAACAAGAAAACAAACAAACCAATTAAAAAATGGGCAGAAGATCTGAACAGGTATTTCTTCAAAGAGGAAATACAGAAGGCCAAGAGACATATGAAAAGATGCTGAAGGTCACTAATCACCAGAGAAATGAAAATTAAAACCGCAATGAAATATCACCTTTCATCTGTCAGATTGTCTGTCATCAATAAATCAAAAAACAAGTATTGGTGAGGATGTACAGAAAAGGGAACCCTCAGAGTGGGTTGGTGGGATTACAAATTGGTGCAGCCACTATGAAAAAGTTTGGCGGTACCTCGAAAAATTAAAAATAGGACTACCTTTTGACCTGGCAATTGTACTTCTGGGTATTTATCCAAAGAAAACTAAAATACTAATTTGTAAAGATCGATGTACCCCTATGTTCATGGCAGTGCTATTCACAATAACCAAGATATGAAAGCAACCAAAGTGCCCATCAATAGACAATTGGATAAAGAAGTTATGATATATATATTATTCATATATATATGAATATTACTCAGCTGTAAAAAATGGAAATCTTACCATTTGCAGAAACTTGCATGGACCTAGAGGATATTACACTGAGTGAAATAAGTCAGAGAGAGAAAGATAAATACAATATGATTTCACTTATATGCAGAATCTAAGGAACAAAAGAAACAAACAAACTAAACGATAACAGACTCACAGATACAGAGAACAAACTGGTAATTGCCAGAAAAGAGGAGGTTGTGGGGCTGGGTGAAAAGGTGAAAGGATATAAGAAGTACAAACTGGTATTTACAAAATAGTCAGCACAGGGATGTAAAGCACAGTATAGGGAATATAGTCAATAATATTGTAATAATTACGTATAGTGTCAGATGGGTACTTGTTTATTGAAATGATCACTTTGTAAGTTATATAAATGTCTATCCATTGTACTGTATATCTGAAACTAACATAAAATAGTTAAAAAACGAAAAAAATAAAAATAGGAAACTGTACTCAAAAGAAAGAAAGAAAGGGGAATCTCCAAGTATCAGAAACAAAGAGGGAACCCAAGACAAGAGTGATAAGCTCATGAGCACATGTGACCATGGCCCAAGGGAGAATTAGTCTTTTATATATGCCCTCAAAGCCTAGATAGGTGCAGGGGTTTTAATGCCCAAAGATATGTCCTTGGGTCACTCAAAACTTCTGACATCCCAGAACGAAGCCAATGCCATGGATACTTGCTCTTTCAATAAAAGGTGAACTTTAAAAATTCTCCCCTAGCCCAGGGAAGCTCCAAGAAAGCTCGTGAGTACCCTGGGTTCTGGTGAGAAGGTTATCTTCTATGATAAAAATTCTGTAAGTATGCTATGTATGAGTGTGGAATCCAAATTTACCTGAATCTTGAGGAATCTGAAACTGAAAAATTAATGTAGAAATTGACTGTTAACTAATTAACTCCCTGGGACTTCCTTTATAGGAAAACTCAAAGTCATTCTCTAAGTACATTTCTACAACTCACAGCATACACAATTCACACAAAAACACCCCCCACATGCTGTAGAATGAAATGCAGGAGCAGAAAATTTAAAAAATTAATAAAGCAATATGAAATTTCGGACACTATAATATATTTTAAATAATTAAAGAAATAAAATAAGGGGAAACAATAATTAAACAGAATACTAAAAAAAGAGAGCAGGCTCATTTAAGAAATACCGCTTGAAAATATTCTTTAGAAAGGAAGCCTATAGTGTTTGAAATTGTTCCTTGTAAATATGCACACATGAAAGGTGGGGTTTATAATTTTAAGAGATAATTATTAGTGATTGAATAGTGAAAGTAAAGCACTGGCGCATATTAGGCTATACAAACATGCTATAAATGCACTGACTTGTCGTGACTTCTCATTCACCTAATTTTAAGAACAAGTTCCCTTTATTCATGATAATCGAACTCACATAAATAATGACCCAAAGGCACAGAATGTATAAATCAAATCAAAAATCTTCAGAAGTCTCTGGACTGGAATCTTTGAGCCTTTTAGTCTTTTTTGACTTTTGACTTATTTTTTTAGGAAATAAATTTGCCTGTAGGAATTAAGGGACCCATACCGTGTTAAGTATAAAATAATTGAAGGCAAAAGGGAAGTACTTGTAAAAGTTGAACTCTAAATCTCAGAAACATCGTGTGTCCCATCAGAACAATGACAAAAATCTTGTTTTGCCTCTGGGAACTGGCACGGCTATAGCCAGGGGAGATAGATCCTGTTGCCTTCAGCAGTAGTGTCGCTCAATACACATAGATTGTACAGAACTTCTGATGTGGTGCTAATGAGGAGGTTACTTATATTCCGTGCTGAGGGGACAATTGGGCACAAGAAGAAGCCCAAAGAATTTTTGCTTTGTAATAGTCCAAGTACTCTTCTAAGATGACATTTTTGTTGGCTTTGGGACTGGTAAGAATTACATCCTCCTCCCTATTATTCACTGCTGAAGTGTCTAGACCTCTTCTGCATGATTGTCACGTGTTTCCCTGCTCTTTTAAAATAAGGCTCTCTCAGGAGTGTTCATATTTTTGTTTCTACAACATTTGTATTGCCAAGTTCTGAACTAAGCAATGACATGGAATTTGCTAAGTATGAGAGAATATTTATCAAGATACCAATTCTTGCCTGAACTTTCTAATCCATTTCATTTTCTTAGGAATGTTTTTTTGGTTTACTGTTGCTAATATGGTAAATGATTTATTAAAATAAGATGATAAAGTTCTAAATTAATTACCAAAAGAAAGATAACTTTTCTAGAGATAATAGGAAGGTCTACAACTTAGATTTATTGGAAGGCTTTAGAATGAATAAGCTTAAAAACATTGAAAAAACTGATATAACCAACTAAAGGGGAAAGAAGACGTTAAATTTAGAATTGGGTGATCCCTCTACCCTCCAAAAATCCTGTTAAGTTTATGTAAGAACAACTAGAAGTAAGGTATGTACCATCTAATTTGAACATAATAGAATTCATGTTTAAATCATGACTTGTTTCCAGCATTAAAGGCTGTAGACTCTGAGTGGGATCCTGGAACCAAATTCAGAGCTTGACACTGCAGGCTGGAGAGGGAGGAGCAGCTGCCTGGCTGGAGACATTTAACTGTAAATAATTTCTACTGAGCCGCTTTTGTTTTGGTGGAAACTGAAACATGCTATGGTGATGTGTACATGAAGCCAGAACATCTGAATAAAAATCAGAATACAGCCCCAATCTATACATGCTTGTCTTACCTCCATTCCACATGTAAGAACAGTCTATGGAATGGCTGCCCCATTACAGTCCGGGATCAGGGAATGGCAGTCAGGGAACAGAGGCCTATTTTCCCCTATTTTTGGGGCCTATTTTTTGGGACTTCCTTCTGTCCTCCAACTTGCTGTTGTTGGCTTTGCTCTGCTAAGAACTGCATTCTCTTCTTGCTCCCTTTGTCCGTGTTTCTCATTAACAAGCCCCCCACCCCCTCCCCATCCCAGTCTCAGTTTCCTCATTTGTAAAACTCAGTGCCTGGACCGTGTAAGAGCTTAGGAAATATTTTTCCTTTTTTTTTTTTTTTCCTCATTAAACTTTGTTTTCATGGGGTCTCAAAATGCTGGGACAGATTTTTGGTCAAGTTGTTTCCATTAAAAAGTACCGATTTTTAGAAACTAATAACTTAAAAACTGCCACATACACAAAAAACCAAATGGTCCACAAAACATTCTCCTTTTCTCCTGAAGGTTTTACAATGCATTGTGATCATTTACCAGTCTTTTACTATTAAACTTAAATGGCCAATTGAGACAAACAGTTCTGAGACCGTTCTTCCATTTGTGATTAAGACTGGGGTGGCAGGTATTGGGGATAATATTCACTTGGCCTTCCGAGCTCTCTGGGAAAACTTGGTGACCTTGCCAGCTTCTGGGGCCTTCTTGTCCACTGCTTTGATGACACCCACAGCCATTTCATTCTTAATGTACCCTAGTTCCCATCCACAGAAGTGGTAGAAATGATAATAGTAAAAGAGGGGAAAAGAGGAAGCTGATTCTTCTGTGGGTTTTCTCTTTGCTTTACATTCTTCTCTCACGGAAGAATCCTTGGTCTCTCCCTTATCCTCTAACTCTTCCTTCTTACTCTTCAGGGGCCCCAGTGTTCAAGGGGGTATTGAAATTGAATGTCCCTCTGAAATGTAAACCTCTGTGTCCTCTAAACCCATCTTACTCCCTTATTGTCACTCTAGTCTTTCACTATAGAATATTGGACTTAGAAGGGGAGCTTTTAACCTTCTCTTTCTTAGTATTCTTAGCAACACAAACTCTTGGAAAACCTCAAGAAAGATTTTGAAATTACTATTGAAAAAGGAAGGCAAGAAAATTTGGGAAGTGGGCTAGGGTAGGAGGTAAACATTGAATGGTGTCAAAGGATGGTGATGGTAGAAAGTTGAAGCAGGTAGACCTACCTTGAGGTGCTCAGAGCAGAGTGTCTGAAAGCTGACCTGCCCTGAAAAGGCTCTGAGGAGAGAGATTTCCCTGGAACGCTTAAACTTTCCTGTCATGACTGCTTCTGTGAGTGTCCCAAGATTGCCCTCTGGAATCTTTACTTCTGCTGCTGATAGCTGGGATGAAAGATAAGAAAGAAAGTCATGGATCCCATTAACGTATTCTGAATTCGTTTTTGCCCAGTATCATTGTTACTGGTAGTATACCTAGTGTGACATATAATAATACCTCAGGTCCCTTGTCAGCTATTTACCACTTAGAGCTTGTTTCTTTGGGAGAATATCTTTTTGAGAACTACAAACAACCAGGTTAAAATCAGACATTGAGAACCAAACACAGCTGTTTGAAAGTTAAGTCCTACTGATAACGCAGTTAATTATTCATATTTTTCTAAATGACCAGATAGTGTGATGCTAACAAATACAGGCATACCTCAGAGATGTTATGGGTTTAGTTTCAGACCATCAAAAGAAAGCGAGTATTGCAATAAAGTGAGACATAATCTTTTTGCTGGTGGAGGGTCTTGCCTTCAATTTGTAAAAAATGACACATTAAAGCACAGTGCAATAAAACAAGGTATGCCTATACCATCTAATGGTATAAGAGGTTTCTGATGTTTGCAGGTGAACGGCCAATAGCTGAAGATATCGTGCCATTACAGGTCACAGTTAAGCCGGCCTATTGTAACATCTAAAAACATAAGAAATAAGCAATCTCTTGTTCATAGGAGGTGAACGTCATTTGACTGTAGGTATGCATGGCTGCTTTGAGAAATACAGCTGGCTTAGGTTTCTTTAGTAATTTATAGTATCGATAAATCTTTCTTGATGTTCTTAGTCTTACTGTTTTAAATTTAATTGGCTGCGCTTAAAGTGTCTGATCTCGAAAAACAATAGAGAAGTGCATTAAATGAGTGCAATCAAATACAAATGGCTCAAAGTTACATTAAAAGGGGAAAAAATCCATATATTATTCCATCTAATGTACTGCACTCAGAATGTCAAAGCCTGAAGAATAGTAATTATATAGTCATTTAAAAAAATGCGTCTTCAAAGAATATTTAATGGCTTGAGAATATTATGCCATTATAAAAGTGAAAAAAAGCAGATTGCAAAACTATTTTGGAACAAACACAAAGAAAAATTAAAATACTTGAAATTAATAAAGAAAAAGATTAATAGTGATTATACGGGTGGTAAGATTAGGTGTGATTTTAATTTTCTTCTTTGTATTTTTCTGTATATTTTATAACGGACAACTTTAACTTATTTCCACAGAGTTTATTTTAAAGAAAAAAACATATTATAGGATAAAAGAAAATGAAAATAAATGTATTCTAACCCTAAAATGAAAATCCCATTGCAAAGAAAAAATAATTTCAAGTAAGGAAAGAGGATTGTGAACAAGCAGGGAAAAAAGAGCAAGGACGATTGTAACTGGGTCAAGTACATGTACAACTCTTTTCAAAGCTCGGGCATTTTTCTTTCTACAACAGCCTCCATCTTCTCCAGAGCTGACTTCTTTTAATCTCTGGAAGGCAAGTTTCTGAATTAATTGCAAGAAATATTATGTTTGCTCCTGACTAAGTGGCCTAACTGGCATTGCATTTGTGAGCGGTATTTGTTTCAGAATTGCTGACTGTACAAGCTGCTTTATGGGCTGCCTTTTGGGCAGCTGTCCTGAGCTGGTTTTATGCGGCGCTGCCATAAGTTTTCCTGGTTTTCCCCGTATACCAACGGGCACCCTGGACCACCCAAGTCTGATTTTGTCATGGCCCACACTATCACACTGCGTGGCGCCTGCAGCCTGACCTGGCCGCCAGACTTGACAATCATTCCACACTAACCTTGGTCAGGTTTCCCCCTGTTTTGCTCCCAGATATTCTCTTATTCAGCTTATTCAGAACCTCAGTTTTCATCCAGAGATCTAGGATGCTAATTACATGGGGACACTGCTCTGAAGTTGCCCCAAACGCTGATCTCCAAAAAGAAATGTGCAGGTCTCCCGTCTGGGCATGCCAGCCACACCCACTGAAGGTGGCCTTTTCTTTTATGTAAAGGCTGGGTTTGCAAACGAGAGCATGAGATTGAGACGACAACCTCAAGATTGGGTTTAGAGGACTGTGCTATGCTCTTTTGGCTTGTTTTTGAACTAAGATTAAAATTAAAAAAAAGAAAATCAAGGTTTGCAAAGCATCTGCGAAAGTGGCTAAAATTTATTTTGGTGAAACAGTTTCTCTGAAATGATCTCTATGATAGATTCTGTGTTCTTGACATGGAAGTAACAAATCTTTTTTCCAAATATGATTTTCAAAAGAGAGAATGCATGTACATGCTCAGTCCATACAGTAAGCGTTCAATAAACTCTTGTGGTCAGCTGAAGTGCTGGGGCTCAGTTGGCAGCACTGGGCTGTGTTTTCTCTGTGTTAGAGAATAATTATAATTACAGCAGTGGTGCTTTTGTTTCTGGACTCGATATCTGTCTCAACTCCAAGGTTTTTATGTTATTCACAATTTTGAGCTTCTTACAAAGAACATTTTCTCTTGGAGGACTGGTCATGGGGAAAGGAGGACGGTGTTAGTATGTTTTGTTTGACTTTTTCTGTCCCAGCCACCTCTCTTTTTTTGACTCCATGGAATGACTCAACTATATAACTACCTGGAGAAATTTTCTCTTAATGAAGGGATGGGCTTAATTCAGCTCTCTTCTGCATGGCCAGAGGGATGTGGCCAATGACCCAGGGAGATGGGCGTTTGGTTTCATTAACAATCCTCTTTCTCAGTAGGTTATTTACTCAACTTTTTTTTTTTTCCCCATCTGAAAACTTGGAGACTATCCACTGAAGACAGGATCTGAATACTGGGAAGATTGGAGGATAACTATCTCTCTTGGAAGGAAGATATTCATTCCATTTTGTATTGAGTGGGATGGGTGGGGATAACATGATTAAGTTTGATAATTTTTTTTTCATTAATGTGGTTGATATTTTGCAGTTGAAAAGCAAAATTCAAAGAACCAGACATCTTTGGCAAAGCTGCTTCTCAGAGCTTCTCTTCCAGGGTATGAGGAATCTGCTTGAAGAGGCTCTTCCAATGCATTAGAAGTAGAGAAATGAACAGACTGTCCCTCTCTTGGGCTCTCCCATTATTGCCCCATTAGTTCTTTCTTGAAATCCAACTTTTTTGCTCATTTCCTCTTACAATGGGACTTCCTTCTTTCTTCCCTTCTTCTTTTTATTCCTTCTGTCTGTACATTTTTTGTTTTGTCTTTTCTTTTAGAGGCATACACTTCTTATTCATTCATTCACTTATTCTTTACCTTTTTTTTGAGTATCTACTCTATAATAGCACCTTACTTCTAATCATTTAGGACAAAAATCTGCAATCTCCTTTTAAATCCCTTTAGTTTTGTATCTCAGATATGCCTACCCATTGCTGACATCTTTGTCAGCAATGGGTAGGCATATCTGATGAATATTCATCAGGAGACTGATGAATATTCCACAGTGGGTGGTTTCTTTTGGGAATGTCTTCCCATCTGTTTTTTTTTTTTGCAAACTCCTATGTTTTCTCTCATTGGAATAGGGTACTCTCAGGGGAAAATCCATCTAAACGGCACCATTATAATAATTGTCAGAGTATTTTTGTTTTCACCAAAAGGCCTACATTTTCTAAATAAAAAATGTATATTAACTGTCATGGACATAGAAGGTGATTCCATTCACAAAGAAAAAAGGCAGAGTGAAACCAGAAGGCTATGTAACTACAAATGGTGCTGGATCTCTGAGTCAAAGTTTTCAGAAATCAAAGTCTTCCCTGTAGTGCTGGATTCAAAGTAATCTTGTAACTTAATGGAGCCTCAGCCCACTTAATTGCTTTGAAAGAGCCCCACAGTCTCATTCCGTTTGCCCTTCGATCTCTATTCGTGGGTCCTGAGCAGTGGTTCTCACACTTGAGTGTGCATCAGAATCACCTGTGGAGTTTATTAAACAGGCAGCGTCCAGGGTCCACCTCTGGAGAGTCTAATTCATCAGGGCTGCAGGATGGCTCAGGAAGCTATATTTATGAGAAGCACTCTGGGTGGTTCATAGTACATAGAATGAGCTATGAGAAACAATGATTTAGTGATGCTTGTGATTCATGTAGTTTTGATGGAGGAAGAAATATATGAAAAATAATTGTGAAAGGGCTGGGATGGGCTGCCATAATCTCATAGAAAAATCACTTAAAAAATCAATCCACTCATCTGACTAAAGCAAGATTGTACACATCTTATAATTATATTCAGTGACTGTTAGATAAGTGCCCAAAGTTCTTATCCAAATATTATTGAAGCCTCGCCTCCCTTTTTTAGTAATAGTTGGCAGAGAGCTTCCTGGGAACTTTTAGAATCATGATGATTTTGAAAACTTTCTTATAGCAATAGCATTCAAAATTTGGACTGAGGCTTTGAAATGAATAGATTCATAGACCCCCCCCCCACCAGCTCCACCCCATCTCATTTTCATAAATATTTACTACATTCCCACCATAAAACATGTCCTAGGTCACTATCTGGGTTAACAGCTGGCTTTGCCTTCATGTCTAGTGATAAAAGACTGAAAGAAAATGTCCCTGCTAATTACAAAACAGTGAAATATAATTATGTCAAAATAGATGGACCTGTAAAGAGCATGGGAAGTGAGATGAAGAGCAGGTGTTTGAAGAGCAGGTGTTTTGACCTAAAAGGAACCTTAGAGACAATTCTCTAGGCTCTCAAAAAATTGTTTCACGAAGAGAAAGTTGGGGCTCAGAATTAAGAAGACTTCAATATCTTTATTTGTATGAAAGGTCTTAAAAATCTACATCATACTCTCTGTCCCACCTGCATGGACTTTGTCAATGATATTCGTGTGTGTGTGTGTGTGTGTGTGTGTGTGTGTGTGTGTGTGTTTTGGTATCCAAATATCTAAAAGAAAAAAAACTGCAAATATTGCTTTATGACATCTTTTTCTTTAATCATTTGTTTTACACAGTCCTTTGGACTTTCTGAAATATCTTGGTCACTGGGATTATCATACCCATCTTGTTTTAACTTGGTGGATAGTTTAGATAGTTGTGTTGATCAATGCACACATGGTTCCCTAAAACATGATTTCCTAGCTAGTGGGGACCAGTACTGTAGAGCCATGGAGTTAGTGTCAGAGCTCAGACATTGGGTTTCATTTCTGAAACCTTATTCCACGAAAATAAATTCATTTTAGAAAACAATTTGGTACATTTTCACCTGTGACATGTTTAAAGCCTAGGTACCTAAAGCAAAACAACAATGAACGAAAACAAACAAATGTCTCTCTAAACCTCCTACTGCTTGTGAGTCTCTAGCAGGACTGAAAACAGGTAAGGAAAGATTGTTTGAACTGTATGTTTCTGCAAATAGTGCCTCAGTTGATTTCTGAGTAGAAGGCTTCCAGATCAAGGCTACACAAAATAGAGAATCAGAGCTAGAAGACTTTCTTCAGGGGCAAACTTGAAGCTGTTACCAATTATTAAATCTCTTTCCTTGCAAGCTCTAATCTGGAACTGACAGGAAATAAAAGGTCTTAATGGTTTATAGAAGAGCCCTTGGCCATATTATTTCTAATACATAGAGCAGATAACAAGATTTATAATGGGTAAAATGGGCAACTGCAGGATTTTGTTTAATCCAAGTGTTAACATTTAATTTGTGGCTTGAAGGCAGAGCAGAAATGGAATAAATGTTGATAATCTACTTCCCTAGAAGCCCCTTTCTTTAAATTCAATAGGAATCAGCTAGCTTTGCCTCTCCACTCTCAAAATGAAGAAGAGGAGTTGCTAATTTGCTAAATATTTCATGATAAATCCCCACCTCATTTTGGACAGTTAGACCAATCGTGAACTACTTGGACAAGAGGTTGGAATAAAACACTGAAATATTCTATCTGTGATTTGGGGATTATGGAATGGCACAGGAGTTCAGAGGCCTAGGTTCAAATTCCTGCAGTGTAGGGGTGGGGTGGGGGCTTCAACACAAAGCTTTTAGAATTAGACAGACCCTGCTTTAAATAATCACTGTTATTTTCTTGCTGGATAAACTTGAAGTTATACAGCTTTTGAAGCTGCAGATTTCTTATCTATAAAATGGCAGGCAGAAATGTTTGTTGTAAGTGAATGCTTACCTCACCGGGTAGTTAAGAGAATTAAAAGAATAAATTCATAAGTAGTATTTAGGACAGTACTTAGCTCATATGTAGCATATATTGTTAGTAAGAGGTAACTATTTTTCCTATTTCTAGCTGATGGTTTTGTACAAATCACTTAATCTGTCTTAATCTCTCTTTCCTTTATCTTAATTTTTCTTTCCTATATTTCATGGATTTTTTTTTTTTTGGTGAGAATAAAATAAATGGATAAAATTTTATGAAAGTACCTGGCTTACAGTAGGCTCTCAACAAAAGGGGGAAAATGGTAAATGGACTCTGCCCGCTGGGTATCTAGGGTGCTCCAAGATGCTATACATGGATTTTTAGATCACTAAGTCTTTGTGCCGTCCTTCAGTTAGCACTACTTGAAAATGAAGAAGCAATACAGATTCTGAAATATTTCAAGATGCAAGGCAAAGATGTGACCAAGAAAAGGAAGATCAAACATATTTGGGGGAGAATAAGTAAAGCCACTCAGAGTAAGTGGATCAGGAAAGAGGCCCTAAAGGCTCTGGTTTAGTAGTTGGCAGGGCCTGGCAGAAGTAGCCTTCATTCTAAAGATGCCAAGTAAACAGGACCTCAAGGGCAAAGAAAATATTATTTGTTCCTTTTGTAGTTTCTACAGTTTAATTAGGAGCACGAGCAGAGTACATAGCAGGCAACAAATGAATTCTTGTTGATGACACACACTATTGGTTACATACCCAGTGGCTATTCTCTTTTTTTCCCTTGGTGATAGAAACCTGGTTTTGATCAAGAAACAAGAGGCCCAGTCCCAGAAAATGACTCATAGTTGGTCTAAATCAGTCATGGCAATTCAATTTTTTTCCCCCCAGTGATTGGTCTAGAAGTGGTCGTGTGACCCAGTTCTGGCCAATAAGACATAAAGAAGACATCTGTCATCTATTTCTGGGAAAATATTTGTCTTATAAAAAGATAAATATGCAACAAGAGAGAGCTCTCACCACCCCACCCCCCCCTTTTTTTTAAAGTTTTTCCCTCATCCCCTCACCTTACTGTTTGGGAGTCTGTTGTCTGAAGAACTTGTAATTCAGGCAGCTATCTTGTGCCTATAAGGGGAAACTTTGCCGACACAATGAGAAAGGCAAAGCAGAAGGGTAGGAGGAGGCCAAGTCTTTCATGATATTTTTGAGCTATGAACCAACCCTTGTACTAACTGACTTCTTATTAAGTAAATGTGTTCTTATGGTTTAAGCCACTATTAATCAAGTTTTCTTTTAACTATAGGTTAACCCTGGTAAAACCACTACTACTAATAACAATAATGACAGCACTTAGAGTTCTTACTATGTTCTGGAAACTTTTCAAGTGCTTCACATATATTGGTTCATTTAATCCTCTCAATAACCCTAAGAGGTAGTAGTTGTTGTTATTATCCTTGTTTTACATCTGAGGAAACTGAGACACAAAGATGTTAACTTGGCAAATGTTACAAAGATAACAAATTATAGAGTTGGAATTTACATCTGGTCATCTTGTCCCACTGCTATATTAAACTACTTTAACATAACTGAATTATTTATAATAACAAAAATTGTTAGAGTTGCCTTATTTTTGGCCTGAGAGCAACAAGAAAACAACTGAATACTAATATATTAATATAGTATTAGAAATGTTACAGCCAAGAGTCTATATTATGGTTATTTCATATATCAACTAAAGGAATTAAACATTATTTTTTCTACATTTTCTACATTTTCAAAACCCATACATATTCAAAAGTATATAGGAATGTAACCAAAGTACCAGGAAACATCCAATGAAAATGTCATTTTATAGGAGAATGATTAGCTAGTAAACAATGATCCAAAATGATTCAAAAATGAAAATCATAAAATATAAATTATAATAAAACAGAAGACTGGATTTCATTCGATAACCATGCAGTCAGAAGTCCTGGGATGAGAAATTGAAGGATTTGTCACTGCCTCAGCAAGAGATAGTCCTGAGTGAGATAATACAAGCTTGGAAAGAGCTCCTTGTTTATCTTTTCAATAGGGTTTGTATTGAAAACTTATTTTCATTCATAACACTTATATGCAAGGTTGATTTTTCGTGAATAAAATAAGCCAATAATAAGGTATCCTAATAATACATCTAATAGATAAGAATGAGGCTGTCCCCCCCCCCCCCACTTCCTCTTTTTTACTCATAGTGAAGAATTAGAAAAAGTCTTTACAGAAAATGAGAAGGAAAGAATTTCAGTAGTATGTATGGCATTTATATACCCTTTTGCTATCTTTGTACATGTGCTTACATGGGATTCTAAAGAGAAGAGGACAAATTAATTGGCATATTGGTTTAGATGTTTTCAATGACAAGACATAGAAAATCAAAATCAAAAGTGTTTAAGCCATGAAGAAGATAAATTTCAAGAGGACATTGTACAGGGACAAATATAGATCCTATTTTATAAAGTCATAATGAAGAAAAACAGGAGTTCCTGTAAAACACTTAGAACAGGGTACATAGTTAGCATTTAATGAATATTAGCTACCATTATCTCATTGGTTAGATTTATGTCATGAGCCCATGCCTGGTCCAGTCACTGACAGAATGAATGGCATTGTCATGATTATTTTAAATTCATCTGGATTTTCTTCTGAACTAGTGAGCTGGGAATAGGGTTACCTTCCCTGTGCAAATAGATAATACAGGTTCTGTCGACAAAGAAGTAGGAGAATGGCTGATGGCTGAAAATAAAAAATGCCAATAAAATTATGTTTAATGCTACTGGAACAAAGACCTTTTAAAATGTTTTATTGATTTAGGTACATCGACTGCTTTAGTTCTATAGGAAACCAATAAGACTAGTAGAAAATTGGAAGAGGTCCTATTGGTTTAAGGTCCTGATCTATCTCCCAAAGGTGGGAGTAGTAGATAATTTAGAACTACAAGTTTATGGTCAGAAGAATAGCTTGTGGGAACGGGCATTTGCTCTTTCATATTCATAGATTAGGCTCCTTTGCTTCTCTGGTTTGAACTAGCAGAGCAAGTCTAAAGGACAAAGAGGTTAGAAAACTCTTCATTCAAAACCCATACATTTGTAATATTAAGGGACTTGTTCCTAACCTGGCTTAAGAAGTCACAGATGTATTGCTCAGCCTCTTTTTCTCTCACTATAGCCAATATTTTGCTAATTAGTCTCCTGCTTTATTCCAGTTTTTCGTCCTGGGCCCAACAGTCATTCTTATTATCCCATTACTTAACATCTATTTCTTTTTAACAGTTGCTTAGTTTAGTAGCAAGAAGAAGGAATTGTCTGCCTAAGGACTTTTGGTTACAGGGAAGAGAAGTCTGCTAAAAATAGTTTAAGTAAATTGGTTGAGAGATACTACTTTAAAAATACACATACGCTTTATGAAGTCTAAGTATCTCTAGGCCTCAGAAGAACTAATCTGGGAAAGTGGGACTCAGGCTACTCTCCATTTCTTGGGGACTTCGTGGTGACTTACATTGATCTTTTTGCACAGACCCGACATGGCACTCATTGTTAACTCAATATTAGCATAACCTCTCAGTTCAAGCACTTTCCACTGACTCAGTCCCTCATTGTCATAATTTTAAGTTCCTGAGACATGTTTGATTAGTTTTACTTATCTATTTCAAACCAGGTGTTGGTTATCATAGAGATGAATTAGTGACTCTCTCTATAAATAATGTGATTGGGATGAAAAGTGAATTATTCAGAATATGTGACAGATTGTGGTAAAGGGATTAAGCACTGAATCAAGAGTTTAGGAATCTGGGCTTTATTTCTAATAGTCACGACCTAGTTAGTTGTGTGGTCTTAACTTCTGCAAAAGATGAAATTGAAATAGATATTCTCTAAAGTTCCTCTTGTCCTAAAATTCTATAAATCTTCTTTTCATAATCTGTTTATGACGTGTTATGATTTCTGAACTTGTTAGTTTTTTTATATCGACTATGTTGTACCTAGATTGATTCCATAGAGTAGTTCAAGAACCGTAAACTTATCAACAATATGCTTTGCACACCCCATTGTGGAGTGGCTTACTTCTGGGAATGTCTTCTATAGACAGTTAATATATGATATCTGAATTTTTTGCTTATAGCTGAAAAAGAAGATGCTAGAAGAGGAGGTATGTCAGAAATAAACCCAGAACTTTTGAATGAGGGTGTAATTCACTGAGATATGAAAAAGTCTATTAGAGTGTTTATTTTGTTAATGAATATATAGATATTAATATTTATATCTTGCTAAATTGATGACTTTATTAACAAAATTATTATTTATATTGTCATATTTAAAAAGATTCCTTGAAACTATTCAACAACATTTTATGTGTATAGATGTTAATTTGAACATAGAAATTACTCTAGGATTTTTTTTGTTTAGTAAACTAGTATTAACATCGAATAGCTTACTATTCAGTGTTAATTCTCTAATTCTGCATTCTCTAATTCTGTAATGGCACAGAATTAAGTACATATGGATGGACTTATGAAAGGTTACAAGCAGAAAATGTTCATTTGTTTAAGTGGAAAATTTGGAGCTAGATAAGGTATATCACAGTAGGATGGTGGGTATGGAAACCACATTTGTTTAACAGTCACAGCAGAAAGAATAGGAGCTTCTTTGGCTGTCTTCATGTATTTTAATATAGAGGAAGGAGAAAATGGCATTTCTTTCTCCAGTAGGAAAGCTGATTGAAGAAGCAGTAGAGGATAGTGGAGAAGAGTGTGGATCCCAGAGTGAGACAGCATCCTAGACATGTCCCTGAATCTTTGTGCCTTTGCCTCCTTGTCTTTGTTATGTTCTTCCCGAAGCAGACTCAAAGATCGAGATTCAAGTGCCAATGCTGGGTGGTGATCCTAGCAAACACTGGAATGGGGAGTGGGAAAGTGAAGTGGGCGATAAAAGGATGAGTTATCAAGCAGTTACAGTTGTGGCAACCAGAGCTTCAGCCCACTGAGGAGCCAGTGTAGACCACACACTGCAGAGCCAGACCACTTGAGGAGCAGCTAGCTCAGCCATTGGTTGAGGAATGCTTCTAAAGAGTGTTAATTCTCTGGAGCTTCTGGCCAGATATCCTGCAAGAAGGTGGGCTCTGGTACCAGAGATGTAGGTGCAGGCACTGGGGAGTCCTCCCAGCACATATCAAAATGGGAGTTTTGAGGGGGAAGATCAGGGCATTGGCAATATCTATTATAGTTTTTACCTTGGACAACAGAGATGATAATGATTGTATTTATCACATAAAATACTTAAGATTAAATGCTGCAAGCTGAGCTCTTTGTACAGTTCTTAGAATATAATAAGCATTCAATGGTGTTATTATTTAATTTTTAAATATTATTATTATTATTATTAAAAGCAGATCAATTTATATTTGTCAGAAATGGCAAGCAATGAGTTGTCTGGAGGGGAAGAGCAGAAGTGGCCTGTCAGTGACCTGTGAAAGCATCCCTGTGCTGCATGGAAGTCTGGGGCATGGGCCCTCTGAGGTGCTCTCCAACTCTGAGTTTCCAAGACTATTCAAATCTATGTGTCTGCAACAGACATATTTTGTGCACTGAGCCACATGCCCTCAGCCCACCTGATTTCTACTGCAGTTGCAGAGGGCAGGTCCCAGTGTTGCTATAGGGGGTCCAGCTCTACCATCTGCTGAAACTTGTCTCAGCTTCCTTTCTTGGGTTATTTTTCCCAAACAGGGCAGACTAGATGTGCAGGGGAGTCAATGCTCCTTGGGGTGAGGTTATTAAAGACAATGAAGGCCTAGTTTTTATCTTTTGAGGGCCGGTGAGGCCTGTGTAGCGGTGATTTAAAAATAATTAAAACCTACTTGCTAAATTAGAGATATGTTTGAGGTGTTCTGAGTGGAACTGGGGTAACACTTGAGAGAAGAGAACTGAATCCTGAAGGATGAGTAGAACTCAGGCAGAGAGAAGGAGAAGATTTTCCATCTGGAGACCAGCAGGTGCACAGGCGTGGTGACAGAAGAGCAGGGCCTAGAGTGCAAGAAGTAGGGATCCGCCAGAGATGGGAGAAACAGGTAAGCTGAGAGCCTCTGAGACTTAATCAGGGGAGGGATGGGACCAGATCTGTGCTTCACCAAGTTTGCTCTGGCAGCTAGTGAGTAGGGTGGATCGGAGGGAGGAGATGCAGGAGGTAGGCAGATGAGTTAGGGGGCATTCTAGCAATGGAGGTGAGAAATAATGACAGTTTGACCTAGGGCAATTGAGCAAGTGTGGTCTACAGTGGTTTGCATAATCAATATTTCTAAAGGATGGGAATAAGGAGGTGGTGGAAGAGAAGGGAGGAAAAAGGCAGGTCTTCTCTTGAGACAGGTGACAACAAAGTGACAACGAAGTGTTTACAGAGAACTACCCTGCTGGCATTTCTTCAAATGGCCTGCAGATGAAACAAGTCTTTCTTCCCTCTCTCCCTTGAAATGGGTCCTAGAAGAACTGTTCTGCACCCCCCTTGTGAATTTGGGCAATGCACACCCAAATTCATTTCTAGAAGCCTTTGGTTCACATGAACTAACATCAGCATCTCCTTCACAGGTCTTTGGACAGAATATTAGATCCCTTGCTGGTTTTTTTCTTTTTTTTCTTTCTTTCTTTCTTTTTTCTTTTTTTTTTAGACGCGTGGAGCTCTTTCCTACATAGTACATGAAAAGATATCTTGGAACAACATGCATTGGAATGTGAGGGAAATAATGTGGACTCATGCCAGCCATTTGCAAGAGTGATGAATGATTTGAAGAAAGATGCTTGCCAAGTTCATTCTTCTACTTGGAGATTGGGTAAAATATCAGGTGCAATATAAATATAGTCCTTTAGGGAAAACTCAGAGAAGAGAGTCTCTCCATTATAGATGAGCCAAAAGTTGATAAGTAACAAACCCAATTATACAAAAACTGAAAGACAAGGCAAGGGAGAATTAGTTTCATCATGTGATCCACAGTACCCCAGAAACACATCTGTAACAGCTTATGATTAGAAGAGTGCAAAGACACCAACCCTTGGAATCATCTATGTGACACATTCCAGAATAGTAACGTTGTGTTTTACCCTTAATGAAACAAATTATTATTCAGTAAAGAAAAACTTGTCTCAGCAATCCACTGATTTGTGTTTTATAACTTTGGTTTGGATGGCACGGGATCTTACCATCCCCAGTTTTCTTGGATTGTGCTATTTTATCTCCAGATGTGCACAGCATCTTGCAAATTACACTAAAGTAAATAAAATGAATGTTCAACACTTGAATCCCATTTTGTAATACATGCTTGCTTATGTTTGTAGTATAGAGAGTATTTGAAGCACTTTTATGTATTTTAATAATTATGCATTTGATGTAGAATGCTATGGTCTATAGCTGGGTCTTCATTTCCCCAATGGCTCTGGTTCTGCTTGTCTGTTAGTAAAGTTCTGCAAGCCTTCTGGTGCTGTTTCCGAAACTGAGGTGCTCAGTGTGTTTGGACGATGGCAAGCAAAGTTGGGAAGTACACACAGCACGTCTTTCTGTAGTGTGTTTATTTGATCAAAATTGAGAAAATATAGATATATTACATAATAAATGTAAAATGTGTATGCATTTCATAGGTAACGTATGAATCATTAAGAAATTTTGTATCTAGAACTGGTTGCTTAAAAACACTTCCTGTATCTCTAAATCTCTATATCTCTCACTTCCTCAACCCAAGTTTTCTTTTGCTCTACTCTTGTTACAGGTGCTTTGGAGGAAATTATTAAAGCAGTAGCTTTGGAAAGATGCTAGAAATGGAGTTGGAATAGCCTTGTTTTTTCTCTACTACTTAGTAACTGTTATTGTAAGCAAGGACATTAACAGTTGTGAGCCTTGCTTCCCTCTTTGTAGAATGGAGATGGTCTTACCTATTCTATAAGTCACTAAAAATAAAGTGTAATTAGATTGCTAATATTAAACTGGACTTTGGTCATTTCTCCAATGGAATAAATATAAAAATTCAAAATAGGTATCTTTCTAAAAAATCATTTAAAAAGTAGGCTTTTTGAAGATTAGTCCTCAATTTTCTGTGTGCTGTTCCACAGTTTTTACCTTGGTTATTTCATATTGAGGTCTTAACTTCTGTTGACACAAATGCCATCTATATATTAAATACATTGGAATTTTTTTCCTACCACAAAGAAATGCACCTTCTCAATGCTTACTTATAGGTTTTGGCAGGGACCTGGGACTAATTGCCCTAAACTCCCAATTTAATATTAGCTTAGTCCCAAATTGTCTTCCTATTGGCCTCATCTTACCATGCTCCCTCTGCAACTTCTTAGCACTTCCCAATTGGTGCCAATTTGGTTTTGCTCTTGCAAGTTTATTAGTCTCAGGCCACTTCACATGTATACACACCTCCTCTGAGCTCTGACAATATCCTGTTAAAGCTCGAATGTGGCATTGGTATCTCCCTCACTAGAATGTAAGAGACCTGAAGATTATTAATGGCTGTGTATTATTGATCTTTGTGCCCCAACAATGCCCGGTGTGGAATCTGCCTGTATGTCCTGTGCAAGAAAGATTGATTGAATGTGAGCTTTACCAGAGTAGGAATCTTGTCTGTTTCATTCCCAGAATGGTATCTCACACTAGAATAGTATCTGAGAGTGGTATACAGCTGGCATTCAATAACTAGTTGTTGACTGAATTACTGTTTTCTTCACTCACATCTCTTGTGCCTTCTGTCAACTGAGCAGCCTTTACTAGCACTGAATGTCCACCATACACCATCTCTTCCACACAGTTCCAATCCCTCCATGGTGAAGTGGAGAAGGTCAATTAATAGTGGTAGATAGGAACAATGCCCTTGAAATTCTTTTTACTAGCAGAAGTTCATCTTGAAGGATGATTTCTTATTAGGAAGTGATTTTTAATATTGGTATTCATTAGACAGTATATAATTGTATGCAATGCTCATGTTTCATGAACCGAATTATAAGGGAACCCTTCAGGGAACCCTTGTAAACTGTTGGTGGGATTGCAAATTGGTGCAGCCACTATGGAAAACAGTTTGGAGATTCCTCAAAAAATTAAAAATAAAACATCTTATGACCCAGAAATTGCACTTCTGGATGTTTACCTGAAGAAAATCAAAACACTAATTTAAGAAGATATATGCATCCCTATGTTCACAGCAGTGCTATTTACGATAGCCAATGTGTGGAAACAACCTAAGTGCCCATCAATAGACAATTGGATAAAGAAGTTGTACATATATACTTAGCCACAAAAAAATGAAATCTTGCTATTTGCAGCAACATGGATGGACTTAAAGGGTACTATGATAAATGAAATAAGTCAGACAGAGAAAGACAAATACCATATGATTTCACTTATATGTGGAATCTAAAGAGCAAAATAAGCGAACAAGCAAAATGAAAACAGACTCATAAATACAGACAACAAACTGGTGATTGGCAGATAAGAGGGGGTTGGGTGAAAAAGGTGAAGGGAATAAGAAATACAAATTAGTAGTTATAAAATAGTCCTAAGAATGTGAAATACAGCATAAGGAATATAGTCAACAATATTATAATAACTATGTATAGTGCTAGCTGGGCACTAGACTAACTGGAGATCGCTTTGTAAATTATACAAAATTTTAACCGCTATACTGTACACCTGAAACTGATATAAAATAATATTGAATGTCAACTCTAATTGAAAAATAAATGTAAAAAAAAAATAAATAAATAAAAAGAAAGTCTTCTGAGTTGAAAACAGTTCTTAATTTAAAGCATCCATTCTAATCACAGGAAAGCAAAAGAGCTGGCCAAATGCTCTTGGTCAAGGGATTTGATCAAGGCAGCCAAACTCCTGAGTTATCTTCTCTAGCATGTCATGCACAGCACCCAAAGGAATCACAGAAGTTTTGCCCCTGTGCTGGCTCACTCAGTAGTTTACTTAGCCTGTGGACACTTTCTTCTGCCCGCTACAAGATTTCTTCCTTTCCTGCCTGTTCACTCATAGCTCCCCTCACAAATCCACTTAGCAGTGACTTTGAGTGTCAATCAAATTGGGGGAAGGGGAGTCTTTCTCTTAATGAAAAAAACATCAGCTTAGCACAAGTGCAATGACCTGCCTTGATAAAGAAAGGCTACCTGGTTGCCTACAACAGAACCCACTTTTGCACAATAACCCCAGACTGCAATGTGAGGCTCCAGGTAATGTAATCTGTTTTCACACAGCCTAGTGTTAGGGTGCGCTACCACTCTCTGTAAAGGTTACTATCTCTCTTTTATTGTAATTACAAAAGCTAACTACAAAACCCGAAACCTTGCTGGGAAATTGCCTACCTACACAAAGAACACAGAGACCCTATCGCTTCAGAGTTCAGTTCTTTCTGAGCTTCTTTATAAAAGAGTTTTTTGTCTGTCTTGCAAGGCTCTAATCAGGGAGGAGCTGCAAATCCAGGTTAGCTGATGGCTTGGAGTGTTTCAAGTAGGAGGCTCTCTTTGCAGGTTTGCATGTAAGTGCTTTACAATTTAGCTTGCAGAAGTTAAGTAAAATGGCAGCCCTGACACATCTTAGATAGAGGGAGACAGAGCTATTGAGACACACACACACACACACACACACACACACACACACACACAGAGAGAGAGAGAGAGAGAGAGAGAGAGAGAGAGAGAGAGAGATTCTCGCTAAAGGATGTGTCCTGTTTCTTAAGATCACATCAGCTTTCCTTGAAGGAGGTATAACTGTGTTTGTTCTCCTGCTATTTGCTTTCACTACCCTCCCGCTCAAGGTTTGAATACTATAATCACAATGCAGAGTGTGTTGGAAGATACTTATTTTTATCCCAACTGCCAGCATCACCATAGTGTGTATCATCCAAATTTACACTCTACATATATGCAGCATGTGGCCCTGATGCTGGGCCAGCTGTTTTCCCTAAGGCCAGCTGGGCCAGCTGTTTTCCCTAAGATATGGTTGTTTCATGTTTTGCCTCATCGAAAATGTGATAGCAAAAATGTGTGAGCGAAACCTACACTCACAGTAGCTTACTAAACAAAGATTGAAATGTGTTCTAAATGTGTGATTTGCTGTTCAATGGGAATTGAGAATGGAGAAAAAGAGAGAGGGAGGGAGGGGGAGAGAGAGAGAGAGAGAGAGAGAGAGAGAGAGAGAGAGAGAGAGAGAACACAGCACAGGTTCTTCTTACTAAGAAGCTTGTTTTCTTGGGGCAGCAGTGTGCTCAGCTCAAAGATCACATTTCCCTTGAGATAGGTGGGGCTGTGTGGCCAGGCTTTGGCTGACCAAACTTGGGCAGAATATTCTGTGGGATTTCCAGGAAGGCTTCTTAAAAGGAAAAGAGGACAACTTGGCCCTTAGTCCTTCTCATCTACCTGATGGTTAGAAAGCTGGTATGAGGCTAGTGCCCAGTTAGCCATCCTAGACTCTGAGGTGACCTTGAAGAGAGAGGCATGTGTTGAGATGTGGAGGAGAAAGACAGAAGATGCCTCAGTCCCTGAAGTCTTTGCTGAGTCGTCACACCAGCCTTGACCTGCTTCCTCCAGATTTTTTTTAATGAGAGAAAATACCTTTTCTGTGTTTGGGTCACTGTTTTGGTGCTTTCTGTCATGAATAGCCAAGTGCAATTTCTAACTGATATATTGACCTGAGGTTTAACATTACCTGGGTCCTGATTCAATGGGTGAATACACAGAGGACAGAGAATAGTACCGTGGGAATGTGTGTAAAGGCTAGCTGTCAATGCCCCTTTGGAAAGTTATTATATTTATCAATTATCTCAGTTTATAGTTTAATGTAGAAATACCCATTTTGATTTGGCTTCGTGTTGTAATTGTAAGGTTTCTATTAAGTATCGACTGAGGTTGTTTACCCTATTTGACATGTTCGACCCATAAAATTTGAATGTGTGTTAGTTTATTTCTTCATTTATTTATTCAGGAAGTATTTATTCAGTACCTGTTATGTGTGATGCATAGCTTTAGATATTGGGGAAGGTCCTGAGGGGGAGATTACATGAATAAAAATAAGAGAAAGACTCTGGCTTCAAAATTTACAGACTAGGAAAGGAGAGAATTAATAAATAGTTACAACAGCCAGTATTTCCTAAGCACTATCACATACAGTATTTTACATGTATTATATAATTTAATATTTATAACAGCCCTTTGAAGTACACAGGTTCTATTATTTTTCTCATGCAGGCAAGGATATAAAGGTAACTTGTATAAAGTCATGATGAGTGGTGAAATTGAAATTTGCAAAAAGTATTTGTGTGCTCTTAATCTCTCTACAATAACCATAATAACGCAACAATTTTTTTTGGAGCATATTTTAAGTGCAAGGTCCTACACCGTATTGTAAGGCAGTGGTTCTCAAAGTGTACTCCTGAGACCAGCAGTTGCAGTATCGCCTGGGAGATCCTAGAAATGCAAATCATTGGCCTCACCTTAGACCTGCTGAATTGGAAACTGTGGGTGGATCCCAGTGATTTGGGTTTCAGCAAGTTTTCTAGGTGACTCTTATGCCTGTTGAGGTTTGAGAACCACTGTGGTAGAGGATGAAAAGATGAGTGAGACTTAAGTTTGTAAGAGGGAAAAGCAAGTGTAAAAATAAATGTAATTCAAGGCAGATAAGATAATGTTCAGAAAGGAGGATTAGAGTCTTACTGAGTTTGAGCTTGCTGCCAAATTTTCTGATTTTTCAAGAGAAGCTGGGAATCCAGATTTTAATGAGAAATCTCTCAGCTTTACACGAGCCAACAACAACAACAACAACAACAACAACAACAACAACAAAAACCACCACCACAACAAAAAAAACCAGGCAAAATGAAACTGGTCTGCAAGGCAGATGGCATTGTGGACACTGGATTAGAGCTGCAAGAGGCTAGCTCACTGTATTAGGTTACTAGGGCTGCAAAGTACAATAGTTCTCCTTATCCTTGGGAGAATATGTTCCAAGACCCCCAGTAGATGCCTGAAACCACAGATAGTACTGAACCTATGTATACTATGTTTTTGTCTGTACGTACATATGATAAAGTTTAATTTACAAATTAGGCACAACAAGAGACTAAAAATATCTAATAAGAAAATAGAGCAATTGTAACAATATACTATAATAAAAGTTGCGTGAATGTGGTCTCTCAGCAAACTAACACAAATTTCTTTTCCTTCACAATTTCTCAGATAGATTTGTTCTTACTGTAGATCTTAGCAACCTCAACATATAATTTTTTTTCTTTCCTTATTAAATTGAGAACTTGCACCTTTTCACATAAAGGAGGCACTTCATGACTTCTCTTTGGCATGTTCAAATATCCAGCATTATTACTCATGTGCTTTAGGGCCGTCATTAAGTAAAATAAGGGTTACTTGCGCACAAGCACTGTGAAACCTCAACAGTCAATCTGATAACCTAGCTGGCTGATGGGCAGGGAGTGTATACAACACGGAGATGGGATTCCTGTTCCAGGTGGGATGTAGAGATGGGATTCACATGCCATGCGGGACTGGCGTGATTTCATCATGCTACCCAGAATGACATGCAATTTAAAACCTATGAATTGTTTATTTCCGGAATTTTCCATTTAATATTTTTGGACCACAGGTGACTGAAACCACTGAAAGTGAAACTCTGGATAAGAGGGAATTACTGCACCATAAAGTGAGTAACTTAATCACCAGAGATTAATTGTCTTACAGTTCTGGAAGCTAGAATCTTAAAATCAAGGTGTCAGTAGGGTTGGTTTCTTTGGGGGGCTCTGAGGAAGAATCTGTT
>NW_011888962.1:2887492-2891732 GCF_000151845.1 Pteropus vampyrus
AAATATCTAATAAGAAAATAGAGCAATTGTAACAATATACTATAATAAAAGTTGCGTGAATGTGGTCTCTCAGCAAACTAACACAAATTTCTTTTTCCTTCACAATTTCTCAGATAGATTTGTTCTTACTGTAGATCTTAGCAACCTCAACATATAATTTTTTTTCTTTCCTTATTAAATTGAGAACTTGCACCTTTTCACATAAAGGAGGCACTTCATGACTTCTCTTTGGCATGTTCAAATATCCAGCATTATTACTCATGTGCTTTAGGGCCATCATTAAGTAAAATAAGGGTTACTTGCGCACAAGCACTGTGAAACCTCAACAGTCAATCTGATAACCTAGTTGGCTGATGGGCAGGGAGTGTATACAACACGGAGATGGGATTCCTGTTCCAGGTGGGATGTAGAGATGGGATTCACATGCCATGCGGGACTGGCGTGATTTCATCATGCTACCCAGAATGATATGCAATTTAAAACCTATGAATTGTTTATTTCCGGAATTTTCCATTTAATATTTTTGGACCACAGGTGACTGAAACCACTGAAAGTGAAACTCTGGATAAGAGGGAATTACTGCACCATAAAGTGAGTAACTTAATCACCAGAGATTAATTGTCTTACAGTTCTGGAAGCTAGAATCTTAAAATCAAGGTGTCAGTAGGGTTGGTTTCTTTGGGGGGCTCTGAGGAAGAATCTGTTCCTTGTTCTTGTGTAGCCCCCGGCATTCCTTGGCTTATAGATGGAACACTCCAATACTGTCTTCACATGGTGTTTGTTCTTCCTGTGTTCACATGGCTCTCTTTCAATAGAGACATCAGTCATAAAAGATTAGTGGTTCAACCTGCTCCAGTATGACCTTATCTTAACTATTTACATTTGCAACAACCCAATTCCCAAATAAGGTCACACACAGATTCTGGGGTTTAGTACTTCAACATCCTTTTTGGGGGAACACAGTTCAACCCATAACAGTCACTTTTGGGTAGCATAATTCAATAGTTAAGGTCTTTGCTTTCATTATAAGGAGAGGCTAATTCATTATTTTTTTCATTGTTTCTTTCCATGAGATTAGTAATAGGATATGATATACCTTACTGAAATGTTATAGGCAATGTGTAGATATTCAAGGTCTTTAAAATCAATTGAAATGTCAAGAAACTAAGATATGGAGCCAATGGTAAAGTACATGGTCCTTGCCATATGCTAAGTGGAACACACAAACAGAGCTCTTTTAGAAGATACCTATGAGATTTGTGCTTTTTGAGAACTTGGGTGAAGAAAGGCCACTTTGATAGAAATTCAAATATTATGTTTGGCTTATGGTGAGGCAAAGGGCCCAATGGCTTTTAGGGGCCCCTGGAAATACTTTCAGTGTTTGTGAAGAGTCTGGCTAGCCACTGAAATGTGGTGAATGTTATATATGGGATGATAAATCACAATAAATTTAGGTGCATACAGGTAAGCAACAATTTACTTCTCAATGTAATTTGTACTCAAAAGCTAACGAGAAAGTCAGACACAAAGTTCAAAAGATAGACTAATATGTTATCAGAAGGTCCTCATTTTTCAAGAGCTAGGAAAAAACTGTTTCTTATTTTATCTTACTTTTAAGACACAATCTTCTATTGCATATTTCTAGATTTTTGCATAATTTTTTCTTAGTGTGTATGTGTGTGTGTACGTGCACGCACATGTGCATGAGTTTGTATAATTGAATCCAAAGTCAACCAGCCTGAGTAATGTCTGATTTGATATTAAAGGTTTACTGCTTTTGTCTTCCCTGAAGATTTCTATTTCTCTCTCTTTTCTTAAAATTATTTATTTTAATTAGTTTCAAGTATACAGTACATTGGTTAGACATCTATATAGTTCATAAAACGATCTCTCTAATTGCTCCCCCAACCCCGACCCTCCAACCAAGCCAGCGTATTAATGCTAACTGCATTCCCTATGCCTTGCTCCCCATCCCCGTGACCATCTATCAGCTACTAATTTGTACTTCTTTAACCCTTCACCACATTCTCCCACCCCCCTAAATCCCCCTCCCCTCTGTTCATCACCAAATTGTCCACTATATTTGTGAGTCTGTTTTTGATTAGTTTGTTCTCTTTACTCCTTAGATTCCGCATATAAGTGAAATCATATAGTGTTTATCTTTCTCTGTCTGACTGAAATAACTTCTAGGTCCATCAAAGCACTATCTTTTTCCATCCCCTTCCTTTTAGTCTGTGTGTGTTTTTTAATCTGACGTGACTCTCTTGTAGGCAGCGTAAGTAGAGGTCTTGTTTCCTTATCCTTTCAGCCACTCTATCTTTTGGTCGGAACACTTAATTCTTTTCCATTTGAGGTACTTATTGATAAAAATGTAGTTGTTACCATTCTTTATTCCAGTTTTTGACACATGTTTTTTCTTCTTAAAGAAATCCCTCTAATATTTTCTGTAATACTGGCTTGGTGGTGATAAATTCCTTTAGCTTATTTTTATCTGGGAAGCTTTTATCTGTCCTTTAACTCTAAATGATAGCTTTGTTGGATAAAGTATTCTTGGTTGTAGATCCTGGCTCTTCATCTTGTCGAATATTTTTTGCCAAGCCCTTTTGTCCTGCATAGTTTCTTTTGAGAAATCAGCTGCCAGCCTTATGGGTATTCCCTTATAGGTAACTATCTGCTTTTTTCTTGCTGCTTTTAATATTCTTTCTTTGTATTTTACCTTTGGAATTTTAATTATGATGTGTCTTGATGTAGGCCACTTTGAATCCCTGGTTTTTGGGATTCTCTTATAGCTTCCTGGGGTTTTACGTACATTTCCTTCATCAAGTTATGGAAGTTTTCCACCATTATTTCTTCAAACAGCTGTTCAACATCTTGATTTTCTTCAGTTATGCTGATCAGACGAATATTTGGAGCCTTAATAGTGTCCCATATGCTCCTTAAATTATTTTTATAGTCTTGGCATCTTTTTTCTTGCCAGTGTTATTGAGTGTCCTTGGCTTTCCCACCCTCTAGATAGGTCATTTGATCGTTTTCTTTATTCACTCTGTTTATCCCTTTGTTTGCTCCATTTACTATACTTCTCATCTCAGGTAATGTGTTCTTCATTTCAGACTGGTTCCCTTTTATAATTTCCATTTCCATTTTTATGTTTTTTATCTCTTTGTTGAAGTTCTCGCTGAATTTATCTATACTTCCCAAAAGTTCATTAAGTATCTTTATAACCAGTGTTTTGAACTCTGCATCTGTTAGATTTCTTGACTCCATTATATCTGGATCTCTGTTCTGTTCTCTCATATGGTTTCTGCTTTTATGTCTTCCCACTTTGGCTGCCTTTCTGTGTCTGTTTCTATGTGCTGAGCAAAGCTCCTAAGTCTCCCGGTCTTATTAGTGTGGATTTGTGAAGTAGGCATCAAATGGCACAGTCCTGAGAGGGGTTCAGCTGCAGGCCAAACTTAGCCCAAGCCTCTGCCCCTCTGGGGCCACCTGTTAAGATTCAGCAAACAATTCCCAGATGCTGTGCTTATAGTTGCCTCAAAAGGCCACACCAGAAACCAAGGCTGCCTGATTTGCTGAGGAAACACTAGGATGTGGCTTGGGTGGGGCCTGAGTTGGGGCAGGCGGAGTTTCAGGGAATTCTCTGGGCGGTGCGACCTCTGTTATCCAGTTTGATGATGTCACAGCTATGGCGGCGCTGTGTCCATGCACAGGGAGCGGGGAGGGCTCAACAGGGAACAATGGATACCTCAGGCACTTCTGTACCCAGTAAGCCTTGCTTTGGCCCTCACTCCGACAATGTCTCCCTGTAAGTCCCTGGTGCCCCCTGCACGCAGCTGAATTGGCACTGGTGCTCAGAGTGAGCAGGTCCGTCACTGCAAAAATCTGCTTGGACGCGGCCCCTTTAAGAGGCTTCTGCTGCTGCCGCTGCCGCTGCCGCTGCCGCAGCCGCTGCCGCAGCCTCCGTCTCACTCAGCTGCTCGGGACCCGGCAGCCCTGCATCCTCGCCCCGATCTACCTTCTGCCGTTGCAGGGTGCTTTCTTGGATTTCTCCCTAGTTGTATTGCTTGTTCATCAAGATCTCAGGTGATTTTTTCTTGCTGCTTGCTCCTTGTTTCCATTACAACTTTGGTTTGGTCGCCAGAGGGATGAACAGAGCCTCTATCATCTACAGTATTTTTACCCCTCTCTCTATATTTCTTTTTTAATTGTACTAAATCTAGAGAATATTTGGTACTAGCCACAC
>NW_011888962.1:2892489-2895225 GCF_000151845.1 Pteropus vampyrus
CTTCTGCTGCTGCCGCTGCCGCTGCCGCTGCCGCTGCCGCAGCCTCCGTCTCACTCAGCTGCTCGGGACCCGACAGCCCTGCATCCTCGCCCCGATCTACCTTCTGCCGTTGCAGGGTGCTTTCTTGGATTTCTCCCCAGTTGTATTGCTTGTTCATCAAGATCTCAGGTGATTTTTTCTTGCTGCTTGCTCCTTGTTTCCATTACAACTTTGGTTTGGTTGCCAGAGGGATAAACAGAGCCTCTATCATCTACAGTATTTTTACCCCTCTCTCTATATTTCTTTTTTAATTGTACTAAATCTAGAGAATATTTGGTACTAGCCACACTTTCATTTTTTTCCATTTTCTATTATTTTTGTATAAAATAACACGCAAAATATAATAAAGGGTGAGTTTCGAATTCTTATTTTTTATTTATTTTTATTTTTTTATCAAAATGATTGTGTTTCAAAGGAAGCTCAATGTGTAAAAATAGATGTCAGGGGAGTTGCTCTTATTGAACCAAGAAGAGTGGAGAGTATACTTTCTGAATGCTCTACCCGAGAACCCTTGGAGCATCATTTGAAAATCAATTCAGTAAAATATTCAATTAATTGCAGAAATAAATGCTGAAATCCTAATTAAATGATGCCAATTTTTGACTAGAAGATAGTAGCATGGCACAATAGCTTGAAACATTTATTTTTCAAGCCACTTATTCAATATTTATCAAGTATCCAAGGTTCTTTGGCTGTGTGAAATCTCAATAATGGTATATAAAATATAAATTAAGAGGTCAATGGACTGGCAGGTATTGCAAGTTGCCTTCTGTAGTAGCCAGCCTCTAAGATGGCCCCCAACAATTCCATCACCTGATATTGATATTTTTATGTAATTCCCTGCTACATATGCTGGGGTGGTCTATATGACTAATAAGATATAGCAGAAGTGATAGAATGTTGCTTTCAAAATTAGATTGTAAAAGACTGTGACTTTTAATTTGGGCATCATGACCTCTTCCATCATCATCATCATCATCATCATCATCATCATCAATCATCAATCATTATTATCATCGATCATCACTTACTCTGAGGGAAGCAAGCCTTGTTGTGAGCAACCTTATGGAGAGCTCCTCAAGGTAAGGAAATGAAATTTCTAGCCAATAGGTAGCAAGGAACTGAAGCCTTTCAACAACCATTTGAATGTGCTTGAAGTAGATACTGAGCCTTCAGCAGATTGATTCACTTCATGAGAGACTCTGAGCCAGAACTCCCAGGTAAGCTGCTTCTGGATTTCTCTCCCTCAGAAACTCTGTGAGATAATACATGCTTACTACTTTAAGATGGAAGTTTTTTGAGGTTATTTGTTATAGAGTAATAGATCACTAATAAATCTATTCAAAATATCTTCTTTCTTTAATCCTTGCTAAATTTATTTCAAAGCAGCAATGTGCTCAGAATAAAAACAAAACCAACCAACCAACCCACCAACAAACCAACCATCAGAAGTTACCGAAAAAGAAAGGTGAGATTCAGACTACAGAATCAGAACACCTTGGCTCTTGGATGCTGAAACATAAACAGAACAAACCAAACCAAAACACCTCTTTTTGTTGTATTTTAGACCCATACTTAAAAACATGTTTATTTATTTATTTATTTTTTAAAAAAACTTGTTCTCCGGGAAGCTTAAATGATGGGGAAATTATTAGAGACTATTTCAACAGTTTGACCCTTCCCTGTCCCCGTCCCAGGAACCAGATTGCTAGACTTGGCCAAGAATAAATGGAACTTGAGTTTCAAAACCTTCCTACCCAATAATTTTTCAAATTTGTAGCCTTAAAGACTGAGAAAATGTGAAATGTAGCAAACCGATTGGAACATTTCCAACAGTTGTTTGGAGAATTCTCTTGCCTTTTTGGGCAAGAAACTACAGCCATGATTGTGAGAACCCTCCTTTTTATTCTCAGTAACTGAAACTGCTCAATATTTGAAGCTCTCTTATCTGCCTAGACATTCTTTGATCCACCCACATTAAACAGAACAGGAAAAAGGTTTTGTTTGGTTTTGTTTTTAAGCATCGTCACACCCTAAATGGAAAATTTTTAGGTTGTATATTAGAGTAGACAAATTAAACACATCTAAAAATAATACCTTAAAACATGTCATTTATAATATAATGTGAAAATGAATAAAAAGTAAATTCAATCTTGGGTTAAAAAATTTTAACAAAAAATTTTCTTACTGTCTACTTACGATCATTTTCTTCCCCTCCTTTTCACTATTACTTGAAATCATAACCAATTATTGAAATCAATGAAATCTATTAAAATCAACTTCTAGTTACTGTTAAAATTCTTTTATCATGTTAGGACTTAAAAAAAAATGACATCAATTCAGTTATTTTATATCGTAATTTTGAGGGGAGGAGGAAGTATTAGGAAGTGCTCCGTAGAACAAAAGAATAAACTATGCAAGATATTAGAAAAATTAAATTAATGCCCAGCTGTGTTGTAATCATAAGGGAAAGAAAAATGTACCTCCTAAGGAAGTTATTACCAGACATCTAATCGATTTTCTTGGAATAGAACAATTAGCAAGGGAATCTGAACTTTTAATCAATTCTTTGGCATTTTTCCAACAGGTAACTATCTAGTGATATATTTTTAATAAAGGACCTATTTGAATTTTTAGAACAAAATTATACTGAAAATATGATCAAACTTTAAATACATAAAAATGAAGGAATTGAAA
>NW_011888962.1:2895275-2902613 GCF_000151845.1 Pteropus vampyrus
TCTCTTATCTGCCTAGACATTCTTTGATCCACCCACATTAAACAGAACAGGAAAAAGGTTTTGTTTGGTTTTGTTTTTAAGCATCGTCACACCCTAAATGGAAAATTTTTAGGTTGTATATTAGAGTAGACAAATTAAACACATCTAAAAATAATACCTTAAAACATGTCATTTATAATATAATGTGAAAATGAATAAAAAGTAAATTCAATCTTGGGTTAAAAAATTTTAACAAAAAATTTTCTTACTGTCTACTTACGATCATTTTCTTCCCCTCCTTTTCACTATTACTTGAAATCATAACCAATTATTGAAATCAATGAAATCTATTAAAATCAACTTCTAGTTACTGTTAAAATTCTTTTATCATGTTAGGACTTAAAAAAAAATGACATCAATTCAGTTATTTTATATCGTAATTTTGAGGGGAGGAGGAAGTATTAGGAAGTGCTCCGTAGAACAAAAGAATAAACTATGCAAGATATTAGAAAAATTAAATTAATGCCCAGCTGTGTTGTAATCATAAGGGAAAGAAAAATGTACCTCCTAAGGAAGTTATTACCAGACATCTAATCGATTTTCTTGGAATAGAACAATTAGCAAGGGAATCTGAACTTTTAATCAATTCTTTGGCATTTTTCCAACATGTAACTATCTAGTGATATATTTTTAATAAAGGACCTATTTGAATTTTTAGAACAAAATTATACTGAAAATATGATCAAACTTTAAATACATAAAAATGAAGGAATTGAAAATGAATATGTACTGTGACTTCTAAAACCTAATCTGAATCGAACTTAACTAGAAAAAGAAATTATAGTTGTTAAGTGAGGACTCATATTGTCTTACTTTGAAATGGAGAGATTTTATCACTTGGGAATATTAAAGGACCTCCCACATCAATCATTTTTTGATTGGCCCAAAACCCAAGTACAAATTTCTGTAATGCTCAGAAATAGTTCTTCTGGCCCAAAGTAAAGATTTGTAGAATAGCGCATGTCCAGGTTGTGATGTTTAGATGCATTAATATAACATGTCAATATTATTTTTTAAATGTAGCTGAAAGAAAAGATTTTACTTCTACACCATAAGTTGTATGACGGTTTTCAATGGAAAGGAAGCCATAACCTAGACTGTCAGGGTTTTGGTGTCAATCCTGAATGAATCTGGGTTTTAGTACATTTTAGTTTAATGACCATAGGCAAGTTAACTTCTCAGAATTAACTTCTCTGAGACATCATTTCTCATCTGTAAAATGGGTATAACACCAACTTCTCTTGGGATTTTTTGTGAGGATTGAATGAGAAAATATGTAAATAATCTGCCTAACGGAGGTCATTTCTTCATTGTCCTTTGCCATTTCTCATAGTATTTTAAATCTCTAACTTTAAGAATTCTCACACTTTACCATTAAAAGCATTTTCTCAGGATTTTCTGGGGTGCCTCTTCTAATTGCTCATTCCTTTCCCCATGGATGTTCTTTTTTAGCCTCTTTCTTTCCTCCTTGATACTATGTTCAATTTCAATACTGTTTGGCCCTTTCATCTTGGTTTTCTTCACCCCATCTGACTTTTTTTCCTCTTCCCTGCAACTAAATTACTTCTTTGACCCTTAGTGCTTTCTCTGTCTCTAAGAACAATTCAGATATGTATATTACTTGTAAAAACATTGTGGCATTAGAAATAATTTTCAAGGAAAAAAATCCACTCATATCTTTCCTTTAGTCCCTGTTATATATTTACATTTAAAAAAATGCATTTTGTAAATAGCCAAAAATAAAGATATTCGTGGAATAGTGTGGTACAATGGATAGAGCACAGGAAGAGAGAATTCAGTTTTTAGTTTGCTCCGGTGACTCTTGAAAGGTCCATTTATTTCTCAAGCTCTCAGTTTTTTCATCTTTAAAATGAAGCAGTTAGAGAGATTATTCCTGAGGTTCATTCCAGCTCTGAAAATAGTCTAAGAGTTGGCATTTTTATAAAATAGGAATGTTCTTCCAATACTGGCTAACCTGAAGAGTGCAACTGACCACAGTATTATTTAACTTTTTCCCTTAGTTCTTCTTCATGAGTGCAGAGAATAAGCAGAAAATAGAATCCCATAGACACAGATAGGAGTACTTTCTGCCAAATGGATAATTATCTCTTGGCTTTTACCACTTGGGCCTGTCTATCTTTAGCCACACTGATGCCCTTGGATGGTTCCGTGTGGGCTCTCTTGATTGGCTCTCCTTATCACAGATCTATAACTGACATATAACTGAATTTGTGAAATGGCTGGACAGTGTTAAAGGTTCAAGCTTGCCCTAAAAGAGAACAGATCTATTGGTTGTGCTGGAAACTGACTCCAAATATCTTTCTCCTACAGTGAGAAGCAGCAGTAGAATTCTCCCAGACTGCTGGTCTAATCAGATGGGTTTATCAGCTTCACAAAAGGATGGGTGGGGGAGGGTGGTTGTTGCAAGGAGGAGGAGGGAAGGTCAGAAACAAACATGTTTTGAAAAATTTCCTCATTTATTCGCTTCCTGATTTGATTTGATCTCAGAGTTCGGTCAAATGCCTCCCTTCCCCCCAATGACAGTGAGCTGAAGAGCCAGCAGGACAGAAGTTTCTGTGTTAGGACATTAATGTGAAGTCTTACTGTATTTTGAGTGCTTAAGGAAAAGCTAATGGGAACTTTCCAGGGAAGATGGTGGGTGTTATTAACATGAAAATATGTATGAGAATTCCTAAATGAAGGCTTTATAAGATAGAGTTGGAGACTAATAAGATGCTGGCTGGTTGGGGGTGGGCAGGGTATGGGACCGGGTGGGGGTGAGGGAGAAAGGGTAGGGAAGAAAGCTTTCTTTCGGACTCTGGGGACTCCATGGGCTTGTGTAAAGGGCCTAGAATGAAGGCTGGAGGGGAGACTGAGCAAAATGGGGAAAGTGCTGGAGAAACTAAAATGACTAGAGAGCTAGAGGACAGGAGGGAGGTTATTGGCCAGGGCAAGAACTTGGAACTGGAGATAGAAAATAGTAGGAGTTATTTAAAAAAGAATGGAAGAAAGAAATTCCCGAAGGTAAGGACCTTACAGAGGAAGATGAGAAGGGCCCATGGTTTGAAAGGAAACTGGCTGCTAGAAGTCTCAAAGAGTGATCTCGGCTTTGAACCTGAGCCAAGCCAATCAGTGTAATGGTCAGCTTAGCTCCCTTAGCCTCCAGGCCTCTAACCTTTGCAGCTAAGGCCACAGCTTCCCAGTCTGTCCAGGACTCTGAGGCCAACCCTTATTTTACAAAGAAACTAGAACCAAGGGTTCTAGTCCACTGCCCTTATGGTGGCTGGCTTCTTAGCTCTGTTGCAGGGCCTGCTCTGACTTGTAACTGGCCTTTTGCCTTGTTTCCTTTTGACTAAACCTCCGTCTTGGGTCCTAGGAGCTGCCTCCTTTTCTTAAAATGATATTATTAACATTCGATTGCATACTAGGTATTGTGCTGGTACTTAAACTCACTGCCTTGTTTAACAACCTTATTAGAAAGATCATGTTATTTCCATTTGGCAGGTGAAAAAAAACTGAAGCTAAGAGTGTGGTTTTTTGCTTTGTTTTATTTTGTTTTGTTTGCTTGCAACAAATCACGGATCAGAGCCAGGGTTCAATCCAGGCAGTTTATTACCAGAGCCCAGTTGTGTACTCACTATGCCACATTGCTTCTCCGCCCTGCTTCTACATTTAGTCTCTGCCGTTGTTCTTGTCTACTGCTCTGATTGTAATGGGACAGACCTTCTGTATGTGCATCTTCTTTCAGTCTCGCTGTTGAATACCCTCAGCAGGTCTGCCTACTTCGTCTTTTTTTCAGTGACGTCCAGCTCAGCGCTCTGCTCGCTTTTTGGGTCTTGACCATTTCATATTTACAGGTCCTGCTGTGTTTAGAGAACCCTGCTCGTGGTCTCTGATGAAATTTCCTGTAGAGCCATGACTGTACAAGGTTCTCCCTGACTTTGCTTACTCGCAGTAAAGTTGAATTGTGTGGGCATAGTCACTGCAGACAAATGGAAACAGAGTTCAGCCAGCTAAGACATGCAGGGTATGATGATGGTTAGAGTGTGGGATCAGGCCCTCAATAGCCTCAGGTAGAAATGATTTTGCAGGTTTGATTTCTAGATGACCTTAGGAAGGAATTCTTAACCTTGGAATTTGGTGCCTGATGCTGTACTCTGACTTTCTGTTTTGGTTAGAGCAGAGGCTCTCAACCTCACTATTCATCACAGTCACTGGTAGAGTTTCTGAAAACTACTAAGTTTTGTATTCCATTCCCAGAAGTTCATTTTCAGATTGTTTGGGGTGACATCCAGGCATTCACAGTTTTGTAAAGTGCTCTGGGGTGCTAACCACACATGTGCTGGGTCGTTCTTGGGCTGAGGGTATCAGCAGTGAACAGGAACAAAGCAGGGTGACCTGAGAAAGAAAATAATCTTTCATATTGCTTTGTATTGTGAACCTTGGATATTGTGGAATGTAAATCTGATTAAAGACGTTTTCTTAAATTGTTCGAGACTTCTAGAGGAAGCACACCACATACTTGAAAGGTGCTGTGGTTCAGGGGCTGATAGAGGACACTGGAGATAAGAGACTCCTCTCTAGGACTAGCAGTTGCTCAGCAGCGAGGTAATTCAGGGGAAAGTGCTCAGCAGACAGGCTGAAATTTCTGTGTTCTATCCTAATGTGACTCCCTAGTTCCCCTGAAGCCTTGGACTATTGTCCAACGAACTGCCCAAATGTGTTAAACTCTAAGTCAGAATTGCAAAGGCAAAAATGCCGAGGCCAGAGAAGCTTGGTAAGTCTGTGAAAAGGCCAAGTAGAAGCATGGATCATTATTTAAAATGTGGTGGTCTTTGCACAATTTCTGAGATCATCCACATCTTTTGCAAAAGCAAAAAAACCTCAAATATGTTTTAAACAAGATTTAAGACACAAAAGGTCAAGGAGATACCTTTAAAGAAAGTTGTCTGTGATGTTTACTTAGTTTTGCTCAGATTCTATAAAGTTTTTAGTTCCTGTTTCTTAGCTTTTATTTTTAAGCCGGTAGGCTTCAAAGGGTCAACCTTAGGTTAAGTGACGTATTTTTTTTTTTTAATCAAAGTTTTGAAACAAACCAGATTTGTATGATTAAAAAGATAGTGAATGCCTGATCACTCGGGTTTTCATGTCAAACAAGGGGTCTCTGCCCATCCATCCAGAGCTCCGTGGCTATGACAGTAGGAGCATGAGCTGTTTAATCTCTTGGCGTCATCTGTAATTGAGCAGATTGGAACTGGTGACCTATAACCACAGAATGAAGGCTGGCATCTATTGAACACTTCTGTATGCCAGACACTATGCTAAATTCTTTACATAGATTATTTCATTTATTCCTCACTGTGACTCTGGGATATAAGTACTATTATTATCACTGCCCCTGTTTTAAAGATTAGGAACTGAGGTTTATAGAGGTTAAGTAACTTTCTCAAGGTCACACAGCTGGTAAATGCTAGAGCTGGGATTCTGATCCTAGACCCATACTCATAGATCACGATACTTGTATTATCTCCCCAGAGAACTTTGTTACCACTTCATAAAATGAATTTTGCAAGGCCAGCCCTCTGTGAGCCTATTTCCTCCTAGGAAGGTCACCTTTTCATTTGTGGTGTGAGACGAATGGCTATACCTTGTCATGACTGTCCAACAGGTTAAGCTTATTCTGAGTGTGGATAAGAGGAACAGATGTTTAGCCTTTGAGAACATGAATATAAGACTGTGAGTTGGAAGGGACACTACAGAACATTTTATTTTAATTAAAAGCAATTTGCTAATATACCCATCTTCACAGCAGTGTTATTCACAGTAGCCAATAATTAGAAGTAACCCAAGTATTCATTGATGGGTGAGTTGATAAACAAAATATGGTATATACACACAAAGGAATATTATTCATTTTTAAAAAGAAGGAAGGAAATTCTGACACAGGCTATGACATAGATAAACCTTGAGAACATTATACTAAGTGAAATAAGCCAGTGAAAAAAGGACAAATATTGTACGATTCCACTTATATGGGGTTTTTGAGTAGTCAGAGTCATAGAAACAGAAAATAGAATGATGGTTGCCAAGGGCTGGGGAGATGGAAATGGGCAGTTTTGGTTTAATGGGTACAGAATTTCAGTTTTGCAAGATGAGAAAGTTCTGGACTTTGATTGCACAACAATGTGAATATGCTTGACACTACTTAACTGTACAAGTAAACTTGGTTAAGATGATAAATATCATGTTACATATATTTATCACTACAAATCAAATTCTCCAAAAATGATTAGTGTACTGAAAATAGGTCTTAAACTAAAATAACATTACTGCCAAATAACTCTAAAGAAATGTTTACAATCTCTCTTTATGTGAAGAATTGTAAACATAGATTTTATTTTTCTTGAATGATATTACTCTGAGTTTATGGTGCACCTATAGAGATTAAAGAGGATAATAATTGTACCTGTGACATAGGGAATGTATAATACATTTAAGGTATTTAGAATAGTAATCACATAATAAATTATTCCTATTTCTCTCTTGAAAAATGAAATATTTGGAGAGATGCAAAGAAAAAAAGCAATTTGCCTGTTCTTAGATAGAAATATGTGGTTTCTCCAAATGAATGACACCTAACAGTGGCAACCATCAACCAGAACCTCTTTTAGCTCTAAAACTCTGACCTGAGATTATTATACAATGATTGTCTCTACCACTGACTCCCTAGTATACTTCTGAGAGGCTGGCTTTTTCATTAGTTGTCACACAGGCACGCTGGGAATACATGATATTTGCAAAAGGTAGTATGCCATATTGATTCTAGAGTGATTGGAGACGAGGACTATGGCTAATTTTTTAGGCTGGATTTTCTCAATAATTGGCTTTCCACAGAGGAGGCAGCACAGTTTGAGGAGACCTGGGCTGTCCTTCTAGTTCTTATTGGCTGGGTAGCATGGTGCACAGCTCAAAAGCTCTCTGAGCAATTCGCTTTTTCCATCTGTGGAAAGATAGGTTTGGAATGAACCTTATGTTACTTCTCATCTTGTCTTTAATCTTTCTTTAGACATACCCTCAGGGATTTCTGGGGACTGTTATACATAGGGTCATAGGTATGCCCATAGGGTCTCGTAATGAAAAAGGGGTTGGCCTTAGAAAATATTACTTGGGTGAAGAGAACCTGTCAATTATGGTTCAAAATCTATCTGGATTGGATACAAACATATGCAAATGATAATTTGAGGGCCCAGATCTGTCTTTCTGCATAATTTAATACGGAATTATGCCAAGCCTTCTGTA
>NW_011888962.1:2902663-2907652 GCF_000151845.1 Pteropus vampyrus
ATGATATTTGCAAAAGGTAGTATGCCATATTGATTCTAGAGTGATTGGAGACGAGGACTATGGCTAATTTTTTAGGCTGGATTTTCTCAATAATTGGCTTTCCACAGAGGAGGCAGCACAGTTTGAGGAGACCTGGGCTGTCCTTCTAGTTCTTATTGGCTGGGTAGCATGGTGCACAGCTCAAAAGCTCTCTGAGCAATTCGCTTTTTCCATCTGTGGAAAGATAGGTTTGGAATGAACCTTATGTTACTTCTCATCTTGTCTTTAATCTTTCTTTAGACATACCCTCAGGGATTTCTGGGGACTGTTATACATAGGGTCATAGGTATGCCCATAGGGTCTCGTAATGAAAAAGGGGTTGGCCTTAGAAAATATTACTTGGGTAAAGAGAACCTGTCAATTATGGTTCAAAATCTATCTGGATTGGATACAAACATATGCAAATGATAATTTGAGGGCCCAGATCTGTCTTTCTGCATAATTTAATACGGAATTATGCCAAGCCTTCTGTACAGACCAATGAGAATGAGTTCTCCCAGATAAACAGCCACTTCTCTGCAAATCTAGGTGGAAATGCAGATCTAGCTATTCACATCCTAGTAAATTGTCCCACGTTTGTGTTTTCACATTCCTTCAATGACAGTAGCTCTTTCTGGAATATATGTCTTGATATACTTCATTCAGGGCCAATTAAACGTAAGGTCATTGAAATTTTCTGTGTGATCCAAAAGTCTCTGAATAATAGACTGGCAAAACATAAGAAATTGTCTTAATTTGATTCTCCCAAGAACAGGCCTGTGAGAAGACCTGAGGTGCAAGTAGTTTGTTTGGAAAATGAACCTAAGAAGCATGAGTGAGGGAACCCAGAGAGAGTGGCAAGAAGGAGAAAAAGCCAATATAAGGGTATATTATCATGGTTGCTGCTATGGGCAGCAGGAACTCGATTATGCTGGTATTCTGAGAAGCATATGATGTCTCCAGGATTGTCCTTTGGAAGGCTGAGGCATTTCTCCCCCGGTTCTCATGCCCCATTGGTTGAAGATTTCTGAGCTGGCTTGAACATGGGCTGAGTGGGGTTTTGCACTTTCAGAAGAGATCCTAAAGCATGAAAGCAGAAAATTGGCCTGCAATTCATGGAAATTTCTGCCAAAACTGTGGCCGAAATCAGAGGTGGGCTGAGGGTATGTGATATGGGTACCAAAAATCACCAGTCATCCTTTCTACCCTTTGTCCCTGTGGCTTATAAAGGAAAGGCAGTGCGAGATAGTTGTTAAGCACATGGATATCCTAATGAGCCATGTGACATGAAGAGCTTTCTTGAAGGCATGGCCACAGGAGCTGTCAGTCTCATTTCCAAAATCATTCTTGTTATGGAAAGGTACATATAGCTTCAGGAAATACACCTGGCCTTTTCTACCAGATTTTTGTTTTGTTTTGTTAATTGTACAATAACCATTTTCCTGTACTGGTGAATATGAGGGGGCTGGTTGGAAATGGTTAAGGCTAATGTCTCTATGGCAGTAGACCCTTTGTAGAAACATCACAGATGTGGCCCCAGGAAGTCAGTGATTGATGAGAAAAGCACAAATTTAATTTTGAGCCTGGAGTTCAACCATTTTTCTGGCATTGGAAATTTTCATAATGGAAATTAGATATTATGTATTCTACTAATTAAGAAGCATTTTTGCATTTTGCTTTTTGCTTATAGTGGGTGACTAAGAAACTAGGACCTCGAGGCAGAAGAGAAAAGTTATGACCCTTCAAAGCCTGGAAAGATACTGCTGCCTGTCTTCTTGGTGAGTTGTTCTTCAGTTTGGCTTATTTTACTTTGTTCTTTGGTTTAAGATTGGGGGCTTAACAAATCGCCAAAAAAAAAAAAGCCAAATGACATGGAAAAAAGTAGAAAGTTACTGAGTATGTAAGATGAAAAAAATAGTTTTTTTTTTTTTTTTTGGTCACCTTTGATCAGTTGATATATACATTTTATATTATAACATTTACTTATAATGATGAAACTCCTCCATTTTTGGTTATCATGTCTAAAACTCTCTAATCCTAGCCTTAGCACTTTTCTCTTCCACTAGAACAACTATTTCAATATCGCAATTTTTGGCAAACCAGGTTATTTTTAGGACTCCGTATGTCGCTTAATAGTAGAACAAATAGTACTATAGAAAACTTTGAGAGTCTAGTTTCAAATTACTATAAAAGCTTCAATCTATTTACTGCATTCATTTGTTCACAGTGATACGGCCCATGTTAATCACCCATTTATAAACTCTGTTATCATTATGGTATGTTAAAGTTTAGTGGTGACGTGACCTTTATTCTAATGTTGAGAGCTAACGTTTTCTACAAATTGGTCACTCACTGACCTGGATGTGTTTTTAGTTTCTGTTCACCATCTGCTTAAAGAAAAACAGAGAAAGAGGAGGCACTGAAGTAATAGAAGAAGGGAAAGTCATGGCTGCTGTGATGAGTAGTGATGGAAGGAAATTTATTTCTGGTGACAATCCTGAGCTATGGAAGGGAAGGCAACATGGAATGAATGAACCACTGGGGAAGATTGGAGTACCTAGTATGAGCTCAGCACTGTGCTAGGGGATGGATAAGAAAGTACAAGAGGTCTGTCATACACGATCTTAGAATCTGGGTAGAGAAACCAACTGTACACACTTGGGAATTGGATAAGCCCATGCAGCACTCTGTGGAACAGAGTACGAATGAGTAATGCATGGCCAGAAATTCAAAGACAGAAGACTCTCACTGTGGGATGCTAGACTCAAATAGTGCCATGAAGGATGAATGGCATACAGCTAGGCACAGGTAGGAGGACCAGAGAGCAAATTCCATGTGTATGGTCTTTAAAGAAGTGAGACAATCTGGAATTGTAACTAAATGAGTTCATCCTATCAAAGGTGTGCACCAGGAAGCAAATTTTTGTGCGTGGGGTTGTTTCGATAAAAAAAATAATCACCCTCTTTTGTTTTGGTTAATCTGCTACTGACATAATGCCAACATGACACATAGAGGATTTTGGCTTCTTCAGATGTTTTTGGTTATATTGGCCTTTGACACATAAGGTGGGAGATTAGAAATGTTGCTGTTCTTCTGACAAAAACATTTTTTTCCCTGGGCAGTACTTCAAATGACATTTTGTTGTTGTTGTTTATTCATGGCTGGAAAACTCCTACATACCTATGGGTCTCTTTGAGAATGACAGCAAGTTTATTTGAAGAGAATTTGTTCATAAGCTAAGAACTCTATCCCTTTATTTGGATTTTCTTCCATAATATTTTTCTTTTGTTGCCCACATTTTTACTTGTTCTTTTCTTCTGCATTTTTGCTCTGCTTGGCGGTGTAGGCTACCTTGAATTTTTAGCTCTTTCTGTAACTCCATTTTTAGAAGAATTATCTTAGAATTCCTCACTATTGGGACAGAGTTTCACTTTTCTATCTTTACCTTGTCAAGTCTGATTTCTGATTCAGGAATGAAGATACTTTGATGGATTTTGTGATCAAGCCAACATGCTTCAGGGGAGTGAAGTGAATGTTGAGAGGCAGCTTGAATTCCATTACCCTGAACACTCAGGGACTCTTCATATTCTTTTATTGTCCTGCAAATTTGTTATAATTTGTATCTCTGACAGGTAGGACCAGGCTGGGGTTGGCATCTTTAAAGTGGCTGAGATTTCTGTTCCAAGGTCAAGCTCTGCCCTGCAATTTTCTTACTGGTATAATGACTTGGACAAACAAATAAAATTACCTGCACTTCTTGATTTTTCTTTTTACCCTTTTATTCACTAGTATGGATTCTGTCTTCTGTTCTGTTTCATTTTTTTTCTACAATTTCATTAAGATTCTCAAAATCCAAGAATGTACTTTCAAAAACTAGAAAAAGAAGAGCAAATTAAATCTAAATTAAGCAGAAGAAAAGAAATAATGAGAATTAGAAGAAATCAATAAAATTAAAAACAGGAAACCAATGGAGAAAATAACATAATCAAAAGCTTGTTTTTAAAAAACATCAATAAAATTGATAAGCCTCTAGCTAGGCTAACTTAGAAAAAAATAGAGAGGACACAAATTACCATTATCAAAAATGAAAGTGAAAACATCACTACAGATCCAATGAAAATGAAAAGGATAATAAAGGAATACCATGAACAACTCTGTGCCCACAAATTTTATAATCTGGATAAAATGAACCAATTTCTTGAAAGAAACAATTTGCCAAAACTCACACAAGAAGAAATTAACTTAATAAACCTATATCTATTAAATAAATTGAATCAGAATTAATAACTTTCCAAACAAAAAACAGCAGACCTGGATGAGTTCGCTGGTAAATTCTACTAAACACTCTAAGGAAGATATTTTACTAATTCTCTACAATTTCTTTCAGAGGATAGAAACAAAAGGAATATTTCTGAATTCATTGTATGAGGAAAGTAATACCTAATACAAAAACCAGACAAAAGTGTTACAAGAAGAGGAAACTACAGACCAATATTGGTCATGAAAATAAATTCAAAACTCCTCAATAAAATATTAACAAATCAAAATTCAAAAAAGTATAAAAAAATTACACACCACAACCAAGTAGGATTTATTCCAAGTATTCAAGGAATTCATTCAACATTTGAAAATCAATTAATATAATTCATTACATCCATTGACTAAAAAAGAAAAATCACATGATCATATCAACAGATGTAGAAAAAACATTTGGCAAAATTCAACATCCATTCATGATAAAAACTCTAAATAAACTAAGAATAGAGGAAAACTTCCTCAACTTGATAAAGAATATCTACAAAAAAAATCTATAGCTGACAATTATACTTAATGGTAAGAAACTAGAAACTTTCCCACCAAGATAAGGGACAAGGCAAGAACATACCCTCTTACCACTCTTTTTCAGCATCATACTGGAAAGCCTAGCTTCTACAAGAAGATAAGAAAAGGAAATAAAAGAAAAACAGATTG
>NW_011888962.1:2908361-2908743 GCF_000151845.1 Pteropus vampyrus
TTTACCCAAAGGAATGGAAAACTTATATGCACAAAAAATCTTTATATAGATGTTTATAGCAGCTTTATTCATAATTGCCGAAACTTTTAAGCAACTGAGATGTCCCTCAGTAGGATAAACTGTGGTACATCCAGAAAATAGAATATTATTCAGTTCTAAAAAAAATGAGGTATCAAACCATGAAAAAATATGGAGGAAGCTGAAATGAATATAACTAAGAGGAAAAAGCCAATCCGAAAAGGCTATATGATTTCAACTATTTGGCATTCTGGAAAAGGCAGGACTATGGAGACAGTAAAGAGATCAGTGGTTCCTAGGAGTTGAAGGAAGGGGGAGGGATAAATGGGTAGACACAGAGGAGTTTTAGGGCAGTGAAAATACT
>NW_011888962.1:2910093-2941604 GCF_000151845.1 Pteropus vampyrus
GGAGACAGTAAAGAGATCAGTGGTTCCTAGGAGTTGAAGGAAGGGGGAGGGATAAATGGGTAGACACAGAGGAGTTTTAGGGCAGTGAAAATACTCTATATGATGCTACAGTGGTGGATACATGCCAGTATACATTTGTTCAAACTCATAGAATGTACACCATGAGTGAAGAGTGAACCAAGTGAACTAAGGACTCTGGGTGGTAATAATGTGTCAATGAAAATTCATCAGATGTAACAAATGTACTACTCTGAAGGGGAATGTTGATAATGGGGGGTGCCCACGCATGTGTAGGGACAGGAGGTATATGGGAAATCTCTATACCTTTTAATTTTGCTGTGAGCCTAAAATGGCTCCCCCAAAAAGTCTTTATATAAGGGGAAAAATCCTAGAAGGTGGTTGACTTGGAGGAATCTAGCAAATAGATTATACTCCTGTATAATCTTTGAAAATCATATTATTCATATCTGTATGTGATGGCTTCCCCAAATTTCTCATGTGGAATTTCTTAACTCACAGTTTTACTTTCTAAACAAAGTTCTGGCCAAATGTTTCTCAGCAACTGATTTTTTTTTTAAAGAAGAGGATATTAAAGATGTTAAAATGTTTTTTCATTATAAGAGCAATATATGCTGCACAGCTCAAGGAGTAGGAGTTAAGGAAGAGACTCCCACCCCACCCAAGTGGCCAAAGTAGAAGTCTATAACTTATCTGTCACTTCTACTGTTTATTGGAAGAGTGGTTAAAAAGTATCTACATGCATTGGATTTAGTACTTGCAGTTAATAAACTTTGTTTTGGGTTTAAAAATCTATAAAATGCAAAATATAGTAGGTTTTAAAGTGTAGTTTAAATATTAGATATTGTTTTACAAGCCAGGTGGACATGTATTCAAGAGGAATTACAAGTGGGCATGTGTATGCCATATGCATCTGTCCAGTGGGCCTCAGAGGAAGACCTTGGCTGTGACCCCACAAGAAAATATGCTAAGGGCTGGACATGAGGGGTAGGGGTGCTGGGATGAGAGAAGGAGGGGAGTGGGTTATCTTGTAAGCTGGACTGAAGAGTCTGAGAGGACAATGACAGACCCTATGAGACTCCCAAACTTAGAACCCCCTAAAGCACAGGAGAAGAGGTTTTGTGACTGAGCCCTAGACCCAAGAGTCGCACATTGAGTTGACAAGAAAAATGGGCAATTGGCTTAATCTCCTTGGCCTCCATTTCCTTATTTTTACCATGAAGAAGCTGAATTGAAGCAGCGAGTTTTTAAATTTTTCTGTTTCAAGAGTGGTGCATTTTGGTTTCGGCAATTTTGAAGTAAAATATATTCTTATAAAAAAATTTTAAAGGATGAGAAACAAGCATCCTAGATGTTTTCCTTAGTTCCTATCCTGAGTCCTGATTGCAGTCTTCTCACCCCCCAAAATAAATATTCTTCAGACTTTTTGAGAATTTATTTGCTTTTCTTCCTAGTTTTATTGCCTATTTGTATACCTCTAAACAGTATAGATTAATATTGCCTGTTTTAATCTTTATATAAATGGAGTAATTTTGTTTTCTTTTGTGTCTTACCTTTTGATACAAAATTGTGTTTGTAAGATTTATCCACCTGTGGCACATACCTCTGGTTTATTTCTGCTCCTGTGTAGTTTTCCAATGTATTACTTCACCCCACTGCATTGATCCATTGTACTGAGGATAGACATTTGGGTTGCTTCTAGTTTGGAGTCATTAAGGACAACAGAGCTGTGAATATCCGTATACGAGCATTATGGGGCTCACATGTGCAAATGATTCCAGGATACATATCTAGGAACAGAATTGCTGGTCACAGGATATGCATACCTCAAACTGCTTTGCAAAGTGATTATAAGCAGCTCTTTTCCTCCCTAAACAAAACCTGACGCATAAGGCCAGGAAATAAAGTAGTGGACAGCAGAACTGCTCTGTTTGAAGTAGGAACAGCAGTCCCAGGGCTTGGCTTTCTCTGTACTGTGCTCTGTTGGTGCTTCCTCGTGGGCCTCACACACCTTGTTCTCCAACATTCTATTTGCCTCTATATTCTCTATGTTGTTTTGGAAGACAATGAATTTCAAAGATTTCCCATTCCAAGGGCAAGAAGAGGTCCTGAATTTCTGATCCCCCAAAGAGCATCTCTACTCAGGATTATTTTAAGTTGGAAACCTAAGATTCTACTTTTAAAACAGGTATTTCCTTAGACCCTCCCTAAGGAAATTCCTATTCCATAAAGAACTAGGAGATTTAAAAAAAAATGCACCAGATACTCCCTTTTTGGCTTATCTGTCCTTATGTTCCTGAATTAGCTTGATTTGGGTCTTGAAAATACCCTGGGCAGCAAAAATACCCTGTATGATGCTATAATGATGAATATAGTAGAAGTAGAAAAATTATATCCAACAGTTATGTAAGAGGATGGCTGCAAGCAATTAAATTAAAATGATGAAGCAGTTTAAGTCTAGAGAGGATGAATCCAAATATTGAGTACTGCTGGAGGTGTAAGTAGAATATTTGTACAGCATCTGATATAGTTGGATGTTGACTATCTTGTCATGAAACCATGGTGGTGGTTTAAGGTTTAGAGGAAATTCATGCTGTGAGGAGTTATTATCCCTACTAAAATGGCAAAACATCGAAATGGAGACTTGCCTTCATGCTGCCCTTTGCCAAAAGCATAACACTAAAGCAGCATTGATGCTGGAACAGTCTGGGCAGTAGACAGGCCAATGCATGTAATGCATATCATTAAAAATAGTTAGTACAAAGAAATGGTTGTTATTGTGCTTCATCCAAGTCAGACTTAGTAGCTAATTAAGTATAAGCTCCTTCTTCTTTTTTTTTTTTTTTCATGGCCATATGCAGTTTTTGAATTCTACAGCACGAATTGTTTTAAAGAAATTAAATACAGAATGCATTGAATTTGGTAGAGAAAGTTTAAAGGTCTGCATTTTCCCACCAAAGCTATTTAATATCAGCTGCAGAGTGGGTGTGTGTGTGTGTGGAAAGGTTGTGACCTCCCTTATTTTTACAACCATTGCCATGATTTCATAATACTGGCAGTAGTCACCCAGAGTAGAGAAGTAGACTTTATTACAGTAATTATATGCCAGAATGTGGGTATTAAAACAGAAAAACTTTTCTACTGATAATAAATGTCAAGGGAAAATGACTTTGCCCAACAAATAGCCCTTCATCGGTGTTTTTTAATATATTAATGGCCTTAGTGAAGACTGAGAGGTGTCCATAGGGTAGAAGTTCAGAGTCCAGATAGCCTTTTTGCCTTATTTGCAGAATGATAAGTAGGGCAGTTGAAGGAAGAGGCATCCTAGCAAGTTATGCTTATTTTTCTCCATGGCATAAACTCAGATATAATTGCACTTGAGCAGATATAGCTATTGTTTTTGCAAATAGATTATCATCATAACTAAAATAGACTATTGTTTTTGGATCACTTTATTGCTTTTCTCTAATATGTCTGGTGGGTGTCTGAAGCTGGAAGAAATAATACAGAATGAGAATTTTATCTTGAAATATGGTATTTTTTTTGACTACTAAAAGGAAGCTCAAATAGGGATAATGAGAGGCCTGAATAGTTACAAGAAGGTGCAACTTTTTGAAAATAGTCATATTCTAAACTATATGCTTTTGGCTACTAAATTATACTTATCAAGCATTAATTGTGGGGTTTATCAATACATCTTTGAAGTAATAAATATGATCTAAAAGTAGAAAGTTTATATCAGGAAGACATGTAATTCACTCTGTAACTGAATTTAGTGAAATGTTGATTAATCCCAAGAAATGCTAAAATTATAGTACTCTTTATCTTTGATTTCAATGGACTTTGAAGTGAGTAGTTGGACTTTTTTCCAAAGTGCCCTAACAGCTGAAATAGATAAAACAACATATACAGAAGATAAGTTGCAAAAATCAGAGCAAGATATGATTTCCTAGTCTCCATCATGTATGTGTCTAAAAATCACACTTTTCTTGGCTTTTTGGCCAGTCGTTCAAGCCATACACACCATTTGAAGGTGATCTCGAATTTCTCTCGGAATACCAATGTTTACTCTTTCATACAGTTGGTTCTTAACAAATGCTTGGGGATGATGATGATGATTTTCAGTTTGGGGCCTAGCCCGCTTCTTGGCCACAGGGAAGGAACTGCTTCAGAGTGAGCTGATTATTGATGGAGATCTGGGCAGCATCTCAGAGGAGGCCTGCCCCTGAAGGCATCAACCACTAACTCACTACAGCCTTAGGTGCTTGCCACTCCCACTCGGTTTCATCGCTCAAAATCCAGACCAGTCCTCAGAACATGATACTGACTCCTCTTCTGTTTTCTCTGTGCTCTGCAGTGGGTTTGTCCTTAACAATGAGCCATTCATGGGCACCCAGGACCAGGGAGACGGCTGCAGGCCCTGCAGGCAGCTGGCCACGCTCCAGTCCAGATATTCTTGAGAATGTGGAATTATTTGAATCAAAGGGAAATAAATCTTTTGCAAATGTTAATACAAATGACTGTGGGAAGGGCTTGGTACTAAAAGAGAGGCTGAGAATTCTTGGTGCCTACTGAGTTATTTTTTGGCAAGGAATTATACTAGGTTGCTATGGGAATGATGAAGACAAAATAATAGTCATATTCTTAATGGTTGCTCTTACTGTCATCTTCAACTACATCCTAGGTTGAAAAAAACTATTTGAATTATTTTGACTCCTCTTGTCTCATGTTTTATTTTTCCCTTTATTTAATTTTGCAAACATATCTCTAAATCTGTTCATGAGTCCAAATGTACCATATTTTCTTTGAGTATAAAAGAATCATTACTTTTGAAGTTTATATTTTTGATTATATGCTTTCTGTGTCATAGGTTTGAATCAGAAGAGGTGCCCTGGGGATTTGAAATTCGGTGCACTTTTCTGATGGGGTGGAGAGAGAAACTGTGCAGTGTGCACTTTTCTGATGGGGTGGAGAGAGAAACTGTGCAGTGTGTCCTTTTCTGATGGGGTGGAGAGAGAAACTGTGCAACTGACCTGGGCCATGTCTCCCCTTTGCTACACCAAGTTCTGACACCTCAGAGATGTTAGTAAATGTCCCTAAACTAGGCTGATTACACCACTATAGAGGTGTTGTGAGCCCTAGAGATGATATATACAAGGTCCTTTTACAGAGGTCATGAATTCCTGGCAAATGTGATGCCAATTTCTCATTCTATGCCCATGGCAGAAATCGCGATTCGATCTTTTTTCCTGAGCTAAGAGTCAGCCTCAGACTGTTTCTCAACACAATACTCTAGGTAGTCACTATCAATCTATCAGAGTTGGCATGTGGGATTCGCCAAAGCACAATCTTTGGGCCTTGATAGATGCTCAGTAGGTAGTAGTTCTTAATTATTACTATCCTTGCTATTATTATTAACAGGAAGCTGTAGATGTGATAGCAGAAGGCATGGGTAGCTATTTTTTGTTTTTTCCAGTGTAATTCAGTTTACGTCGGGAATCAGCAGTATTGGATACAGCTGATCACTCACCTGACTTGGGAAGAGTGGTCTCTGATCTTCGTATACTCTCTGGTCCCTTCTTCCACCTTCTTGGCTTGTTCCTCCTCACCTTGGTGACCTCCAAACATTGGAGTGTCTCAAGGCCCTTCTTTTCTTTTTTTAATCTACCTTCACTAGGCGATCTCATTTGGACTCATGGCTTTCAATATCATCCATATGCTAACAACATCAACACTTATATCTCCAGTTTGGGTCTTTGCTCTGAGCTCTATTTTGTATATTCAGCCACATTCCTGAGACACATCTCTAATAGGATGTGTCTATTATTGAATATCTAATATGCATCACCAGCACAACAAAGTTAAGGTTGAGCTCCTGCTTCATAACCTCCTTCCTTGCAACCTGAACCTACTCCTCCCATAGTTTTCCTCATTCTAGCAAATGGCAATACCACCCAAGAGATGTTCAGGTGGAAAACCTTGAAGTCATTGATTTTTCTCTTTTCCTCATACCCCACATCCAATTTGCCATGAAATCTTATGGGTTCTACCTCTAAGAATCTTTGTACTTCTTAACACATCTACCACTACCATTATAGTCCAAGCCATAATCATCTTTCATCTGGATTATTGTAATAGCCAGTAATAGGTGACAATTGTTTTTCAGCACACAGGCAATGTGATCCTTTTAAATGGAAATCAGATCATGTCACTCCTCTGTTCCACACTTCCCAAAGCCTTTTCATCTCATCTCAAGTACAAGTCAAAGCCCCTCCAATGGCTCTACACAATGGACATCTACCACCTTTCAGATATCATCTCCTTCCACTCTCCCCTCACTCACTCTGCTCTAGCCACATTGGCCTTCCTGCTGTTCCAAGAATATGCCACTCTGTTTCAGGCCTTTGCACCTGTTGGCTCTTGAAAAGTACTTGAAAAGTACTTCCTCCAGATATATACAAAACTTGCTTACTTATTTCTTTCATCTCTGTTTGTCAGCAAGGCCATCTTTAATATATAACGTCCATCATTCCCTGCTTCTTCAGCCTGGCACGCACTGTCTTACTTCTCCTGCTTTCTTTTTCTCCATGGCGCATATCAACATTGAACAAACAAAGGCTTTCTTTTTTTCTTTCTTCATTTATTTATTTGTTCATTTACTTACTTGCTTGAATGTAAGATCCAAGAGGTCAGAAACTTTATCCCCTGCTGTATCTCCAACACCTAGAAAATCCAGGCACGTAGTAGACATTTTTTGTCAAACTATTAAATGAATAAAATAAATGACTCTAAAGCTTGAATTATTAATGGAATAGTTCTCTATAGGATCACATAGAACTTACAGAACTTCCTATATTTGATTTCTCAGTTATGTTATTTTCTCAGTATATTTACCACTAGGAGCAGAAGATCAACACAGCCACTGTTACCATGATAAAAATATCTTGTTTACTGTAGTCTTTCAGTACCCTAATTTGTTTCTTTTAGTAAATAGAGACAGAATACAACATAGGAAATTGCCGAATGGTCCTACTTGATCTCCTGGAGGCTGACCAACTTTGGGTGGTTGTAAAACACAGACAGATATTTAAAGTTGCCTGAATGCTACATAGCCATGTTTGCACTGGGCTGGGCTTAACTAGTGGCTCCTGAATTTCTAAATTGGAGTGCTAATCTGGTTGGAAAGGTGATGTGGGTCTCTAAGGTGATATGGTTATTATTTATATAAGAACATTTGAAAAACATCAATTGTCCAACTTATAGAGTAAAAGAGCAGTGAAGGCTGCTGGATGGGGTTTGGGACAGGGGTAGAAGGTACCAAGGCTCTCTCTGAGAAGCATGCACATATGGGATTTAGTTCTACTAAGTAAACTGTATGACCTTAAAGCAGTCATTTAATTTCTTTGAGCCTCAGTTTTCTCATCGATGACATGAGGAATTTCAAATACATTATTTATAAGGTTATTTACAACCCTATCTTCAAGTGGTACCATGAAAAGTCTCAGATTTAGACTCTCAGATTTAACTTCTATTTAAATTGGAAATCTCTCTGAGGTCCAGTTTCTTTTTCTGTAAAATAAATAAGTTTGGCTAATGTCATTTACAAGTTTAACATTCTTTGCTTCCATTGTGCTTTTGGATTTTTTCCCCCTTCCTCTGGTGAAAAAAGAACTCTTACTTTTTTTTATTGTCATCGTATTTTTTTCTTTTTGGTTTCTTTGAGGTTGTGATCACACACACATACACATAATGTGAGGCCGTGTCATATACATTTGTAGATGCAGTGTATGTATTTTGTTGTTGATTAATACTAACTGCATTGAGGAAGACTGAGGAGCAGAGATGTATCCTTGTGGTTTGTTTTATGCCCTAAACGTGACAGTGAGAGGACAGGAAGAAATGATCCACTGAGAAACTGGCGACAAAAAAAATGCTGAAATCTGTCTTTAACCTCAATTCTGGTCAATTCACATCAGAAACTACAGTATTTTTAAACTCTGCATTTCTACTTCTCTTACTTCCCAGTCTTTGGGCTTGTTTTAGGACATCTAGGTGAACGGTTCTAGCCTGGAAACAGTTCGTTCAACTGAACAACTCAAAGGGCCTGGTCACACCTGTGTCTTACCTTTGTGCCTCAGTTTCTAAGTCGGTCAGCCTTAGGAACAGAGAAACAGAGGGAATAGGAACTGCTACCTCCTTTCAGCACAGTGTTTGAGATTTCCTGATAAAAGTTTTCACAAAAGGGACTGAATGTTAATGTTTAACAAACAGTGTGTGCTGGGCAGGAGCAGAGCTCTTAAAACATGTTTATCAAATCTGTAATCCTTTCCAACAAACTTTTGTAGGTGGAAACTTTCTTCGAGAATTATTGGAATGGAGAAAAACAATGACATAGCTGGTTAATTATGGGTTCACATCTGATTTTTGATAAATTTATCATGATTTTCACTTCACAAAACAAGTTCCTCTAAATTTAATTTGACAGACATGTATAGAGAGCATTTCTGTGGGCCAACATCCTCTCCTCCGGCCTTTTACACCCACCGTTCTATTTCATTCTCACATCAACCCTTTGAGGTAGCTATTTATATTTTCCACCTATATCTGAAGAAAGGGCGGCTTAGAAACATTGTGAGAGTGGCCCGAAGTCACATAGAACAAAGTTGCGATTTAAATCCCAATATTCTGCTTCCAGCTCCTTTGCTTATTCCCCAGTGTGATAGCTGTATGATAGAGTGGGTATATGAGGGAACAGATGTGAATTAAAAAACCTAGCAATCATATTTTTATTATCATTTTGAACACCTTAAACTTACACAATGTTATATGTCAATTATATCAAAGCTGGAAAAAATTACTATATTTATTTGAATATACATTGATTCTACATATGCAGATCCAATATGACTTTTTTAATTTTAAATTGAGGTAACTGGTTAATAGCGTTATATAAGTTTCAGATGTACAACATTATAATTAGATATCTGTATACAGTGCATTGTGCCGACCACCAACAGTCTAGTTTCTATCCATCTCCACACATTTGACCCACTTTACCCATTTACTCTTCACCACCCTCTTCCCCAACACCAATCTGTTGTCTGTATCTATGCATTTGTTTTAGTTTAGTTTTGTTTGTTCATGTTTCTTGCTTTGTTTTATATTTCATATATGAGTAAAATCATATGGTTTTTGTTTTTTTTCTGTCCGACTTATTTCACTAGTGTAATACCCTCAGGGTCCATCCATGTTGTTGCAAATGACAATATTTCATCTTTTTTTGTGCCTGAATTATAGTATCTTATTGTGTGTGTGTGTGTGTGTGTGTGTGTGTGTGTGTGTGTGTATTTATCCATTCATCTATTGGTGGATGCTTAGGTCACTTCTCTATCTTGGCTATTTCAAGTAATGCTGCAATGAAAATAGGAGTACAGATAAGGTTTGAATTAGTGTTTTCATATTCTTCAGGTATCCAGAATATAAATCATCTGCTGCTACAACTAAAATTGTGGCAAATCTAAGTAGTGGAAACTTTCTGATTGTTTAGAATGTTTTTTTCCTTTTTGTAGAGTACTTTATAGAAATCTAGGATTAATATGGACATAAGCATTAACACAAAAGGGTTGGCCATGGCTGCGAAGAACACTAAGCCTCACCCTTCTCTGCCATGACCTGGCTAAATGAGCAATGACCCTGCGGCTTCTTTTTACTGTGGGAAAAGGCCTCATTTAGAAGAACTAATAGTCCCCAGATGTGTCCTTCTGGGGTACTTCGATCAGTGAGATGTCCCCTCCTGAGCAGTGAGATCCTTCTAATGTTGTCTCAGCAGTTCAGTTTGATGAAGTGATCTATTCTCATTGGCTTTGAGACATTAGGGCAGACTGAGGTTGACTTTCACAGTTCAATTTTATTTCAGAATATCCCCAAAACAGTGGGTGAAGAATTCCTTCAAGGAACATGAAATCACAGAAGCCTTTTACACATGAAATGATGCTTTGGTGTTTAAGTATTGTGAACAAAAGTACTCCTTTAATAGCCTGGTTTTACCTGCACAAAGTAGTCTCTCTCTATCTTGCATTTCTCAAATTCTACCTATTCTTTCATACAGCTGAGATCTCACCTTGAGAGGCCTCAGTCCCTTACTCTGTCAGAGGCAATATGTCCTATTTTAAACTCCCAGAGCTCCCACCATTCAGTTGTCAGCTCATTGCTCATGGAGCTTAGGTACCTTCCCACAGATCTATGAAATAATCATCTAGATATTTTATTGCTCAACTTTGCATAAGCTCATATTTTCTCTCCTTTACTAGATTAGATTATATACTGGTTTGAGGTAAAGAAAATAGTAATCTAATACCTTGGATAACTCAAGTCCTTGATCATATCTGGTGCTCAGTAAATGAGTATATTTCTGTTAGATTTGCTTAACTAGCCAATGAGAAAAGTAAACAAGAGTCATGAATTCTACCCCTAGGGAATAGATTTATTCTGTCTTTTGGTAATTGCTTCTTTCCTTTAATTTTCGCCCCCAAAAGAAGTTAGCTGTGAATTAGGTCTCTGCTGGTTTCAGCATAGGCCAGTAACATACACTCTTTTGTGTGTGTCTGGCTTGAAGATTTTCAGGGAGGACATCAAGTTGGGGAAGAACAAAAAAGAATATGTTCTGGATTTTTAAAGGGAAGTGGTCAAGAACGTCAATATTTCAGGGACATATTTATGATGGAGTAATAGGGTAGTGAGTCTAGTAAAAGGTGCACTTGTAATCTGTCCCTTGGTTGTTGATTTACCTAGCCAGAGTGATTCTAAAAACCTGTTTTCCCCTTACATTTAGGATTGGATTAAATGCCTTAATTGGAATGTGTTCATTGTAAGACTGTTAAGAATGTTGGGGATCAAAGAGCAGAAGTGCACATGGTGTGAAGAGAGACCATCCTCTGATGTGAGCGGTGACCAGCCTCGCTGGGACCCTGTTTCTGATAATTGTGCTGAGGATGGTGATGCCAAAGGATGGGTTCTGGATGTGCAGAACTTGTATCCTCTTTCCTTGAAGGCCATGGGCAGTGATGAAGTAATAACTCATCACAGAGCACCATTAACTTATGTGCTCAAATCTAGAAATATTCCCATTTTCACTGACTCATTTCATGAGAATAAAGATCGTATGTCAAGAAAGAGGAAGGAAGTGGGTGGGGAGACATTTTGTTATTTATTACGTTATATTTTCCCCCAATATTTTATTATGAAGTTTTTCAAACATGTAGAAAAGTTGAAGGAATTACACAATGAACTCCCATGTACCCACTTAGATGCTACGATGAACATTTTGCTATAATTATTTTATTGCCTATCTCTCCATCCCCCTAACCATCCATCTTAAGAGTATCATTCTATGAGTTTTGACAAAGGCTTTTACCTGTGTAACCCAAACCCTTATCAGATATAAGATATAACCTTCATCTCAGCAAGTTCCTTCATGTCCTTTCCTGAGTAATTCCTACTCCCAGCCCACCCCCAGTGTTGTTGTTGTTGTTGTCGTTTTACTATAGATTAGTTTCGCCTATTCTAGAATTTTGTATGAGGCTTCTTTCAATCCAATAATATTTTTTAAGATTCATCTATGTTGTGTGTATCCATTTATTTTTTTAGACAAAAATAATCTCTATTAGCTTTGAGATATTCTAGAGTTAGCAGCCACTTAAGAAAACAGTGTAGAAAATAAAGTTGGTTTTTTTTGTTTTTTTTTAAAGAGAGTTAAAGTGACCCTAGTGACAGTTATATGGGTCCTTAATTTTCCACAAGAAGCAACTGAGAATTAGGGATTGCTCAGGGTCATGTAGACTAAGCTGAAACTGTAACCCAGGTCTCCTGACTTGCTGCTCCAAATGGTTAGGAAGGCAGCTGAGTGGGGTGGTTGTTTTGAGCTGGAGCCATGTGAGACTGGAGAGTTTCGACAGAGCTTTGCTTTAGAGGATGTGAAACTACACTAACCTCATGTGACAAGAAATCCTTGGAGGCCTTGGTGTGGAGCCAGGGGAGGAAGTTTGACACGGCTTCTGGTTACCAGCTCCAAATCTGAACCCGCTGGCCTGAGGTGACTTACGGCGAGCTTTTTGATTTGCAGCAAGATGAGACACAGGACTGGGGAGGCTTTTCTACATCAGGGGGCACGAGCAGGGTAATGCTAAAGGAACAACAACAAAAAAAGCCAGGAAAGGCACCTTCAGCCACATGGCCCTCCCATAAGAAGGGACCTGGAGCTGAAAATAAAACACCGAGGGAGGGAGGAATGCTGTGTTACAGACAGCCTTTGTCTTCAATTCAGTCCAGGATGACAATGACCTGGCGGTGCCTGCCTGCCAGCTGTTGGCTGGCCTTTGTGAAAGTCCCCGATCTCTCGGCCAATGCTTAGTGGGCAGGTATCCATATCATGAAGCCAACTGGCACTGTTGGCACCTTTGTTGGTGAAATGAGCCCAGTGACAGGGAACTAAGGCTGCTGGGCTACTCTTGCTACCAGCTGGCAGGTGCAAACACGGTGGGCAGGTGCCCTGGAGAGAGAGGGTTGGTGTTGCCATGGTAATTGATATAAAAAGGACATTTCTTTTTCAAGGTCACATCAACCTCTTTTGTGGTAGAGGGATATTGTGAGGAAGAGGTGACATTGTGCCAGCTCTGACTTGTGTGTGAATATGCGCCTGATTTGAATGTATTCCCTCTAATTGGATCTTAGTGTCACCCACTAGACAAATCTGGGAGCTGGCAGGTCTCTTGGGAGATGTCGTTGTGAACACCAGAGAAGAACCAGAAGGGACAATCCAGTGTAAACCAAGCAGGACTGAACAAAGAATTCCAGAGGCATTTCTGAAAGGCAGCCCGTCAGGTTCGACAGGTTCTTTGGGCTATTCCGGGATAAGAGATTAGTGTTGACTGTTTGAGGCATGTCACCCTAGATGTTCTTCTGCCAAACTGTCCTGAGCACAGGGGTAAAGGGACCCTTGTCAGCTTGCTGGGTGTCTCAAAAGTTTGACACAATGAGTTCATTGTAAAGAAGCAAGCTTTCCTTGTCACCGTTGTCCTTTTCTCTGTAAATCTTTCACTTGTGCCTTTACCTTGGGCAAATACATTTTCTGGCTTTGATTTAAGAGTCCAGCTTTTCCTTGATATTAGTATTTCTGTATCTCACTCTGATAAAAGCTGTTCCGACTTAGGTCATTAGGTTGGGTGTCGGTAATTTTCCCCTTTCACATCTCTTGCATGCGTTCATATGGTAAGTTTCTTTTACGATACCCGGAAATTTCTGTTGAGAAAAAGAATAGCATTGTAGTGATGTAGAGGATTCCTGAACCCTCTGGAGAATTTTACTCTGTTCTGCCACCTAGGATGCTATCAAAATTATTCAAATGGGATGGCACCCTGACAGTGGGAAATATTAATTATTCTGAATATACACTGAGCAACTGGCCTGTAAATGCAATTGTAGACATAGGCCTCAGTCTCCTAATGTGTCAAATGAAAAGATTAAATCATCTCTTCAGGCCCTTGCCAGCTAGTTTTCTGACTTCATATTTTAATACAAAAAGGAAAAGCTCTAAAAACATTCAACAATTAACAAGCTTACCTTACTTACTTACATATTTTTTGTACTAGGTCCTTGTATTTAGTAAATATTTATAATTCATCAACTAAATGTAGGCACCAGGGACATAGAAGCAGATGAAGCATCATTTTCTACCCTCAAAGATCTCATGGTCCAATGGGCAAGAAAATATTATTCTCAAAATTGACAAGAGTTTAAAGGCAAAATTTTGCTTGGGAAAAGAACTTTATCTTTTGGTTTGGAAAAGTACCTTAGTGAGCATATTTAATATGGAAAGATGAGCCCTCTCTGGCAGGGCCAGGACTAGGGCGATAAGAAGTATTTGCCTTGGGTCCAAAAATAAAGGAATATCAAAAATCTTAGTGATAAAGATAAATATTAACATAATATTTAAAAATCAGTCAATGAAAAAAATTCATGATAAACACAGTATGAAAATCTTACAGAGAAGATCTGATAAAGGGAGTGTCTGATCCTGCCTATGTATGATCTTAACTCACTTTCCTCACCCTAATTCTGGCCCTGTTTTCAATAAAACTTTATTTAAAAATTTTGTCAACTTGATTTTTAAAAATTATTGCATTAAATTATAGAAAGGCTTAGACAAAGTAAAGTGTAACAGAGTTTAGGGTTTTGGAGAGTTGTCATTGGAGGATGAAGAGAAGACTCTTGAGGGAGATGGAGTCCCTGAAAGATGGTAGTAAGCACAGCTGAGAAATTCTTCATGGTAAAGGATAGTTAATAAATATTTACAAAAGAGATGCCTAATAAAGGTTTTGAAGTTGTTCCTTATGCTGTGCTGTGGTTACTTCCCTCTGCCCCCACTCTTCAGTTAGAAGTCTAATATATACAATAACCCTTGAATTCATGCTGATTTGAGAAAAAGGAAGGAAGAAGGGTGGTGTCCAGTGTTGGAGGAAGTGGTTTAGTGAGAGGAGGGCAGATGGAGGAACCAGGCAAGATGTAGCAAGGCTCAGCTCAGGAGGAGCCTCATTCCCTGAAATGCTTCGGGGAGGAGATAGAAGGGGTGATGGGTCTGGACTTCGCAGTGCATGTGATACAACCTTGAGCTCTAAATGCTTTGCAATATTAAAGGAAAGAGAGACCCTTAGGAAACAGACATTGGTGCCATGCCTGTAAATCAATAATTGTGTTCCTGTGCTGGATCTTTGGTTTGCTCTAACAAGTTCACTCACCATCCTCTCTGCTTTCTTCCTGAGATGCTGCCCTCTGTGGATCATATCAAAGGGCCCTTTCATGACTTGGCTTCCAGGCAGATTGGCCAATGATGAGCACCAATAGATAGCTGGAAAGAGAGTTTGTTATAGGCTGATTGCATCCCTCTGCTGACAGTTGCAGCTCCTGCCAAGCATCTCTCTCATTTCTTTTCCTCTGGGAAACATACCCTCCTGTTACTCTTTAAGGCTAGGGGTGGTAACAGAGCTCCCTCTTATTTTCCTTGGGGTATGTACTATCTTTTGTGGTTTCCTTATACCCTGCTTCTTTGTAAAGAATCTCTGTAATAAACTCATTTCAATATAAAGGTGCTATTTGTCTCTTGCCGAGACTCTGAGTGAGAAGTACTAAAAAGGTTGTACAGAGTATTGTAGGTTGGAAATGGAGGAAGCAACTAACTGCCCAGTAGGAAGGGAAGATGGGTGGTCATAGAGGGATTCATGGCTGAGGTTTGAACTGAATCTTGTGGAATGAAATATATCCATGGGATTAGGGTAAACCTCAGCCTGAACATGGTCATGCATCTGCCAGGCAGGTGTCTGTGTAAGTAAATCTCAACAGCCTGCATGGTCATAGAATAGAGTGATTATTTGGTGAGTTTTAAAAAGCACAGGGAAGCTTAAACAATAAAATAGTAATCATCCAGACTCCTATAATCCCTGTTGATAATCTGGCATGTTTTTCTCCAGACTTTTTATAGAGTTGAAATTATATTCTATATATAATTTTATATCCTGGTTTTCTTTAACATTATATAATAAACAATTTTCCCACAACTGAAAGAAACTGCAAATATCTACTGGGAGGCTGCTCCTTTTGGAGGTAGCAGAATAACCTTAAAGAACTGAATGCTATTACATCATATAGATGTACTGTGATTTTTAAAAAGTGCTCCAGTAATTTAATTTTTTTTTATATCATTAAAAAAATTTTTTTTTTGCTTGTTAAATTTTAAAACTCACTACTAAAAAACCTGGCTGCAGACATATCTGTGTTTCAGGATTGCTGAATTATTATAGAGTTTTGGTTGGTGGTTTTTCTTTTTTCTTTTTTTTTAATGTTTAACAAGATTGAATTTTCTCTTGTGAGTGAGGAAGAGAGGAAATGATGCCTGGGACTCCATTCTGAAGGCAGGCCCTGTAACTTGGCCAGAAAGAGACTCCTTATGGATAGACAGCAACAGTGATGCTGAGTTAAATTTTATGTTGTGCTATGATTCCTTTCCAAAATTTCCAAACCTTCAATATAAATCTTATGCAACATGGCCTTATGTTGGCGGTGACTCGTGGAAGGAAGAAGCAAGAACAGCACATGTGTGAAGGACAAAGGGCTGTGAGAAGTAGACTAGAGGGGCAGAGCTGATTAGGAGAAGCCAGGAGGAGGGTTTGGAGAGAGAGGTGACTGGCAGCCCCCCAGGAGATACAAACCATGGCTGCTCACTACGAAAAATTGAAATGGCCACTAGACTTCTCGCAGTTCCAATAATCAATCACATTTGTATATTAAAGGAAAGAGTGACCCTAAAGCCTGAAGGACTCAAGTTATATGTTATTCTAATAGGAATTAATAAGGGAAAACAGAGGGAATGGATAGGGAGATACTACGAGGGAAGGATTTGGTGACTTGGGTGGGAAATAAATAAGGAAATTAAAATTTTATCAGAACTGCTCCTGCAAAATGATTGAGAAAAGTACATGATAATTTGAAAAGGGTTATTGGAAAGAGAAAGAAGTAAACTCCTTCTGGAGAGAGGTAAATTTCTTTTTTTTTTCTTTTTAAAACTTTTTATCGTGATATAAATGACATTAGTTTCAGGTGTACAACATAATGATTCAATATAAGCTCCCTTTTATAAGGCTGAAATGTGGCAAGTTATGATCCATCTTATTATTTGTAATAGTCCCCTATAGGGAAGGGCTTAATATTCTTGAACTTCAAAAGTAATAGAATTACTTAGGTTTCCTTTATGGTTGCTCATCCCATGATTAGACTAGTTCAAACCCTGAACTTAGCTGTGACGTTTTTTTTTCTCTGAAGTTCTTTTCCATTAGAAACCCCAAAATAAGTGACTTATTTATTCTCATGTTATTATCCAATCCATTTTTCAGTTCACACTCAACCTCTGTTAGACAAAAATAGGGGAATGGTTTAGGAAAAACATCTGATTGAGACGTGCTTGCATTTTTCACATGACTTTGCCAAAAGTCATTTCTGCATTCAAACTGGGAAGCTTCTACCCTGAGAGCTGCCTTAACTTAATGTTCAGATCTGCTTTGTAAGAACTTAGTTATAGAATTCAAGCTAGTTTCTGCCAATAATTTATAGAGCAGTTCTATTTTCCCCTGGGAAATTTAAAAAAAAAAAAATAGCATTACTTTGGGCAGGGTTTAAAGATCCCCAGAAAAATACAGAGGTAAGGTTTTGATGTGATTTTTATTGTCATATCGACTGGGTAGGCTTTTATTTGGGAATATGTCTTAGAAAAGAGGCTGTTTTGATAAAAAAAATAATCTTCTTTAAAGATCAGAGACCCATTACCTAATGCATGAATTAGGTTAAAAGGTCATTGCTTCTGCTGCACCCATAAAATCTTATGTTTGCATAATATGAAAACAAAAATACTAACCACCCCTATCCAAATCAACTTAAGGAAAATATAAAAATACTTCCTCATGTCCAACAATGAGGTATTCTTTTATGTGAGGCGTCTCTGGGATGGAAAGCAGGACTGAGCTCTTAGTGCACTGGCATCTGTTTTTGTTGTGTGGACAAGGCTTTGAATATGGCACTGCAATATCTCTAACATTAGGTTTCAGAGCTCTTTATCTTAGTGTGTGAGTTTTAACTTCACTTTTATTAATAACTTGAAAATATACAAGTCATATTTGGGTATTTATAGATTACATAAATTTGGGAGAAGTCTGCTAACTAAATCAATGTTCCTTCCTAAAAGATCTCCACATGTTAGATTACTGGACTGAAACTAAGGGGATAAAGTTTAATAAAAAATGAATGTTAGATCTTAGGTTGAACAAAATCAATTGACGGGAGATGATTGGTTTAGAAGAAGTTCATGTGAAAAGTCTCATGAGTTTTATCACCAGGAAGTTCAGTGGGAGTCCAGTGTCACATGATGAGCATCACCTCTTAGCATTCATGGAGGTAGACTACTTCTATCAGGGATGGTAATGGGCCTGTATTTTAACCCTGGCCAAACCTCAGCCGAGTTCCATATATTTAAAAGGGTCCAAGACAAATTTGAGTTTGTCTGGAGACAGTTAACCGGGTGGAAAAAATCGGGCAACTGTATCTTAGCAGCGGTCCCCAACCTTTTTGGCACCAGGGACTGGTGCTTCTATGAGAATTTAATGCCTGATGATCTGAGGTGGTGCCGAGGTGGTAATGTTAGCGCTGGGGAGTGGCTGCAAATACAGATGAAGCTTCACTGGCTCGCTCGCCACTCACCTCCTGCTGTGCAGCACAGTTCCTAACAGGTCACGTACTGGTACTGGTCCGTGGCCCGGGGGTTGAGGACCTCTGTCTTAAAGGAAACTATTGCAGGAATTGCAGGAGCCACGATATAGCCCAAAGAGGAAAAGGTCAGAAGGAGTCATGAGTGATTGCTAGTTGGGAATATCATCTGAAGGGTCAAGGTTTTCTGGAATTAGAGTGTCTAGCACTTGGGCAAGACCAGGATCAATGTCTGGAAATGCAGAGAAATCATTTGGAGGTTGACATAAGGAAGAATTCTCCAACAAATAAGATTTGTTCAAAAGTGGAATGGACTGGCATGGGAGGAAGGGAGTCTCCTTATGCTGAGGAATGAAGCCAGGTATCTACCTTTTGGCTAGGAGGTTGTGGAAGGATTGATGTTTAAAGCTGTACTAGATCCCCTTTCAGATTCTTTCCATTGTCAAGTCAGCAAAATTTGTCTTTGGAGCTGTCCCTTCTCCACTTTATTCCAGCTGCCCTTCCCAGAGGGCAGGATCACCTGAGTCCCACCATATTAATTACTTATAAGGTTGATGTCTGGAGCCTAGAGAAATTTATGCTTCGCCAAAATTCCCCCAAATAGGAATGCTTCTTCAACCTACAAACAAAAGAAATGTCACAAGAATGGGAGATTTTCATGTGCAATAACAAGTCCCTGAAGAAAGAGATTTGGGCAAGAGTCAACTTACATCTCTGAAATCAAAACATATAAGCAAGCCTCTGTATCCTATGAAAGTAGGAAGTTGGGAACAAGGCATCCTTGTCTGTTCTGGACAATATGCTGGCCTATGACCCTAGGGCAATAGCAATCGTTACCTAATGGGCACAGGAAAATAGACTATTACTGTCTACTGCTCTTTTGCATTGTTCTGGGGTTAAATGATCAATAAGAACAGCTTTGATCTTGGTGTTTGATGAGAATTTTTTAGTCGTCACTTCCCACTCTAGGTCACTTTATCTCAGCAGAGAAAGTGGGCAATAATGATGAAATATATGAATATGGCTGCAATCATAAACTCTCAGCTTTAGAGGAAGATTCTTCTTCCTCTCTCTTCTCTCTCTCGGCTGGCAAAGAGGATGGAGCAGAGAGGGTTTCTGAGCCACAGGAAGGCAGGATAACACCTATTTTCGGGGTGAAGAGACACCATTCCAGGAAACGGGAGCAAAGTCTAGGAGGGAGAACTGAGGAGTATTTTTCTCTTCCATCCAGGAGGCTTTGGGGACCCTTTTCTGAATCCGCATGCCTCCTGTTGGTCTCTGCAGAGAGATATGCAGGGACCCGGTGGAGCTCCTGAAGAATCCTGCAGCTGCTGGGGCCTCACAGGAGATGGCAATGTGTCTCCCTGTCCTTGTTTGTCCCACAAATAGCCCATTGAGGGGAGCAGGAGAAGGGAGCGGCATCCAGGACTGGCCCTGGGGTCCCTCAATGGGGGCACTGTTCATGCTTGGGTGGAAGCCAGCCCTGACACCATGCTAGTTGTTAAAGCCTCATTCTTCCCAAGGAGGCGGCTGGAAAGGCAGCAGAGCAGCTGAGGCTCCAGAAAAGGTACTTCTCTTGTTCTTCACAAGGCCCGACTGACACACGAGAGGAAGCCACTTCCTTTTCAATTATTTTCTGTTGCTCATTACATTTACATCCCAAGCGTTTCTCCTCTTCCTTCTCACTCTTGTTTTACTACTCAAGATCTTAAACTGATGGGTTTTTCCTTTTTCTTCCCAATCTCAACTGAAACTTAGAAATGGTGTCGTTTTTTTTCTGTTTTGCACCAATACCCTCGGGCAGCCCATCCGAGAAGCACCCCGCAAATGGTTGCAGTTTTGCTGTTGCTCTCGAGCCATGGAGTAGTTCAAGGTCTCTTTCAAAATAAAAAGTGGGGCTTGGGAGATTGCAAAGTACTAGATGCCCACTACAGGAAACGTCTTTTTTTCCCCCCACCCACTGTCCATACTTCTCTTTCTGGTAATACCACCTCGATTTTCCTTTGAAGGCCACCTCCTTTTACACTCAGCCCATAGGCATTGTTGGAGTTAACCTGACCACAGAGGTCCCCTGGTTTCATGGTGGGTACCAGTCTCTGGCCAGCACTCTATCTTCCTTGCCTTGGGTGGAGGGTAGTTGGGACCCAGACTGGGCCAGGTCAAAATCAATCTTGAAGGATTTGGGGGAAGTTTTGGGAAGAGATTATTTTTATTGAGGTTGCTGAATGGGTGGGTTATAAATTGGGAGCTGTGGTGATCACCTTTGCTACCATATGAGAAGAGCCATAGTGAGAATACAGGCCACAGAGGAAATTTGAGCCACAGTAACAGACCTCTGATGACATAAGATATAGCCTAGAATCAGCTATGCCTGCAACCAGCACCCCAATCTTTTGGTTATGCTGGTCAGTACATTCCCTTTTACTTATTTATCTCATTTGACATGAGTTTCTATTAGCTCAACTCTTCTAGTTGCAACTAAAAGAGTCCTAATAGATACTAAACTTTTTTCTGTTTGCTACTCTTTTTCAATTACTTACTACAGTGTCTTGCAATTGTCCTAAATGGTTAGAGCTAAGATGTAATAACATTGTCTAGAATTTCAGCCTAGATGAAGTGCTCACTCCATTTGGAGTTACTCTTTGATCGGGCTAGGTAATATGCTTCACTGGGATCCCCACTTGAATCTTGGGTCTGTCATAAGAGCCCCCAGCTTTTCCTCTTTGTTCAGTGATCATTAATTCTGTAACTACCATATGCTACAGAATTTCCTTAAACAGCTCACAGTCAAGCAGAGAGACTGGTGTGAGCTCAAAGAATTATGGCAGGCACCATCATGAGAATCTGCTTCCATGGAGGGACCAAGGAGGTAGTGACCAGTTCTCATCTTAGCAAGATGAAGAAAGGCCTCATAGAAGCAGCAATGCTTGAGATGTATCCTCAAAAATGAATAGAGGTTTTTCAGCTGAAAATAAGTGTGGGTAAAGCATAACAGTTGAGCTCAGGTGAGAGATGTCAACTGGGGACTATCATCTGGCTTAAAAATCTGTCACCTGCAGGACAGAAGGCAGTTTGGTTTTGTGTGTTTAGCACACGCCTGACAGATGTGCTATGCTGTCTCGAATACAGAAATCTGGGGTTACACTTGTCCTTTTCTTCCTCTGTTTCCAAAATTTACAAAATTTGTATGAAGTTCCCTTGATGGTACACAAGGCCATATAGATGTTCGAATCAGTTGTGGTGGGCAGACTCAGCACTCCATCTTATTAATTGTGGGCAGATAGCAGTATCAGTAGTAGCAGCATTTTCTCTACTTCGGAATTAATACTAGAATTGTATGTTCTTGAAATGAATTGTCCGGTGGTGGCCCTTGACCTCTTCTTCAGCTCTTGTAATAGTTTTGTAAGTATTCCCTTCTCTACACTAAATCCGTCTTGATTTGAAATACCTAGAGTGGGTGCCGTTGTCTGCACTGAACTCTGACTGATAAAATTCTCTGTGAGGTCTGAAAGGGCCAAGGCCTGCTCATCTTGTTTTCATTGAATTCCTAGTATCAAGCATGGGGTTTGGCAGTAGTAGTTTTTCAGTAAATAGTTTTTGAGTAGGTGCATTAAAATTTGTAATATGTATATACAATAGTTAAAACAATTCAAAAGATGCCATAAGATATCCCATGGTCCAGAGACACCTTACTAGCAATGAGTATTACGTTGTCATAGGCTAGTGGTTACTGTGGGCTAGAGTGTTCACGGAAGACTTGATAGAGAAGTCTTGTTGGAAAAGAACTAGATTCTGATGGATATGTGGAAATTGGATAGGAAAAAAAAAAGAAAAAAAAATGGGACATTTTAGGTACCAGTCCTTAGAGCTAATGTCACTGTACATTGATGACTAATGTGTACTCGCTCCTGAAATAGGGACTAAGTTCCCTTTGAAACGCATATGGGCTTAACAGTGAAGGGAAAAGGTCTTGGCATGATGTTCTTAGGTTTTGCCAAACCCTAATGTTGTGTTTGGAGCCCTCATCTGCCCCCTAGGCCACAAGAATTCCCCTGTCTCTATCCCATACCCACATCAAGCATGTTTCCGAATCTTCTGGGAAGCCACACAGCGAGCAGTCAGATGTCTGATCCTGCTTCAGAACAAGCAAGGCAAGATTTGAGTTCAACCAGCAGAAATTTCCATGGGAAGTCTTTGCCCAGAATGTTGGCAGGCAGCTTCTGGTCCCCCTGAGCTCTAGGAGTGGGTGAAAGGTTTGGTGGACAAAACGCTCTTCATTATAGAGTTATTAAAAGGGAAATGATGTGGTTGAGAACTTCTCTACTTGCCACTCAAGCTGATCAGTGTCATCAGAAGGCCACTAGGCTTAAGAGATCTTCTTTACCTGGGAATCAAGCTAACTAATGCTGGTTTCTCATTTTGTCATTTAGGTATAAAAATAAGTCATTGTTACCTTTTACAAATCGAATATAAGAAACTCTTGGAACTGTGTTAAATAAGTGAACAAAAGTTTATCACAATTTGCAGCTCTGACATCAGATTGACTGGAGATTATCAAATTAATCAGAGATGCAGTCTTTTTATATCAATGTAAGAGAGACAACAAATGTCTACTGAAGTTTGCAAATCTACAAAATCTGTTCTCACACCACATTCAGGTTAATAAAAGGGGCATGTGGGTGAGGCAAAAGCTGAATGGCTTCTAAACCTCTTGTAATAAGGGACCTGAATTCCTGAGAAGATGAACACATGACAAGTAAGCTGTTACTCTAGACCCACAGGCTTCACTTGATTAGTGTGAGTCCTCTTTCTCCTCTATTTAAATGAAATAAAGTTGGGTACTGAGGGTTTTAAAATTAGGAGACTCTTAACTATAGAAAAAAAAATAAGGATATACAGTTGCCATATTTGGTATGTTCTGAGACCTTATTGCTTTGTTGTGTAACCCAATCCTCCATTCTATTGAGCTAGTAATTACATTTCTTAATCTCTCTAAACTTCAGTTTCCTCATTTGTAAAATCCTCAGGGAGTTTGTTATGAGAATTAAATGAGAAAATGCATGTATATTGCTTAGCACAGAGTCTGACACAGTTGACACTCATTGTGCGTTAGGTATGCTTACTTTTATTATCAACATATAGAAGGCCATCGATTCCAAGAATTATGGACAAATGAATTGCTGAAAAGTGCTAGACTAGAGATCATCTTGAGATGGCTGCTGGTGTCTGCCCTTAGCTTGTTTGTAACTTCAGTCACTCGTGTAGGTCTGGGGATAGGGAGAGATACGACTTGACATGATAGTGGTTCAGATGATAAGGACTTGGAGGGGGTATGATTAATCAGAAACTCCACAGGACCTAGTTAGGTGGCTCACCTGAGTGAAAAAGCCACTCAGTCTGAGGCAGTATAGGTTTGTAGGATACATAACAAGGGAAGTGATGGTTGAACTCACACTTGAGCACCAGGCTTTGAGAAGAATAGAGACAGACTAGAGGATGTTATGGGAGAATGAATGCTCTCTGAACCACATCTCCCGAGGTCAAGTGAAGGGGATGGAGAGATAGATTTGAGAAAGTAAAGAGGGTAACTTATCCAAGCTTTCAATAATTTGATGGTTGTTCCAGGGTGAAAGCTTAGACCGCTGGGTAGAAGTTTTGCAGAGGCATTTTCAACTCTATTGCCAGTTGAGAACAGAGTGGAAAATCTTCTAGAAATTAGCAGTGGAATGGGCTACTTTGCAATGCAGAGTCTCTAGAACTATTGAAGCTAGGCAGGCTGGTTCCAAGGGAAATTGAGGAGGGTTCCTATTCAAGAGAGTATGGGAGGAATTCTTAGTGTAGCCTTATGGGTGGAAGTGATGGTCAAGCAATTTTCCAAGAAAAAGTCCCCAGAAGGTATAGACATTAGCACACGAGGTTGAAGTGAGTGATGAGAAGAGGAACAGGGAAGGAGAGAATATGATGGGTTCTGGAAACTGCAAGTGGTTTTGGTATGGCTGGGGTATAGATGTGATGGGGAGTGCATAGTGCAGAGAACAGAGAGATTTTTAAGGACTCTTAATGTTATCTGAACATTAGGAGACAGGATTTTATTCTGAAGGTTATAGGGAGCCTCAGAAAGGGTTTAAGCAAGAGAGTGACACGGCCAGATGGTGTTGCAGGAAGATTACTCTTACTGCATCAAGAGCTTAAATAAAAGGAAGAAGAGAATCAGCATTTACTGAATCTATCGCGAAGTGGATACTTCAGATAAATGATAGCATCCCATACTTACAACCACCCTCTGGATGGGTCATCTTCATTTCATAGATGAGGAAATTAAGGACCAGAGAGGTTACGTGACTTTCTCAACATTGCCCAGTTATTAAGTGAGCAAAATTTCAAAACCAAGTTGGTCTGATTCCAAAGTCTGTGCTTTGTTTCACTTTAGTAAAATCAAACAAAACAAATACCCTTTTGAAAATATATCTAAATCTTAAATCCTCAGAGGAATATTACTTATCCATTCTGTAAGACTGAGGTAATACTGAAGGGTGCCTAGCCATAGCAATTTCCCTTTCATGTGACCTGCTGATCTAACATCCTCTTCCTCCTGGCTGGAGATAATAAGACAAGAAAAAGTAAATCTGACACTCTTTCCCAGGAATCTGGATTCAGGTTCTGAGGCGGCCAGCTTGTCTTTCTATGTGACTGGACACTTGGATACTAAGGGACAGCCATATCCCTGTTTAGATGGAGAAGCAAAGAAAACGAACTGCAGAGAGTGAAGAATGTAGCAGATAGATAAGTAGAGAAGCGAAACACAGTCTTGCCCAGGGTTTTCCAGTTCTTATAGTCCATCGGAATTTCCTGAGACCCCCGCCCCCCCATATCCTTATAATGTACTTCTCTGTTTGGTTTAAGTTAGCTAGAGTTTGTTTCTGTTCAAATGGAAAGAAATGCATTCACCAGAGTTTCTGAGGAAGGCTAAGGAAGGCAGAGAGAATGGGGACTGTGCTCCAAAATAGGCAGAAAATGGTGGGGAGTTGGTGATGCCGAATGGAGCCCTGCTAATGCCTTCTCATAACTCCCCAGAGAGTTACTAAACTTGTGAAACACTGAGTGAGCCCGGGTTTCTTGTAGGAGCAGAGGTGGGGGTAAGGTCAGAGGACATCTTGGTGTGAGGCTCCACTGAGACATGCTGGTGTGGAGCTCTTCTGAGAAAATGCATGAGGAAAGCAAAGGCAAAAAGGAAGACGAGGAATGAAAGCAGGAAAATCGGGAGAGATGGACCTATCTTAAGCCTCAAAAGTGGGGTTCAGGCCAAGTTTAACAAATCTAAAACTCAAGCAGATATCTGGTTTGTAAGTGAAATCAGAGACTTAACTAATATAATATTATAGAGTTATATTTCTTTTAATTTTATTGAGGCAATGCATGAAAGTATTTTTATAAAATTCTAGGTTATAAATATATGTGGAGTAAAAAAAAAATGAAAGCTCCCCCTTTATCTTCAAATATTTGAGGGTGAAATTCTAGGGGTAACCTGGCCAATCCCTGATGAGTCCAGCTGAGGGTGAAAAGTGTCCCAAGCTGTAGGAAGCAAGTGAGAAATGAGCCCACAACACTGCCCCTCCTCCCAGTAGATGCGATGACAATATCTGGGGCAGGATTTGTTTTGATTTAGCATCTAACAAGTATTCATTAAACCTTATCTTTTATTTCCTAAGACATTTTGTTTGTTTGTTTGTTTGTTTCCAGAGACACTGATAGAGAGTTCCCATACCCTCCTATCCCCATATCTGCAAAGCCCTCCTCATTGTCAACATCCCCCACCAGAGTGGTACATTTCTTATAATCGATAAACCTGCAATACACATCATAATCACCCAAAGTCCATAGTTTACATTACAATTCACTTTTGGTGTTGTACATTCTATAGGTTTGGAAAAATGTATAATGACATGTATCCACCATGAGTATTATGCAGAGTAGTTTAACTGCCCTAAAAATCCTCTGTGCTTTGCCTAGTCATCCCTCCCCCAACCCCAACTCCAGCAACCACTGATCTGTTTTCTGTCTTCATAGTTTTCCCTTTTCCAGAATGTCATATAGTTGGCATCATACCCTAGGGCAGGATTTCAGGCCTCCTCTGCTCTTCCCATTGTGGATATAGTCTAGAGAGCAAGGCCATTTGGTGTCAAAGCAACGGGTGTTTCTGCACCTACCAACCTCCCTTTTGATCTGCCTCCAGCCTCACTGGGGCCAGCCCCACACCATGAGGAACAGGGTGAAGCCAGTGTCCACTTACTCCAAAACTCCATTTCATTTCCCTGGAACCTAGCCTTTCTCAACTCCTTTTAAGTGAGTCATTGTGGAAGGGGCCTGGGGATGATGACATTTTTGTCTTTTATCAATTATTCTGATGCAGAGATTTTCCATTTGTTAAGGTTTCACTTGAAGGATTGGTTAATTGAGACTGGTTAGGTGAACTCTATTTGTCTTGGGAAAAGACTACATTTTGGGGCAACAGAAAGGAGTTAGGAACCAGCAGATATGACCAGAGTTTAATTTGTTTATTTATTGATTTTAAAGAGAATGGCTTTTTTAAAAATACAGTTAATAAAAAATTAGACAAACAATAAACTTATAGGTAAAAAAAAATAAAAGCCTTCCATTTTTTTTTCACCTTTAATTCTACTGCTTTGGTTTGAATATTTGCATCTCCCCTGTCCCCCAAATTCAACATGTTGAAATCCTACCCCCCCAAAGATGACAGTATTAGGAGGAGGTCCTTTGAGATGTACTCAAGGCAGGAGGGCATTGATCTTATTAATGGGATTAGGGCTTTTGTAAAAGACACTGCAAAGAGATTCTTAGCTTCTTCCACCATGCAAGAACGCAGCAAGAAGTTTCCAGCCATGAAACAGGAAGTGAACGCTCAGCAAAAGAAGACTATGCTGGCACCTTGATCTTGAACTTCTCAATTTCCAGAATTGTGAGCAATAAATTTCTATTATTTATGAGCTACCCAATTTGTGGTATTTTGTTATAGCAGCCAAAAAAGACTGACATCTACCTTTCCCAATTTCTTCAGTGTCCTTCCAGAAATTTAAAAATCAGTGTAATAGCCTATATGTGCACATTAGTTTTTGGTTTTTGATTGCAAATAAAGTTACATTGACCATCTTTTTACATGTATCTTTGTATGTCTTTATATCAGAGAATCCAATTCTTACAGTAGAATTTCTGGGTCAAAGTATATGTACATTTTTTAACTTTGTAGATGCTGCCAAATCTACAAAGTACTTATTGAGACTCTCATCTACAATATGTGACTGCCTGTTTCTCATCTTCACCAACACTGGGGATTACCAAATCTCTAGTATTTTCCAATCTGATAAGAAAAAGCAATGATTCGTTTTGATTTTCATTTTTAAATGTTAAGTGATGGCGTACACCTATTGTAACTCTATTTTTTCATTTTCTCATTGAGGTACAATTGACATACAACATTATATTAGTTTCAGGTATACAAACATGGTTCGATATTTATATATTTTTTATTTTTAAAAAGTGAGCAGATAATTTCCTTTGTACTTTTGTCTTATTGATTTATAAAGGCCCTCTGTTTATTAAGAAACCAGACCCTCATCAGTCAGATATGTTGCAAGGACTTTTCTCCAGTTTTTAGTTTGTGTTTTTGACTTTATGATATGCACCATATTTGCCATATGGAAGTTTATTTTTCAATTTATTTATTATTTTTTATAGATAATTATTCATCAATCTTTTCTTTTATGATGGCCAGAGTATAATGCCTCACGCTTGATAGAAGAACACAAAGAAGGCCTTCAGGGAGAGGGAGAGATACAGCTTAGATGCCAGTTCACTGTGATAACAACATTGGGTCACCTGAGCTTTCTCTATAATTATAAGAAAGAGCCATATAAAAAAACTTTTTTTTTTTTTTTCCTATACTGGTGTGGGGATGAGGGGTTGTTAAAGGAAAGGATGATGAAAAGTTGAGAGGAAGGAACATCCCCAAATGCAGCCTGGCAAGGAATGAGAGAATAGAATCTAAGTTGAAAGTGAAGGAGGCAGCCTGCTCTCATGCTCCCAAACTTGAATATAGGGTGTAGTAAATAGACAATTGCAACTTTGAGATGACCATCTTCTTAGGTTCCACTATCCCTGGTAAGTTGACCCTTTGTGACTTCTCCTTCCATCTCTATCTCCTTTTCTCTGCAGCTCAACTCTAGATTGAACAATGGAAAAAAAAAAAATCACATCCTATAAAAGGCACTGTCCTTAACCTAGGGTGAGTCCCACCCTGAGGAACAGTGACCTTGGGGTCCTTGGGGATAGAGGTTGATGATCTCTGGGGATGGATGCTGAATATTGGTATGCCTCTTCCACTCTAGCCTTACCAGATGAAATGCTCTTCTCACTGAAATGCCCAGAAAAGGAAGGAAAAATTTCCAAGATATAGATACTATGAGAATGAGTCATGTGGAGCCCTGGTAAAATCCTCCATTTGACCCTTGCCCTTTCCTTCCCCAGTTTGGGCTTTGATTCGTATTTCTTCGTAGGTACCTGACCCTCAGGGATGTTTTGCAGCTCAGGCTCATTTCTACTAGAGGAAAAAGAGAAGATATATTACAAACCAAACAAGCTTGCCACTTACCAACCACTCAAGATTTGGTGTGACAACAAATCAAGACTAATGTCTCAATTCAGGGTTTGGGATTGTGTATAAATTTGGGGTCAAGCTAACAACTGAGAAAAAAGGTGAAAATAAAGATGAGAGGGGAAGGCAGGGGTGGTGCAGGGCACTGGTGGGCATGGTGGATGGGAATGGATAGCGGAGCCTGGGAGGTGACAACCTTCCCTCCTCAGCTTCTGAAATACACCTACTTAGAAGCAAGTGAGGGTCCTTGAGAGAAGAGCAGTGTTAGTTCCTAACAGTTACCTTGCAGAACTGGTGAGGTTGTGGGGCAGCTCATGAGCCATGTTGGAAGTAGGGGTTAAAAAGTACGGGAGAAGTGAAGGAGAGAAAATCCAGCTCTGCGGCAGAGGCGGGAGCGCTCAGTGTCAATCAGTCCGGGGATCGTTGTGAATGCGAACTTTCTCCAAGCTGATTAAATGGAATTAACTCCACGGTCTGGGATCTTACAACCTCCTGTCGCTCTCATCTCTCCAAACCCTTGTTCTACCTCTTGAGAGCCTCCTGGAACCCTGAGGAATTTATTAATGAGGTCCAATTACGGGAAATTTCAGGTTTTTAATCAACTTTGGATGCACGGCTGAAGGGTTCAGCTCAACCCCCTGAGAAAATGTACATTAAACAAGATTTCAGATGAACTGCACACTTGATTTCCCTGCTCTTTCCCGACATCCAGCCTTCTCCTGCTTTTCAATCATCTCTAACATCTCCATCCCTGCTTCCCCCTCTTGCCCTCATCTTCCCACCCCCAGCTTTCACACAGAGCACTTCGGCTGCCCCCTTGTTTTAAAAACTGCAGGACAAACAGCACTGAAGACTAGTCGGCCTGGCTGGTTTCTGTCCAACCCCTTCCTAACCTTAATTTGTGGCTTTCTTCTAGGTGTGCTGGAAAGACTTTTTCTAGCTATTTCTACCCTCGTCAACTGCTAGCAAACAATCTTAGTTTCCTCTTCAAGGATATTTTTGAAGACAGATTAGAGGGCTTGAAAAAACACTTGGAATAACTCTTTAAACAGGTTTTCCAAACACTGGTGGAAGGAAACAAAGGAGGTGGGTGGGAGCATCTATTTCTCATCCTGTGCTGCCTCAGGCCCCGCGTGGCTTGGGCTGCCCTGGCCTGTGGAAACTTTGCAAACTTCCGGGGCTTGGCCTCTGCAGAGGCTGCCCCTTACCCTGGGAGCTGGGCTCTCCACCAGCTGCTGTGGGAATGGCACATCTGGCATTCCCGCAGCCACTTCCTCTCCAGGGAAAAGCCTGTGCTCCACCCTGTGCAGTTTCACAAAGTGTTGCAGGGGCTCCTGGGAACAGGCAGGAGTGGTTGTGAGCTGTTAACATCCTCCTGAGCTCCTGTGGGGCCTGTAGGCTCAGCTCAGCTGATCAAACATTTTTCATCTGGGGGAGGCATTTAAAGGGACCATTGCATGGCATGGCTAGGTTTTTCATAGCTGAAAATTCCATTTAACAAGGTGGGGAGCCCAGTTTAAAAAAAGATAGAGAAGGAGGGGGAAAGGGAGGAGGAGATAAGTAGCCTGATAGATTGGTCTTCAGAGGTGTTAGCTTCAATCCTGTCTCTTAGATTAAGCTGCCCCTGTCTACTCCAGCTGGTCGGGAGCTATTTAATAAGCCAAGATTCTTTTGGTTGCAGGTGACCAGAAAGCAACTTGAACTATATATATTGGACAACTGAAGGCATTTGTTAGTCCTTGAAATCAGGGTGGGAATATCGCTAGGTCTCAGAAATAAATGGAACCTGTGGCATGCTGGATCTGGCTTTTACTGGTTCTTGAGAGCTAATCGTTCAATTTTCAGGAATTTTGGGAGCCATTCATTAAACACAGCCATTATTAAAAATTAAATTATATAAACTCATGAGTAAAAATTGTATTAAACACAAAGGTAATAAATTCTAAAACCTCATCATTTCCTAATTGTTTTGCTGTGCTGTTCTATTATCTATGCTCTTGAGATTCTTTATATCTATATTGTATCTATATGGTTGAAACCCTATAGAATGGTGTGCTATTCCTTATCTCCTTGCAACTCTGTTTTCCATGATGTTATGTTGGAAGCTTGAAGTTGGCCATGGCAGAAGCATTTACACCATAGAAATTCACAAACATTATGAATCAGGGCTTGATTTATTGCTTTGTTGGTTGTCTAAAGTCTAGACTTAAGGAAGTGATAGAGGAAAATGTTGATAATGCAAATTAAACTTAAAAAAAGTTTGTTGTGTCTGTATTGTTACATTGTGAATGGCATAAAAAAACGAAAAAAAATTTTTTCTGTTTTTGAAAACTATTCTCTTCAATCTTTGATCTAGGACAGATTTGCAAATGGCCACTTACCTAGAACATATAACATTTGTTGTGTCTAGCTAGTAAGAATTTTGTTTTTATTGCCCGTTTTTCATTTGTGGCTGAGACAACCATTATCCTCTCTTCGCTATATTGCATTGCTCTCTTGGTGGTGGGAAAGAGATTGGGGG
>NW_011888962.1:2941800-2945596 GCF_000151845.1 Pteropus vampyrus
TATATATACCCATACATATATATACACATACATATATGTATATATAATATACTCATTTATATCGTATATAATACAGCACTGGTATTAGCAATAAGTGCTTTGAGCTTTTCATATCTATTATATATGTGATATATACATACATAATCTCATTTAATCCTTAGAACTAAATACTTTTCTTAAAACTGCATTGCTTTTCCTGTTCATGGGAGAGAGATTTTGGGGGTTATTTTGGTACCCCTCGAATCCAAGCCAAGTCTATCTCCAAGGATTCAGGCAGCAAGTTTGATGTGTGCATATTTGTTCTTCAGAACCTTTAGCTCATAGCCTTTGTCATCGCTGTTTTCCACTGATGCTGGCAGACAGACTTAGCCCTCTTTCCCAGCCTGGCAAAGCAGTTCATGAGGTTCTTGTTCTGAATCCTGATTACAGATGATGATCTCTGTGAACCTCCTTTAAGGAGAGCCACTTCTGCTGGGAAGGTGTCAGTGCTCCTGTGCATTGACAGAGCTGGTGGGGCGGGACAGGGGAGGGTGACCCTGCACAGGTCATGCAACCCAGGACTACTGAATGGGTCAATGAACCCATTATTCTGCCTCCATACTTTTCATCAAAACCAGTTAAAGAGCAGCATATAAAAGGAAGACTTTTAAAAAACATAATTGTGTGTAAGAATACATTTGAATGCCTTATATAAATCTTTCCTTACCTACTGTAAGTTGACTTCTTATTTAGTTTTCTCGGTATATGCAAAAAACTAGTGTGTTTTAGATAATGAAGCTTTTTAAAACTCCCTGTTCATCTTTTCTGAGCAAATTTATTTAAAATTTAAAATGTCTCCCACAGTTATTTCAAGGCTTCACATTTTAGACATTTGTTTTTTGTCTTTAAGACACAGGATTGCTCTAATATTTCTAATATTTTAAAAAAGATTCGGCCTCTATGAAATTTTTTGTACTCTCTCCTATGCTGAATTTTCCCTTATCTGAATTCTTTAAAGCTATGGTCAGTGCTGTGTAATTTATATGTTTCTATTTGTTTCCTGTGTGGGGCTTTTATTTTTAACCTTCAACCATAGTACAAACTATGAAAGGCAAAGATAATAACTTACTTTTCTGTCCCTCAGCATCTGCTAAAGTGCTAGAGAAATAGATAACATTCAAAAATGAACTTGGTTTGTTGGCTTATTGACTGACAGCTGTAATTCTTTCTTCTAATATCTATATACTTCCTTCTAATGTCTATATACTATATGTTACTTTTCACCTGCTGACAATGAGAGAAATCAGATGAAAAGCTTGTTAGATTGTGGACAAACTAAGGATAACTTAACTCTAAGTAATATTCTGAAATATCTTTTATGAATGAAATTCATGGCTATTAGACATAAATGTTTTAGATATCTATTTTGCCTACTCAGAAGTTTCCCCCAATCCCTGTCCTTACTGTTCGGTCATTGCCATGTTTTGAATTGGTGGAGGTTCTGAGGAAGTGACATTACTGTCACGGCCTTCCAAGTAAATGTATAAATTGTGCTTAAATTTTTTTTTTTTTTAATCCAGGGAATAAGGACTCCTTTTCGCTTTTAGCTCTTGATTGATAAATGGTTTGGCTATAGTTTTGGTAGAGTCATGATATTTATAATTGAAGGTATAATATTTTGTCTTCAGATAGTTGATAGAACTAAAGTATTCACTTTCTGAAAATCATCCAAACAAATTATTTTGTTTAAAGCCAGGTTTTGTAGTCAGGTCTAAATCTAAAGCTGAGCTTTCCTTTACACCTCATTGCTGAAAACAGTATTTCCTGCTCTGATAGGATTCATCTTCCCTTCATTGGACTGGAGGTAAGGCTGTGATCCGGGAAAAGAATATCACTTACAACTACATCAGATCTGAAGGGCTCAGACCTCAGCAATGGCCATAATGCTTTGTGGATGGGAATTCTAGTTCCCTGAATTCAGGCATTTTGAAAGAATTGGCACTGGTATTAGCAAGAAGTGCTTTGAGCTTTTCAGATGAAAGTCTTTAGGTGAGTATAAAGTGTGGCTATAAGAAACTGGCATGGAATTTTATATGAAGAAAAGTGCTTACTAATTATAAGATAGCTACTCATTTGTAGATTTGTTTTTTAGTTTAATCTCTCATTGGTGCTATAACAAGGGCTAGGAAAGTGCCCAAAGGTTTATGACCAAGACTCAAAAGCTAAGTTTGCATGTCCTGGATAGAACTATGTGCTTAAAATAATAAAAATAATAATAGTATTTATAATAAATCCTGTTTACACATGTCCTCACTTGAATGGTTTCAGAGTCTCTGCAAACTTTAGCCTATAGTAACTATATTTGTTCATTGGCCTACGACATGTCTGAGCATCTAAGAACATTTTAGCAATAATAGGAACTGACACGACCACAGAATTAATTAGGCCTCATCTCCATTTGAAGCATACCTGTTGGGGAGAAGGAAGGGGAAAATTGAATATTTCTAAGTGTAGCGTGGATGGCCACAAATCTTCTAACTTCTTTTATCTTCTTAACCAATCCTGGATCAGCCCTGGAGGCTATTATTATAAAGTAGCCCCAGGTTTATGTTTCCTTTTGTCTATTGTTTATTTTTAAATGACCCAGGCAGTGGCTCAGAAAGGAATGCAATTCTCATAAAGCATTTCCCACATTAAACAATTAAAAATTATTTGGGGGGAAAAAGTGAGAGAAAGCAAGAGAGGAATTTGGAGTTATAGAAAAACTTTTATAGAAATTTGGTTGGTATTTTTCTTTTTGGCTATCAATAGAAAGCCAAGGACAGGTTAGAGGTCATGATCAGGGTCATAAAATAGATGGGGCTACCTATTATAGATGGATAAGGACTGACTAGGTCATGACGTGCAACAGCACATGCTTTGTGAAAAGCCACATTTTGATATTCTTTTTTCTGGGACCCTGACTTCTAAGACTATCCATAGATACCATCCGCCATCCTCTTCTTTCTCCCAAGTGTTTCCACTTCCTCTCCTTATAATTCTCACTTTCATTTTCAAAAAATTCAGCCAGTGGGTTCCTCAGGCACCTCCCCAGCCTCATCTGTGCTGTGTTTAAGGCAACAGTAGCTGCTATAATAATTTCACTCCCAATCGTATATTAACTTGGACAGCATAAACTTTTTCTTTCTTGTTGATGTAAAGTTAAAAATTAATGTCTGCTTGATAGAGTTCTATCCTCCAAGCAGTGATGCAGGAACCTGGGCTCCTTTTGTCTTGTGGCTTCATTATCTTCAACATGTGGCTTCCACCCACCAGGTGGGAAAGCAGCATGGAGGAACACAAGTGGAAGGTTTTTATGTGCCTTGTCTGGGAGTGGCTCACATCATTCTGTTCACTTTCTTTGGCTAGAATTTTTTTTTTATGGTAACATTGATTAACAAAATCCGGCAAGTTTCAGGTGTACAGTTCAACAGTAAGGCATGTATATATATTGCATTGTGTGTCCACTTTCCAAAGTTAGGTTTCTTTCTTTCACCACATATTTGACCCCTTTTACCCCAGCTACCTTCCCCCTCACCACTCCCCACTACTATCTGGTAACCACTAGTCTATTGTCCATGTCCATGAGTCTCTGTTTTTTCATCCTGTTTGTTTGTTGCTTTTAGGTTTGTGTCCCACATGTAAGTGATATCATGTGGTTTTCAACTTTTTCTGTCTGGCTTATTCCACTCAGCATGATTATCTCAAGGTCCATCCATGTTGTCGCAAATGGCAGTAGAATTTTGTCACATGTCTACACCTGACTGCAAGGAAGTCT
>NW_011888962.1:2946641-2959120 GCF_000151845.1 Pteropus vampyrus
GTGCTACATCTATGGGGTCCTGGATTTCCCTTTTTCAATCTTCTCTCATTGTATGTACCTTATATCTCACAGGAGAACAAGCTTCCTGTCCTCTTATTTCAGCCTCCTCAGTGCCCAACTCTCCTCTTTTCTCAGATATTCCCCTTTTACCTTCCCCCAAGACCCTTCTGGTTTGACCTTCAACATTGTGTTCTTTATGCCCCATTCATAACAAGTTAGTTGTTCCTTCTGCCCCATCTCCCAAAATTCTTTCCTCAAATTCTGGTTTCCCCCTCTCCATTTAACTTTTCAATCCCCAATTACTCCTAATAGGCTTCAGGCTGATGCTCCTCTTACTCTCCAGATGAAATACAAGCTCCTGTTTAGGGTCTCCTAAACCCTCTGTGGTCTGTCTCACTCCAAGTTTTCAGTCCTCGACCACTATTTAGGTAATAGCCCTTGCCTAACCCTTTTGAGCTGACAGAGCAATTTCTTGTATATTATCATTCGAATCCCATAAACAATATGAAGGATAGGCATCATTTGTGCCATTTTACCCAGGGAGAAAAGTGATTTTCCCAAGGTCACAAAATATATACAGGACAAAGACTTTAGCTCAGATTTATACAGAATAAAGGCTTAAGCTCAAAGCCTATTATTCCTTTGAGTTTCTTAGAGCTCTCAATTTTTTCTACCTAAACTACCTATTGCAAGTAGTTATTCCTGCTGTTTCCATTTTCCTACTGCTCCAGCCTCTTACTTCCTCTATTGTCTCTGGCTAAAAACTTAGAACTCCTTCATGACCTGCCTTCATATCTTTAAACTTAAGACTTTGAGCAATGGAATGGAATGCCCCTAGAAGAATATGCTGCATGGCTGACATTCTGAGGCATTGAGAAAATTTGTTGACTAGATAATTTATTTATTTTTTTTACTCTAATGTAGGAAAAATAATGAGTGTGCAGAATACAGGAGTATAGACATTCAATAAACAAACAAACAAACAAAAAACAAATAAATAAATAATCCACCACCGAGCCAACAATTTTTGAGTTCCAGCTAGGTAAAATTTTATGATCAGAGTTGTGAGTGATATAAAGAATGGAAGAGAGTCTCTGCTATCAAGGAGCCTCAGAATAGCAGGAGACATAAGACAAAGATCCAGATAATGACGACAAGACACAAAAAATGACAGTGTTAGTAGGAAGAGCAAAGTTTACCTGTTACTTCAAATGATGACTAACAAGAATATATTCAGCTGGAGAGGCTGAAGGTCGACCTCATGAAGGAAGTGGAAATTTGAACTGGTCTTTATATTCATTAATATAGTTATTAACTTGACAATCTAAGCACCTACTACTGGCCCACTGCTAGGTATATGTCGAAGAACAGAATACATACAGTTCCTATATTCAGGGAACTCATTATCTAGTAAGGAAGAAAGTCAGCCTACCGATGAGTACACTGTAAGTATTTAGTGGCAGCAGGGGTAAGTGTTACGAAGGAGAGTACAAGGTATATGAGGTGTGTGAGAGTGCATAATAGGGAGATACAACAGGGCCACTCTGGAGGGTTAGGATTTGAAGGTACAGAGAGAGAGAGTGGATAGAGGGAGATGTCTAGGTGGAAGGAAGAAAGCCTGGAGCTACACAATAAAACAGTGTCAGTTGGGATGGAAGGGAAGGTAGGAAAAGTATTGGTACCAGCCCCAGGAGGGCCTCTTTGGATGTCAGGAATCTGAACTTGATTTGTTAGAAAATGAGGAAAGCTACAAATGTTGAAGTAATTAAGGAGAACACTTGTGACCCAAACCACAACGAGGCCATCTGAGAATGACTTGCGTAGTCCTTGTTTCTGTACATCAAACCTTTCCAGTCTATGGGAGAGGCAAGACCAGACAAGATCAGCAGAAGAGCAGGTGGACTTATGGTACCTTTCCATGGAAATCCTTTCTGTAGTTCATGACTGAAAGTCTTGGTGAGTTTGCTTGTCTCAATGCTTAAGGCAAGAGGCAGGAGCTTAGAAAGTAGATCAGGAATTAGTGGGGGTAGTGGGGGGGGAGAGAGTATTTTCACATCCCTGCAAACTGGCAGGTGAAAGGTGAATGCTTCCCAGCACATTCCAGGGCACGACAAAGAATAGCCAAGAAGGACACTCTGCTGTTTGTTTTACAGCTTGGATGGGACAGAAATGAGACCTTCCAATGGATTCTGAGAATTTTCCTTTCTTTGTCCTCCTCAGGTAGAATGGTTTCGCTAGGCTCACTCTGGCTCTGTTCTGCCACAACTCATGCAGCAGTTTTGAAATGAGACTATTTACTAAGTGCAGAGAGACATGCCTCACCAGAGGGAACATCACCAGGTCTCCCTGTATATTCTTTCTGAATGTCTTTAGGAAGATTACACCTGGCACACAGGCACTATCAGTTACTCGCTGCATTCTTTACGAACTCAAACCTACTGGCAGGCAGAGCAGTAGGATGGCTGGCCACCATCCAGATGGTAAACAATAGAGGTAATTATTATGCAGCTATTAATCTTGTCAATTACATATTAACCCAGGCAGTGTGTGAACTGAAGCACTATCAGCTTCCTTTTTTTTCCCTTCTCTTTCTCCGCCTTTCCCCCTAGAAAATGTAAAGGGATTGTACTCTACCACTGTCTCAACATCATCACTATTTTCACTTTTCCATTTATGGAAACAATTATACCAATAGAGAAATTCCTTTAACATGAGTATTAATTTTATCTTTCATTTTTTGTGATTTCTAATACAGATGACACTTGGGTGCACAGGAAGCTGATTTTTTGTTTTCTATAAATTTATGGTTCCTTTACTGCTTTGAGTTCCCTAGTCTAAATGATTATTTTAATATAAAATGTCATCCTGATTAGGTAGTATGCCTGTTTATAAGAACCTATTTCATTTCTTATTCATTTTCATCTAGGTAGATGCCACCCAAAGACATCCTTATCCATTTGAAAACCAATAGCAGTTTCCTTTGTGGTCAAAGTTGATTTAAAAAAAAAAAAAAGTGAGGAACAGTTCCGGAAGCAATTAAACACAGCATTGTTCAGAGCAGATGGTGAAGTGGGCAGACTTTCTCTTCAATATCTCCAGCGTTCCTTTTTCCTATGTTCACACTCCCTTCAGTGCCCTTGACCTCTCCTTCCCCCTCCTCCTTTTCTAAGACCAGCTCTAGGAAATGATCCATGTCAGTCATTTATCCCTTTATGTGCATTAGTGAGTCCAGAGAATGCTTAGTCCTGCTATGTTTATCCTGAAAGCTTTATCTTTAATTGTGGAATGAAAGGAATTTCAGGTATTGGATCACAACTCAAAGTTCAAGTTTTCAAGTTCTGTTCACACAGAGATGAGAAAAAACAATTTCTTATTGGGAGGAGGGCAATTTTTAGCAGGTTTCCTTCCCAGATGTTAGAGGTGACTGGTCTCTGTTCGCCAAGGAGCCATCCTTGGAGGGAAAGGGTATGAGGCTGGGTTGGGCAGGAAATATAGCACAGCGAAATTTCTAAAATGTTGCTTGATAAAGAGTTTGAGACTTTTTCCAGTGGACCTTAATAAGGTCAGGAATAAGAGGAAACTTGGATAGGGAATGTAGAAAAAGATCTGTAGAAGAGGGCCATTGACCCTCTTTTTCCTTGGGACATAGCAGGAAATTCCTTAGGAGGAGGCTTTGATGTTGAGGGCAGCCCTGCTACCTCATTTTTTGGGGGATGGGGCCGTAGCGAGGTCTTGTTTGCTTAAATTATCCCATTGTTTCCAGAGAGTTGGGAATATTTTCATGTTGCTGGGCATGAAACTGCAAGGTCATTTTCTCAGATTTAGTTCATGCATATTGAGTAAAACAGTACATTCACCAACAAAGTCCAGACTTGATGTTTCATCTTGGTTCTGTCTCTAGATACAGGCTACACTTTTACTCTGGAGCTCAATTTCAGTAAAAATGGGGTCAACTAGTCGGTCATTAAGGTTCCTTCCAGCTCCAAAAATTTGATAATTTAGATCTATGAAGTAAAATTAATTGGTGCAACTTGATATAGTGCTTAGAACACTAGTAAATGTTAGAAGCCAAGAATGCAAAGGATAGTGGCCATTTCCCATGGCTTGTTGCTTCCCTAATTGGAGTGATTCTAAGGCCATGGGAAAAAACAGCCTACTGGTGGCAAATCAAAACTAACTGCATCACCTATAAGGTTGTTCAGGGAAATATGTTTATAGAGGGTGGGAAGGAACAGACTGAGTCTAGGAGAGTTAGGGGAGAGGGCAGTTTCTCCTAATGACAGTGGTTTGAGCTGACGAACAGCACAACATCTTCTTTGGTGAAATAATTAAATTGAGCCATGGGAGAGTTCCTGAAAAATCAAGTCACAAGTTAGCAACTCAGATGATCAACTCAGATGAATGTTTATTTCACAACCGATCAATTATTTCAAAAGTACTCTTAGCAGCCCAGATCTTCAGGTTAAAGATGTCCAGTAAGCACAGGATGTCATAAATACATGGGAGCACAATAGAGAGAAATTCAGAGAAAGCTAATGATTTCAGAGTTTTTAAAGACTTCTATTTTGGCAGAGTATTTCTGTATTCACTGCCATTATGGGTACTTTCTTCAGGAGCACATCTGCTGAAAGGATGGTGTTCCTGAAGTTGATCCCCTGGGTTGTTCCTCCTGGGCCAGTCATCTTTAATTCGGGAATAATTGACTAAATCTCTGGTGTCCTTAGTACTTTGCCAGACAAGGCAAAATAAGAGACAAGACACATTCATAGCCTTGGAGGAATGCAGAATTTAGCAGAGAATGCAAAAACACATTTACGGTGGATAAGAAACTTGAAAATCTTTTAATCTTACATTTAAGGACTGTGTCACCGTTTTGAAAAACCATCTCAGAAATGGGAATCACGAGAGATTAAATGAGCTAGTTGGACCAAAGTAAACTCATCACTCCAGAGTAAACTCCTCATTACTCCAGAATTTGTATATTTGGGGGCAGAGGAATTGTGGGGTTGGTGGCATCATTTCACACATGAAGACGCGTGTATTTTCTAACTAGAATATTGATGGCTATTTCTTTTTTATTAATAAATATATGGACTTAGTAATAAAATGACTCTAGCAATTGGGTTCAAGTTCTTCTAATTTCTAAAATGAACAAAGATGAGAAGGTATTCTATGACATATAGGTGATAGAAATCTGTTAATCTGCCAATATTTATTTTAAAATCTATTCTTTGAAAGCCCTTGTGCCAGTTTACAGATTCCTTTTACACATTCCATTTACACTCTCTACTCTCATAACCCTATGGGATTGATGAGCCATGTGGTTTGATCCTCAGAAAGGCTGAAGCCAGAGGCTGAAGCATAGAGTTTTATTGGCTCTTCAAGCAAAAGCTGGTTTCAGAAGCCTGAAGATCAATGAGTAGTCGCAGACCCTCTCATTCTATCCTTGCCTGCAGGCAAGCCTGTTTCTTTTGCAGACCTGGCACAGTGTAAACTCGCTGAATATAAAATGTGCCAGTGTTATTCTTGTGGTTAGCAGCTTTGGAAGGTTTAAATGTATTTCAGATTTCTCCTGCTGCTCCCTGCTTAGTCTTAATGAGTGTTCTTTCCTTTAATCTTTAGAAGAGAACACTTGTAAAACAGAAAAAAAAAAGTAAACCTTGCTTTTCACAGTCAGTTTGAAAAGTGTTAAATTAATAGATTAGCGATTCTTTAAAAAAAAATTGTGACCGAGTTGCATTTATTCCAAGGATTCTAAATTATTATATATAAGTTACCACATTAACCAAATAAAGGAGAAAAATCATATGGTTATATGAATAAATGTGAGAAAAATTTTACTGAAATTTTTCCAACAGAGTCTACTAGACTTTTTATATTAAAAATAATTTAATTCACCCAAAGCTAGGAACACCTTTATTTTAACCATTTCTGGGGATCTCTCTGGTTTCATATTCCAAGTATTGATCTAGTATCATCTTCCTTCTACTTGCAGAACACACACACACACACACACACACACACACACACACACACACGCATACATATGTGTGTGTTTGTGTGTAGTAGTGTAGGTCTGCTGGTAACAAATTCTCTTTTTTGTCTGGTCATAAATTCTGATTATTAGTCCTCCCTCCCAGCATTTTATTTTATTTTATTTTTCTATCATTTTAAAGGTATCATTCTACTATCTTCTGGCTTATATAGTTTCAGGTGAGAAGTCTATTATCATTCTTAGCTTTGTTCCTCTATATATAATACTTCCTTTTTCTTTGACTGTCTTCCAGATTTTCTCTTTATCTTTAGTTTTAAGTCACTTTACTATGAAGGATCTAGAATGTGTGAGGATGGTATGGATTTTGTTTTTCTCTGACTCCTCTTTCTCCTTCTCCTCCTTCTTTTTTACTTTGTTATTTAATCTGTTTGGAGGCCCTCTGAGCTACTTGAACCTATGGCTTAATATATTTCATTATTTTGGGAGAAATTCTTAGCTTTTATCTTTTCAAATATTTCTTCTATCCTACACATATGTTAGACCCATAGTTCTGATGGCTCTGTTTAGTTTCTGTTTTTCTTCTTCTTTTTTTTCTCTTTGTGTTTCAGTTTGGTTAATTTCTATTGACATATTTTCAAGTTCACTGATTTTTCCCCTTTGGTTTGTTTAGTTAATGATCAACCAGTTGAGGGCCTCCTTTATTTCTATTATATATATATATATATTTTATTTTTAGCATCTTCATTATTTTTCTTAGCGTATTCATCGTTCTGCTGAAATTTTCCATCTGGCTTTGCATACTGTTCACCTTTTCTATTATAGTCTTTAAGATATTAATCAGTTATTTTAAATTTCCTCTCTGATAGGTCCAACATCTGGTTCACCTTAGAGTCTGTCCTTTGGCTGCTTTGTTTTTCAAAAATGAGTTCTTTTTCTTCGACTTTTTGTGGGTTTTCTAATTTTTGATTGATTGCCTGATCTAATGTTTAGTAGAGACTGAGGTAAATAATTTTTATGCCTAAAAATGGATGTGTCTCTTCTTTTGCTAGGCCATTAGTCGAGAGAAAGGGTGGTAGTGACTCAATCTAATCAGGAGTTGAAATGTGTTTGTTTTTATTATTGCTATAGTTAACTGCCTTCAAATTCCTTTAATATTACCTGTGCATGGGGTGGAGGTTGAATTACTTAAGGATTTTTTCAATGTTTTTGCTCTGTCTTCAACTTTAGGTCTTTTCTGTACTCCCATGCCTCAGAGAAGGTTTCTCTCTATTCACCTAACCCTAATCCTGTTTTTTTGTCCCTTGGTGCTTGCTAGCCTGGTGGTAGGAGCAGGGGATTTCTCTGTTGTCCTGTTCAGGTTTGTCCTAGAGGATCTTTTGAAAAGCATTTCTGTGTGGAAAATATGTCCAAATAGATTCAATAAGTGAAGACGTGGACAATAAAGTAAAAAACAAACAAAAAACACTCCAACATTAGCAGCGGGGTGAGATCAATAAAGGGACTTCTTAAATAGCTAGAGAGTGCTTCTTTCCCTGTGTTGTTCATTTTGCTCTTGTATAAATGTGAAGAAACAATCTTGGGAAATGCTGCACTACTGCAGGGAAGATCTTCACACAGAAAACAATACAAATGATACCTCTGGGGTATGCAATCCAGTGGTCCTGGGCAAGGGCAATTGTAGACCAATGCTGGGACTTTTGAGAAGTTGGTTGGAGGTTATAGTACACAGCAACATTTCTGAATATTCAACAGTTTGGCCAATAGACTTCTAATTTTCTTGGAGAGGTGAAAAATGGTGACTGATATTAAGATAGGCAAAAAGAAGTCCTAGAAGACTTTCATGTTGCTACTAAGGTCTTGGACTCTGTTAGTATTCTGTACTCGGAGAGAGCTTTCTAGTCTGTCTTTCTTTCAATTGCTTTATGACCCAGATTGAGGGAGGAAAGTATAGGGGAAAAATACTTTTGCTTGCCTATTTATGGAATAGGAGCTATTTTACTTTTACAGGGCTTTGTTGTGATGTCATTTTTACTGCCTTTTTATAATAGGAAAACATTGGAAGCAGCATAAATGTTTGAAAATAGAGGCTTAGTTGAAAATGCAATATTTTGTGCCTATTAATATTTATGAAAAAATTTTAATGTTATGGAAAGAATAGTATAAGGCTAAGTAAAAAAAAGTAAGTTAAAAAGTATACCTTAGTTGTTTCTTAACTGTTTAAAAACACAAAATTTGTCTAAAAAAAGAAGGCTGGAATGGAATCTACCAAAACAATTAAGGTCATTAATTCTGGGAAGTGAGCTTATGGGTGATTTCTCTTTTGATCTTCTTAATTTTCCTAATTTCTCAGATTTGCTTTAATGAGCAAATATACATTTACAATCAGATGAAGAGAAAAGGTAGTAATGTAAATGTGACATTTAAAAGTTACTTAGGCCTAGAACAAGTGGCATTATTACTTATTCAGTGATTATCTTCTTGTGAAAGCTCTTCATTTTTGTGCAAGTATTAAGAGAAAGCATACTATTTTTGCTTCAAATGTTTTCATAGCTCTTGTATAAAGACATTAACCACATGATTCATTAATTTTGGATCTTTGCTATAGTCAAAGTACATCACTTATGCTGTGGAAGGAATTAAATGCTCTCTGTGTTAATATATCTTCCTCTCTCTTTTTTTTGGCTTAAAGCCAAATCTTTGTAATTTAAATATGTGTGTTTTTGTTTTTGTTTTTAATATTTTCAGCATTATGAAGCTCTTCTTTCCATCCAGACTAAATCTCTTCAACTCTTTCTTGGGTAGAAAAGCAGAAAAACAAAACACTATTTTTTAACAAGTTTCTCTAGTGAGAAAATGTTTCTAGTGAGTCCCAAAGAATATTTCAGAGATGTCTTTCAATTTTGGAGACACATCAATAGTAGGTCTAGAAGGATTTTTCATTTTTAGGAAAAGATCTAGAAGCAATTGAAAAAGTCTGATCTGCAGGAGGTCCTCAAAAAATATTGTTATTATTGTTGATATTGCTATTTTTTTTATTACTACTAAATCATTGCATTTGTAGACCAAAATGATGTCCTATAGTAGATGTGATTTGAGCAGCCTATTTGCTACAAGAAACAGATAAAGAGTTTGGACATTATCATTATTTTTTTAAATCATTAAAGTTCAGGGGTTTATTTACTTTTGTTTTTCCAATACCCAGTCAATAACTTACCTCTTTTCATTAAGTTTTTTTTTCCCCCTGAGGTTTTATCTAGTTCCTTTGCTTTGAATATATTCCTTTGTTTCTTCGTTTTGCTTGACCCTCTGTGTTGGTTTATATACATTAGATAAAACAGCCACTTCTCTCTCTTGAAGGAGTGGCCTCGTGCAGAAGATGAACCTCATAGTTCATAGCTCTTGGTTGTCTCAAACCTTTGTGATTGTCTAGCCTATTTTATTTTTAATGGCTCCCAGTGGTTGAGGGTGTACCAAGATCTGTCAGGGTCCCTAAGTCGGCACCTAGATTCAGGCTGATTAGAAGCCTGACCCTCAGACAGCAGCTTTTAACGTACGCAAATATATATAGTTCTATGAGACTACAAGCATAAGCCCCAAGACCATGAGAGCCAGGCAATCTGGAGGGCAGTCACAAAAACCCAGGCTCTAAACAAGTGTATATGTCCCTTTCTGGGAGATAGCCTGTGAGCTGTAGCAAGGCAGAAGGAGAGCACCAAGATGGCATCCCGCCTGGGTTCCCTGACAACACCTTGCTAGCCTCTAGTTGTGAGGCAAACCTGAAGCCTGCCCTTCAGGCTAAAGCTCCAGGATAAGCAAATAGGCCTCTTAGAGAGACCAGGAGTGTGTTTGAGTGTGCTATCTGTGTAGTGCTCTGGGGGTGGTAGCCCGCCAAGAACTCTTTCTGATTGTTACACTCTTGCGTGACCAGGGAACGCAAGCCTCCCCGCTCCCACGCTATTACTCCACCACCAGACTCGTGTTCAAGCTCTCTTCTGGAGGTGTTGACACTCTGGAGCACAGCAGAGGGAAAAGTGTGACTATGGTGCCCAAGGGAAAAAGGAAAAGGAAGAGGAAAAAGATGGCGCTCGCTAGCTGGAGAGTGAGTATAGGGCCTGCAGCCTGCAATGAAGCAGATGTAGAGAGTACAGCTGGTGCCCACAGGAAAAAAAAAGAATAGGAGAAAAAAAGGGTCACATTAAAAAGAAGAAAATATAGTATCCACTCTCTAGAGCAAGGGAGAGGGAGAGAGTGAAGATGGTGCTCGCCAGCCAGCAGGCCCCTAGCTGTGTGCTAAGTTAGATGCTTGCCTCTCAGGCCAATGCTTTAAGACTAGAGAATGAGCCTCCTTCACATGAATTCCTGGCGTCTCCTTATAAGCTGCCTCTGCGGTGGACTGTGGGACAGATGGGACCTATTGTGTGAGCACTTTAAGAGTAGATCTTCATATTGTTATACCCTGTGGGTCTCATGGATGTGAGCTTATTTGTTTTCAAAGCTAGATGTTTTGGGCTCTCATCTCTCAGGTGCTTATCTTAAAAGCTGAGAATATTGTGGAAGGAGGATGAGAGATGCATATAGATGATTTTATTATGGACACATCAATGTTAATGATTCCTTTGATCTTTTTCCCTCATCGAGGGACTGTATCTTATATGCCACATTATTAATTTTCCTTTATGCAATAAAATTTGAGGAATAACCTCTTTTTTTGGTAAATAACTTTGACAGGCTGAGTTGAGGAGTTTCTTAAGAATTCCTGTATGTTGATTCTTCGGGGACACTATTAGGAAGTCAGAAAAAAATTTTTCTAGGTAGAGTCAGATAACATTACAGATAACAGTTGGTTCAAGTCAGACACATTTTATTGGAAGTCATTTCCATATGACTAAAGACAATGCAAAATGTAATTTTTTTCACTTTATTTGCTTTTGTTGGGGGTAGAAATTAGGATATGTTAACTGCTTCCAAGACTTAAAAGATTTTCTTTTTTAAAGGAAGACATTATTTATCACCTGTGAAGTTTATAGCAGATTGGTGGTCTAACTGACATGGTCTAACCACTGTGGAGTGGGAGAGAATTTAATATGTTCTAGCTGTGACTGAATTACATTACAGAACAGTAGCTACCAGGTCCCCTTCTGCATCCATTTTCTTGGAGGAAGCTTCTTCCTGCTTCCATTCTTGCCTTCTTATGGGTACATTCTCTGCACAGAAGCCAGAGTGTTGTTTTACAAAGATAAATCTGATTTTTTCACTCCTTTGTTTAAAAACTCTCCAAGGACTTCCCATCATACTTAGAATAAAATCCAGTCTTTAACCCTCAAAAAAGCCCATGGCCTATTCTCCGACCTCCCCTTGGTTGTTGTCCTATGCTATTTCTCCTTATCTATTGTGCTCTAGTCACAGTAGCCTTCTTTTGTCTTTCAGAAGTTGTTACATTTGTTCCTGCTTGAGATCCTTGCCTCTCCCTGCTCCTCTGTCAGACACTTGCTTTTTCCTAGCGGGCTCCTTCTTGTCAAATAGATTTCTCCTCCTCAGAGATACCTTCACTGATTGCCTAGTGTACCCAGTGACTGTATTTTCCCACTATTTTTAATTCACTGAATAATACTTTTCATTATATGTTACTTTTCTTATTTTTTTTTGTTTTTTGTCAATCTACTCCAATCCCTTGACTAAAAGCTTCATGATTAGAGGGAATTTGTCTAGTCTTATGATTTTCTAATCCTGCTGCCTAGAATAGTGTCTGGCACATAGTAGGCCCTCTAAAAATAATTGTTAAATAAATGAATGTTCACTGGAGGTAACAACACCAATCATAGAGCATTATTATGAGTATTAAATAAGATAATATCTATAAAATCCTCAAAACAGAAACGGGCATACTCAGTAAATGATAACTATTATTGTTATTATCATTATTATTTTGTAATTTGTTTGGTGATTTTCCCCCTAGTTTTTATAATAGGAAAGTTCTTTTTTAAATGTAATTTGACTCTCCCGCAGTTACCTAATTTTTTTTTTGTGGGCCATAGAGAGTTTTATTTCTTCTGAGGTATCTGAAAATAGCCAGCTTAGCTCTTGCATTCTCTCTTCTTAACTTACATAATTCTTTCTTAGTAAGTTAAAGAATTCTAATTCTGTTTATCTGTTCTTATATTTGAAGAAATGACTTTAAAAAATTCTTCTGTTATCCTGATGGGACCCTGTGCCAGCGCTACTGAACGAAGCCATCACCACATACTAATTAGCAAATTCCTGCACAGCTCTAATTTGTCCAGACATAAAGGAAGCTGCCCACATGATTTTCCCTTGAAAATGACAACTTTGCAGTAGTAGTTCCACCTATTCTTAAGTGGCAGGAGTATCCTGCACAGACATCCTCATAAGCACTTTTAAAAATACATTGACAAATAAGGGGTCTGGTTTTTATACAACTCTCAGTTCGCTAGCTATTTTTAGAGATCTCTCTCCACTACTTCTT
>NW_011888962.1:2960265-2975682 GCF_000151845.1 Pteropus vampyrus
TCAATTTATAAGTAAAATCAAAAGACCTGGAAAAAGGCCTAAAATTAATTTAGATTTAAAATTAATGGCAATATTTTAAATTGAAAACATAAAGAAATAATTATACTGACAACTGATATCAATATTTATAAAGCTATGATTGAGCTGGTAGTAAAGTATGAAAACTAATCAGAGGCCAGAAACAGAAGAAAGAGTGATTCCACAGGAGGATGTGACCTCAGATTGGTGTCTTCCTTGAGTAACATCTCCTTATGCCAATCCCTGATGAATTTTGCCTGAATTTTAATCCAATCAGAATACTGACCAAGTGTTCTCAAGAGATAGGAACAAAAACTGGAGCTCAATCAAGGGGAAGGTGGATTAAAGAGTGCTGCATAAATTTGGGACTTCTAAAAGTTGTTACCTTCAATGGATACAAGATAAATGATGCAAGGAAAGACTATTCAACTAAAGTGTGTGTGAAGGGGAGGGACAATTGGTTGTCCTTATGAAGAATAAAAAATGGAAAATGCTTTTCTCTTCACAGCTTAAATAAAAACCAATTCCAGATGAATTTATGACTTAAAATTTAAAAAGTAAAATTTAAAAGCGTTTAGAAAAATAGAGACTATCTCTGGGATTTCAGGTAGGGAAAGTTTTCTTATATAAGACATCGAAAGAAATTAATAATAAAGGAAAATATTAACATATTTGAGTACATTAAAATAAAGAATTTTAGATTGCTACAAGATCTAAAATAAAGAGAAAATAAAATTCTTAAAGAGGGAGAAGACATTTGCCACATAACCACTTGATACTAATCAAAACTTTAGTATCTAGAATACAAAAAAGAACTCCTTTGAAATGTTAAGAAATAAATGAATAGCCAATAGAGAAATGGGCAATTGTCACAAATGATCATTTTTCAGAAGAGGAAACACAAATGGCCAATAAACATGCAAAAAATATTGGTAACATCATTATATGTCAAGACAATAAATAAAAACCACAGTGACATCCTTTTCATATCTACTAAATTAACAAAAATTGAAAATTGAATACCAAGTATTGGCAAGGATATGGAGAAACTGGAATTTTCAGACAGCTTGAGAAAATGTAATTTGGTACACTTTTAAAAATAATCTAGTATTAATTAGTAAAGTTGATTACATGTACATTCTGTGATAAATAATTTGCCTCCTATGTATATATCTCAGAGAAACTTTTGCACACAAGCCAGGATATGTTCAGGGAAGCATTATTCCTGTTAGCAAAAATCTGGAAATAATCCAAATATTCATCTGCACTGGAATGAATAAAAAAATTGGAGATACACATATATTAAAATTCTATATAACAGTAAAAAATATGTAGGCACATTGTGTACATCAATATATGTACACACACACACACACACACACACACACACACAAACGTGGAACCACAAAAGGAAGTTAGAGAAAAATACATACAGAATGATTTTATTTAGAAAAAGTTAGAAACCAGGCATATATAAAAAAAATATTGTTTAGGAAAATAAACATGTAAAACTATAAAGAAAAGCGAGGGAATCATTAATGATAATATAGAATTAACTTGAGGGCATGGAGGAAGACAGATCAGGGAGGGGCACATGGGGGCTTAAAATGTCAGAGCACACATAAACACACACACACACACACACACACACACACACACACTTTTGGTTTAAACAGCAAACATTTTGAAAGTTAAACTAAAAACTATAATAAATATGGTTACAAAGTGATTTTGTAATTGACAAAAATGCAAGTAAACATATCTAGAAAAAATATTTAGCGTAAAATCTTCAATAGGAAAAAATGAATGATTTTCCATTTTGGCCCCAAAACAATAAAAACAGCAATTATAAGGAGAAGCTCTATTAAACAAAAAGAGGCAGATTTTTAAAACAAGATACAGAGTTCAGAAACAGACTCATGTAAACATAGAAATGCAGTATGTAAGAACAATAATAATAGCCCACATTTACATCATACTTACTATGTACATTGCTACTTGAATTTGAATTCCTGGTGGATGACAGATTTAAATGTAAAATGAATCCATAAATCTATAACGCATAATTCAGGTGCACATCTATTGAATCTTGATTTTAAACCACTTGGTGTTCAGCGCCATGTAATTTATGCTTCTGACCATGTTTTTTGTTTTTTGTTTTCAAATTGTAATATCTTTTTAAAACCAGGTTGGCAATCTATAGTGATTTACCTTTCGCAAATGACTGGCAATTCCTCCTTAAGCTCATCTGGACAGTAGAGGTGGTGTTCGAGAAATGATAGCTAGTGCTATTCCCCCCTCCCACCTTTGAATTGTACGTTGCAGTTCTTGAGTTACAGGAAATTTCACCATGTTCACTTGCAAAGTATATACATGTGTATGTGGGGGGTGTTTCTGCACTGGGAAACTCTTAGGTTTTAAAAGACAGTTTCGCATTTATTTGAAAGCCTTTATTTGTAAGCCTGAGCGGTCCAAAGTGTCCTTGTGTACAAAACCTGCCTTTGCTTAACTCCTATTATTATCTTGCTGCAGAAGGTCATGCCAACTGCTTAATTACATGGAGAGTTATGAAATGCCAGGGCACCAGAACATTATTCAACTGTGGGCTCCTAAAAGAAAATAAACTCTGAGAACAGCTGCCAATAAACCAGGCGTGTTTGTCTGTGGCCATATATATAAGCTCCCTTGTGTAAAGGGATTCTATGGCTGGACAAAAAATCTGGATTCACCTTTCCTAACAGCATTGGCAGTAATAGTACAATAGAACCATTTTAATTCAGAGAGATTAAATCTGAGTACTTCAAGTCAGACTTTTCCTTTCATTGAATGTAAACAATAAAACCTCTCTATGAAAGCTTTCCTGCTTCACTCCGAAATAGGCTAATACATTCCATGGTTATACCCCTAATCAAACATCGGGCTCAGTAAAAACGACTGTTTATTAAAGAGATGTTTATGTAGTTTAAAGTTCCCATAATCCACCTGCCCCTCAACCATCCACCTTCAGGTGGAGAGAATTTGTACTAAGAAATTCCACATTCAGAGAGGTGAGGGCTTTTGTTTGGTTCAACCTGTCAGATTCCAGTTTTGGTCCAACTCTCACCTTGAAAACACATAGACTTTGGCAATTCATGCATTGCCTTTGCTTTATCTGCCTTTATGCAGAAGAAAGTGCTAATTGTGAATGAGCTCTTTGCAAAGTTAGATGCTGAAAGAGAAACAGACACAGACCCTTTGAGAAAGAGCTCCTCTCCTGAAGAAGTGTTTTTCACAAGGCAATAACTGAGATAGTCACTAAATCTTGCTTCTACAGGAAGCAGCTTGCCCTGTTGCAGAGGGTGGGGCCCTCTCTTATTTCTCTAAACACTTTTGGAAAAAAAAAAAATCAGGCTCAAATGCCAAAAGACAACTTTAACCCTCAAATCTCAGAACCCAAGGTCAACTAAAGGTCACATATGCAGTGCTTAAGCCAGAGGCTTGGCAAGCTCTCACTCTAGGCAATGTCTGTTCCTTCTGAAATCTATAGCTAAAATTGAAGCCATGGAAACACTACTTGCTCGTTCTAAGTCAGAGGTACCTGTGATTTATTAAGTGTTATGAAGTGCTGATCAGGGCATTAAGTTAAATACTGAAAAAGACTCCTGCTCCCATGGCTGCCCCTCCTTCCTGAAACCTAATTTAGACCATATCAAAGTTTTTATAAAGGCATTCCTAATACCATTGTGCTGTAAATCCCGTCTGATCCAACCTTCAAATATTTATGTAAACTGAAATATGTCTGGAAAGAAGTCAAACCAAAACAAATATGCCACACCATCTCATTCCAGCAGGTCCCTCCTCTCTCATTTACATTCAAGGGTAAACTTCTCCAACTGGCTTCCAACTGTTAGGCTGGTTAATTAGTGATAATTGCAGAGGCTATTTCTTTGAATGCACTGATGGCCTTATGTCTTGAAACCAATTTAGCCTGGAGTTTTCAGCACGTGTGAAATGCGTTGGTAGCCAGCTTTTTTTTCTTTTCTTTAAATCATTACAGATAAGAGCAGTTGGTTTAGTCTCCTTACTACTTGCTGTAGAAATAATGAATGCTTTTGAAACATCTACAGGTTGGTCACGATGTGTTCCTTAAGCTGCGAACCCCGCCTTTACTGTCATTAAAATGGGCTGTTTCTCCTGGGATCATTTTGGGAGAAGTGTGCTTAGTTTCAGATGCAGCTTGCTAATGATAATTTGCGTCACTTGCAAGTTGTAGCAACATCAGGATCTCATGGTCTATCTTTTGGCGCATGATACCATGTAATTAGAGTGGAAAATGGGAAAGAATTTTAAAGTGACTGTGTACTCATATTACAGTTCTGAAACCCAAGGCAAGAAAAGAGAAGTCATTATTTGTGTTAAAAATGGAATACTCTTATATTCTTTGGAAGGTATTTTGTAACCTTTGACATTGGAATTAAACATGGAAGCAAATGGTCTTTGCCTTCACAAAGCTGACTAATTTATATTATAGTAGTTTTTGGTTTTATTCATTCTTCCAACATTTATTGAATACTTACACTGTGCTATGTTTAGAGGAATGATAATGAATAAGAGTGAATAGGCACAGATCTTGCTTTGAGGTTCGCTTTCACACACCATATCTTATTTGAGATTTGCTATCCTGTGAAGTAGGCAGGGTTGGTGTTCATTATCCCATTTTATAGGTGAGGGAATGGAACCTTGGAGAGGTTAACTGACTTGTTTTGGATCCCACAGCTAGTGAGAGTCAAGATTAGGAATCAAGGCTCAGACTGTTAGCCTCTTCTTCACACTTCGAGATCTTAATAGTGAGGACATGGAGTAAACACAAATAGGTTTGTAAAAGCAAAATAGCAGCCATAGTCACACTGCTGACCTGTTCAGAGTTATATACACCAGAGCTAGATCCTCTGGGCAGTGAGAAATGCAAGTAAATAGGGAGAACTCTGGCTTGATGTAAGTCTCTAGAGATGGGACCTGCAGGCTTCACCCAGGATGTTTCCGTGCCTCTGCTCCATCTTCATCTCACCTCACTCTTCTAGCATCCTGACATCTGCAGGGGGTGTAGCCCTCTCTGCCCTTGCCATGTTCCATCTAAATTACATTGAGAAGAGGCTGGGGTTTCGGTGGCCAGGACGCAGCAGATGCAGTGAATGTTATGTAAAACTTCAGTGGAGGATGACGACAAAATTTTTTTCTTAGCTTGAGCAGAGAGCTGGATTGAAGCAAGATACGAGGGCAGCTTAAAGAGTGTTGGGCCAGAGTGGCAGTGGTGGTGGTGGCCATGGCCAGCAGCAGGGCTGGCTTCATGGGCATAACGACCTTTGCAGTCACACAGAGCCCTGAACGTAGAAGGGTCTTGTACTTGATTTAAAGCTCTAGTATTACACTCTTGAAATTCTTAATTTTTTTAACAAGGTGCCCACATTTTCATTATGGACTGAGCCTTACGAGTATGGAGCCAGTTTAGACCAGGTATTTTATTTGTTTATGCTGCTTCAGTGTTTGAATATTAGACAAATTAGTATTGAGTATTATACCAGTTGTGTATTAGACCAGTATTGAAATTTGTGAGTATTAGACCAATGACACTCTCAAGGTTACAAGTTGGATAGACTGGAGAAAGCAAGAGATCAAAGAGAAAATGACACATTTTTATTATACATCAGTTGATATAAAATAACCTTAGCTTGGTGGAATAAAAGGAGGGATAGTCTAAAGCTAAAAAGTTGGAGCATTGAGTCTCTACATAGGGAGAAGAGAAAACACTTAATTGATTTATTTGACTCGTGCTTTCCTTATTATGTATTCAATATCCAATATAAGTAGAATCTTTTTATCCTGAGTCCCTTGAGTTTCTAAGGCATTGAAGGAGTTGCATAAAATGGAATACAAAATACATTTGGCTTAAGCGTTCTACAGAATAGAATTTTAGGTCAAGACACATGTAGAGAAAATCGAGGAGCAGGACAGATGTTTCTTTATCTTGAATTAAATAGATAGTTCTTCAAGTTTGTAAATTTTCTTAGGGAAGGGGTGGCTGATGATAATGATGATGATATAGATAATATAAATAACAATAGCAATTGCAACAATAGTCACAGGGTTATGTTTAGTTGAGTGTTTACTATGTGTTAGATACTCATTGAAATACTTTTTCAAATATTAACTCATTTAATGTTCACAACAACCCTGTAAGGTAGGTACTAGTATTATCATCTTAGTTTGACAAACGAGGAAACAGAGGCATATAGAGTCAAAGAGGTTTGCTGAAAGATGTTCAGCTGTTATGCATTGGTGTCAGATTTGAACTAGCAGTCTGCCTCCAGTACCTAATCTCTTACTTAGCTGAGCTATTTTGCTCCTCAATATTTTTAAGTTGATGCTTCTCCCAATTTATGAAAAGATATGTAAGAAACATTTTCCTGAGATTTTAACTGATGAACATTTGCCCCACCACCAACTCAGATGGTCCAGGGAAAGGATGAAAAAAAGTAAATTTGGATACTTGCTGATAAGGACTCCGGTCTCAGTGAGCAGCTCCCTAGGGGAGGACAGGACTAAATGGGGGAACTGTGAGATGCCTGTTACCATTTTTCTCATTAACTCTCTTTCCCTATAAATTCTTTGTGATTCATCAGTGTTCTCCAAGGGGGACATCAGGAAAAAACAGGTGCACCCACGTTAGTGAGGCCCCCCCCCAGGAGTCAGAGCCCTCCCCTTCTAGCTTTCTAAGGAGCTGTCCTTTCCCCCATCTGTTTTGGGACTCTGAGCTCCACAGCATAGGTCTTTTTTATGGGCTAATGTTCTTTATATTGGTGCACAATATACTTCTATTGATTTTTCTGTTGACAATTGATCTATCAACCAGTTCAATCAAATTAGCTTTGCACCATTCCATATAAAGAAATGTGTTGAATTTCATTCAGAGTTCCATTTCAGGCTTATCTTGACCGTTATCTGTCTCTTAACTTTCAATAGGTATTCAGCATTTAAAATGCAAGCTTTTAAGTGAAATGTTTATTCAATCCCCTCAGGTACTAAAGGAAAGATTGGCAAACAGATTTTAAAACAAAGAGGGAGAGTCAAAACAAATTTAAATAAATGTTTGTTTGCGACTGTTGTCTTTGAGTTTAGGCGCTGTAAAGAGTGCCTAAGGAGTCACTCTGACTTCTTAAGAGGTTTGCTATTTGAGACTGGGGGTGCTCTAGGGTGAGCCGTGGTCCAGCTAACCAAGCTGCTCCAGCCTAGGACCTACATTCTTGTCCTCTTCCAGTGCTGCTTAGTGAGCAGTTTGTTTTATAGCACAGTTAGTGGGTTAGGTCAGTTTGATAAAACTGAGTTGGTCTAACTTCTTGTCTTAGGTTGGTTCTGGGAAACAGACCCTGAGAAAAGGATTCAAGAGCAAATGGTTTAGTAATAAAGTTCCCTAAGGAGTAACCAGGAAGAGGGGGGTGGGGTGGGGTGGATGGGAAGCAGGACAGGTAGAATGAAAAAGCTAAGCAAGTGTATGACTTCAGGCGAGGTCCATCCTTAGCCTGATCTCAAGAGAAATGCTGAAGTCACAGTTATACTGCGGTTTGTCTTAGCTTGAGGCAAGAGAGCTGAGCTTTCACTCTGCTGCAGCAGGCAGTCCTTGCTACGAGCCCCTGGGTGGTGGGAATGTAAACTCCCAGGCACTTCCAGCTCTGCTGCTTCCAGGCTGAGTGACACTTTTTAAAGCTCAAGGTAGGTCTCTGGAGAAGATTGCAAATGCGAGTAGTTAGGAGTGAAGCATGCAGAGCTGAGAGACATGCATATAGGTGCAGGTGGGGCACATGGTGAGTTCTGCAGGGACAGTCTATCCATGCTGGGGAGACCTTATGCAGTCCTCTTGCTGGTGGCTTACTGTTTCTCACCTTAGGACTCTGGTGGTCCACCTTCCTGTGGTATCACTTTGCCCCTCCAGACTGTCCTCTATTTAAGGATCTGATGATCTCAGGCTAGCCACCTCTTCTGTGTGGCTGATATCTGATCCGTGGGAAGCACTCAAGCTTCTTCTACTCTGTCTGGGAGCCCTCGTCCCATCATGATGCAGCCATCCTCTTTTATTCCATTGGGACAGTAGCCTGCCATTTCTTTTACTTGTCTCAGCCATGAGACACACATCAGCCCACCATGACCCACAAATTCAAGCCATATGTATTAGTCTTTAGAGAAGAGCATTTACGTCCCCTTCCTTTCACTACAGATAAAAAAAATAAATCATGATCCCTCCCCAAAGGACACCCGTAGTTCTCTCAAAACTCCTCCTCCCTGAAATGCCCATTTACCTTTTAATTTAGTAGGGTGTGCTCTTAATGCGATGAGTGGCTAATTATTTTAAAAACTGGTTTTTAGGTACTGTATTTGCAAACACTGCATTATAGTATCACATCTCCTTTGGAGTATGGTGGCTATTGTCCTGTCCCTCAGTCCAATAAAACTAAAAGATTTCTGTCTTAATACTCTGAAACATTGCATGAGAGATAAATGAAGAAATATTGCATGTATGAATTTTTTCATTTATTCAAAGAACATTTAATACTTTCAATATGCTAATACATTTAGAATATAGGTATGGATATATACAAGTATATTATATATCTATGAAATCCCTTTTATACACAAGAGGTAAAAAAGTTATTGTTAATGGTATAGTATCATGTTGAGTGGTAGTTTTGTGGGTATTTCGCATAAAATTAATACATCGGTTAATCAATAAAGAGTACCACACATGTATTCATGATAAGACTATGTTGTAAACCACATATTACAATTAATTCAATTCTGTGCACCCAAGTTAAATAAAAGTCCTTTTGAAGAGCTCTTATTCCAGGCACTAAAAACAATAATCATCAACATTTATCAGTGTACTATGTGCCAGATACTACGTTAAGTGTTTTACAAACAATATCTTATTTAGTTCTTTTAACAGTCTTATGAGGTAAGTAGTAATATTTTCTTTTCCATTTTACAGATGAGGAAATTGAGTCCCAGAAGGGCTAAATAATTTGTCCAAATTCCCATGGTAGAGTATGAAGCTAGAGTCAGATCTGCCTGACAACAAACCTTGCCACCGCTTCCCAGACATAAATGTCCCCGTATTTAAGAGTATGCTCCAAGCACAGAGTAAAAAGAGCACACACAGGCTTTGCAGTCAGTCAGACCTTGCTTCAGAGCTGGTTCTATCATTTTTGAACTGTATGATTTGGAACAAGTTCCTTAATCTTGACCTCTTGAGCCAATTTATAAAATGGAGATGGTAATACTTAACATTCAGGGTTGTTGTGGTACAAGGTAATGACTTTGAAGCAGCTGGCACTTTAGAGGCCTTCGAAACTCACACATGTTATTGTTTTCATTTCTATTTTTCACCACAAAATGTTTTGAGAGCACAGGAAAGGAGACAGGCTAGGCTTAGAAACTCTAATAATCTAGAATCTTTGGTTTTAGAGATCAAGCTCACATAATTTAAAAATTGTCTTTATGAGGGATTATTCTTTTTTGATTTATTGGGGTAATATTGGTTAATAAAATTATACAGGTTTCAAGTGTACAGTTTTATAATACATCACCTATACATTAATTGCATTGTGCGTTCATCACCAAGAGTCAAATCTCCTTCCATCAACAGATATTTGACCCCCTATAACATTTTCTAGCCCTTTCCCTCGATAACCTCTAAACTGTTGTCCGTGTCTGTGAGTTTTTGTTTATTTGTTTTTCTTGTTCATTTGTTGCTTTTGGTTTTATATACCACATATGAGTGAAATCATATGGTTCTTAACTTTCTCTGTCTGACTTATTTTGCTTAGCAAGATAATCTCAAGTTCCATTCATGTTGTTGCAAGTGGCGGTATTCTGTCTTTTCTTATGGCTGAGTAGGATTCCATTGTATATATGCACTACATATTCTTTATCAAATTATCTATTGAAGGACACTTTAATTGTTTACATGTCTTGGCCACTTTAATAATGCTGCAATGAACACAGGGGTGCATATACCTTTATGGACAAATGTTTTCAAGTTTTGAAGGTAGATACCCAAAAGAAGGATTGTTAGGTCATGTGGTAATTCTATTCTTAATTTTTTGAGGAAACTCCATACTGTTTTTCAAAGTGGCTATGTCAATTTACATCCCACCAGCAGTATATGAGGGTTTCTTTTCCCCACAACCTCTCCAACACTTATTACTTGTCTTGTTGATGGTAACCATTCTAAAAAGTATCAGATTACATCTTATTGTGGTTTTGATTTGCATTTCCCTAGTAGTTGAGTATCCTTTTGTATATCTCTTGGTCGTTTGTATGTCTTCTTGGGAGAAGTGTCTGTTTATGTTCTCTGCCCATTTTTTAACTGGATTTTTTTGTTGTTGAGTTGTATGAGTTCTTTATGTATTTTTGATATTATTCCTTTATCAAACGTATTGTTTGCAAATATCTTCTCCTATTCACTTGGTTTCCTCTATGTTTCATTGACAGTTTCTTTGGCTGTGCAGAAGCTTTTTAGTTTGATGTAGCCCCATGCATTTATTTTACTTTTAATTCCTTTACCTTTAGGTCAGATTCATAAAATCCTCTCTAAGACCAATGTCCATAAGTTTAGTCCTTATGTTTTCTTCCATGCAATTTATTGTTTCATGTTTTATATTTAGGTCTTTGATCCATTTTGAGGTAATTTTGGTGTATGGTGACAGATAAAAGTCCAGTTTCATTCTTTTGCATGTGGCTTTCCAATTTTCCCAGCACTATTTATTGAAGAGGCTTTTCCCCTCCATTGTATTTTTATTGACTCCTTTGTCAAAAATTATTTACCCATATAAATGTGAATTTATTTCTGGGCTCTCAATTATATTCCAATGGTCTGTGTGTCTGTTTTTCTACCAATACCATGCTGTTTTAATTAATGTCACTTTGCAGTATAATTTGAAGTCAGGGAGTATGATACCTCCAGCCTTGTTCTTTTTTCTTAGGATTGCTTTGGCTATTTGGGGTCGTTTGTGATCCCATACAAATTTGATGATATTTTTTGTTGTTGTTGTCTATTTCTTTAAAAAAATGCCTTTGAGATTTTGATGGGGATTGCATTGAATCTGTATATTGTTTTGGGTAATGCGGCCATTTTAAACAATGTTGATTCTCCCAATCCATGAACACAGACTATCTTTCCATTTCTTGATATCTTCTTCAATTTATTTTAATGTCTTATAGTTTTCAGTACATAGGTCCTTCACATTCTCTGTTAAGTTTATTCTTAGGTATTTTATTCTTTTTGTTGCAATTGCAAAGGGAATTTTTTTCTTTTTCTGAAATTTCATTGTTAGTATATAGGAACACAATGGATTTTTGTACATTGATTTTGTATTCTGCAACTTTCCTGTATTTGTTTACTAATAGTTTTTTGGTGGAGTCTTTAGAGTTTTCTATGTAAAGAATCATGTCTGCAAAAAGTGTCACTTTGACTTCTTCATTCCCAATTTGGATGCCTTTTATTTCTCTTGCCTAATTGCTCTAGCTGGGACTTCCAATACTATGTTAAATAAGAGTAGTGAGAGTGGGCATCCTTGTCTTGTTCCTAATTTTAGGAAAACAGCTTTCAGTTTTTCATCATTAAGTGTGACATTAGCTGAGGGTTTGTCATATATAGCCTTTACTATGTTGAGGTACTTCCCTTCTATACCCATTTTATTGAGTGTTTTAATCATAAATGATTGCAGTCTCTTGTCAAATGCCTTTTCTGTATCTATTGATATGATCATGTGATTTTTATCCTTTATTTTGTTTATGCAGTGTATCACATTAATTGATTTGTGTGTGTCGAATCATCCTTGCGTCCATGGAATGAACCCCACTTGATCGTAATGTGTAATCTTTTTAATGTATTGTTGTATTTGATTTGCTAGTATTTTGTTTAGGATTTTTGCACATGTATTCATCAGAGATATTGGTCTGTAGTTTTTTTGTGTGTGTATGACCCTTACCAGGTTTTGGTATCAGGGTAATGCTGGCCTCATAAACTGAATTAGGAAGTATTGCCTCTTCAATTTTTTGGAAGAGTTTAAGAATAGGCATTAAATCATTTTTGAATATTTGGTAGAATTCACTAGTAAAGCCAACCGGTCCTGGATTTTTACTTTTTTGGAGGTTTTTGATGGTCATTTCAATTTCCTTACTGTTGATGGTCTATTTAGATTTCCCAGTTCTTCGTGATTCAGTCTAGGAAGATTATGTGTTTCTAAGAACTTGTTCATTTCTTCTAGGTTACTGAATTTGGTGTGATACAGTCTTTTCTAGTATTCTTGTATGATCCTTTGTGTTTCTGTGGTATCCATCACAACTTCTCTTTCATTTTTGATTTTGTTTATCTGTGTTTTTTTTTTTTTTTTCTTAGTAAGTCTAGCCAGGGGTTTGCCAATTTTATTGATCTTTTCAAAGAACCAACTCTTTGTTGCATTAATTTTTTCTATAATCTATTCTCTATTTCATTTAATTCTGCCCTAATATTTATTATGTTCTTCCTTCTGCTGACTTTGGACTTCATTTGTTCTTTTTCTAGTTTTTAAAGATGTAATGTTAGGTTATTTATTTGGGATTTTACTTGTTTCTTGAGATAGGCCCTCTTAGTTCCTCTTTTGCTGTATCTCAAGTTTTGATGATATGTTGTATTTTTATTCTCATCTGTTTCTATGTATCTTTGATCTCTCCCTTTATTTCTTAGGAGGAATTATTCTGATGTGGTTATTAAGCAGCAGTGGGCAGCCAAGCGATGAGCAGACATGGGGGAATGCTCAAGACCCCAGACCTCTCTCTGACTTGGACTTCCAAATATGGGATTCTTCTGCCCTCTAGAAAATAAACAATCCTTTTCAGGACCTTGGCACTTCTGGCCAGTACATGGTAGTATTTGAAAAAAAAAAAAAAATTCTCCTCTTTGACAGTAGAGTGATTGGTTTGAGGCTGATTTGGACATGATGACACTGCTGAGTCATTCTGCAGGGGGTCAAAGGAGAGAAGCCCAAGAAGTATCTCCTTCCATGTTCTCAGCTAACAGCTGAAGGAGTTAATAGCAGGAGAGGGCAATTTAAGTCTTCCATTTTCCCAGAGACCCACACACCTCTGTCCTCACTCTTGTCCATTAGCATCTTCTTTCTGAGATGGTGGCAGGGGCATGGCCTCACAGAACTTGAATCGTGACTTGGGGGCATGGTTACTGTTTCTAGCTCTGTTCCCAAACTTCCAAACTTCCAGCTGTATTTCCAAGTCTCTAGTTTGAAGTAGGAGAAGGAGGGAAGTCCTGAAGAGTCAAGAAAGCAATACCTGGTAGAAAAGAACAAGAAGAGCCCACCCCACACCTCCGTTGTCACTCTCCTCCATCTACGTCCTCCAATATTGGAATTGGGGTATGAAATTCCTAGCACCAAGTCAGCTGGCAGCTTCCTGAAGCCCAAGATGCTTATCTTTCCTCTTACTCCTTTTCCACACTTCTCCCCTCATTCTCCCACTTAAAAATGGTTCATAGAACCATTTCTAGATCTAAGAAACTGACTGTGAAATACCACTGTGATTACAGTTTATACATTTAATTATAAGCTGGGAATTAAGCTACCAAACACCACAAAATGAAAGCTTGACATTCTCCCAACGAAACCCAAGCTTTCCATGAATGTGGGCTGACTCATCCATCTGTTTTCTACTCTCCCCCACCACTGGCCTTCTCCCCAGCCCTTGTCTTTCATGCTAAAGTCATCTACTTTCTTCACCTGGATTTAGGAAACTGCTGAGGTCTTGTTCGGCCTTATTCCAAAGTTGCCCATCAGATCTAGGGACATGGAAAGTAACTGCCTGTTGCAGGGAAAACAAGAGAAGGTCACACCTTTTGGGTATGGGAGCTTTGCCAAGACTTTTAATATCTCATTTCTACAAATGAGAACAGACTAAAAATGGACAATTACATATGGAGCAGAAGGGGCATCTTGCTTTTGTGATTTGATTTTAAATGTTGTATCTATAAGACTGGGTGAAATATGTGACTTATTTTCTTCTATGAGTTGAGATAATGGTTCTTATTTTCTTGCTGTTTTCAGCTTTAGAGCCCTCCAAAAGAATATTTCTTCTCTTGCTTTTGGCGGGAACTAGATATTTGTTGATTTAGTATAAGTTTAAAATATTTTGGCTTTGGAAAACTGCACTGAAAGCTTTTTCCCTCTAATCAAAATTAATGTCATCTTTCTCTAGCTCTCATAGCATGTGGCTCTAATATAGCACTTCTCATATTCTGCTTTAGTATACAGTGACTTTTATTTCTATTTGTCTCCTATGTCAGATCTAAAGTTCTACATGGGGAAGCACTATGTCTTATACATCTTGGTATTTACCTGAGTATAGTCTAATATAGTATGTATAGTAGGTACCCAATGCATGTGAAATTAAATTAAATTCTGAAAGATCATACAGAGAGGGGCACTCAGAGTGGTAGCAACAACCATCTTTGTAGCAGGTACCCAGGTTCAACAGTAGACAGCTGCTGTACAAATGGACAACCTCTTGCTTCTCTCTCCCTGAGGGCCTCCTCTGATCTTAGAAGCACACAGGTTAGACTGTAAATACCTGGAAGTTATTTCCAGAGGCACAAACTCTCGCCGAGGTGAGACAGGTCTGGCTATATAAATTACCCAAGTTCCTTGCCCTTATTCTGAGGAATGTTCTACACAGTATCTTAGAGCAGCGGTTTCCAACCTTTTTGGCACCAGGGACCATTGCTCCTATGAGAATCTAATGCCCGATGATCTCAGGTGAACTGAGGCAGTGATGCTAGTGCTGGGGAATGGCTGCAAATACAGATGAAGCTTCGCTCACTTGCCTGCTGCTCACTTCCTGCTGTATGGCCCAATTCCTAACAGGCCACAGACCGGTACTGGTTTGCAGCCCAGAGGTTTTCCTACATCAGGAAGCCCTATTACATACTGATTCTTAACACACTCCATTTGCTTTCCTCCCTTTACTGTTTTACATTCCCTCACTATGTTTTCCAGGGATCAACAGCCAAATAATCTACTTCACCCAAGTCCTTGCCTTAGAGAAGCACCACAGAAGAACCCAAACAAAGACCCTTAAAAATTAAAAAGTGTTAGAGATGATGACTAGGCCAACAATGAGAATCAGGATCAATAGATAGAACTTGTCATCTCTGCTCTTCAAAATAAAGAGCTGAAGAGGAACATAAGAAATAAAGAATTCTGTTGGTGAGCCTAGAGCTTTTAAAAAGGGAGAGATTGAAATTCTGCTTATAGCCAGGAAATGGAGAGGATGCCTTATAGAAAGCCTCAAAGTAGAGAAGTAAAAGTGCAAACCTAAGATAAC
>NW_011888962.1:2977423-2986111 GCF_000151845.1 Pteropus vampyrus
ATCCTTTTTTGTACCCATTTCCCTTTTTATGACCTCTAGGATATTTGTTTTTGCTGTATTTGTGGTATATTAAGAAAGGTGGTGCATACATTTTATGAGCTGGAAAGATAGATGAAAGAATTTAAGATATTTGTCCAAAATGGAACCATGTTAACGATAACCACACTCATCATCCTCTTCTTCAAAAAAATCAATGCCCCATAGGTTGACATGCACCTTGGGTCTTTGAGCTAGGTCCTACAAAATCTAGACTCTGACGCTAAATTCTTTTCTAACTCAAACTTTATCCTTTTGAAGTTGGCTTCCAATTATCAAAGAATCCATGGTTTCATAGTTTCCTCAAACACTTCCTACAGGCTACTTACTATGATTTTATAGTCTAGGTGAAGCTTAAGCAATGATCAAGGCTCCTAGCAAGAAGTCTTGTTATGGTGGTGAGGGAGGAAGGAGAGGAACTTCTTATGGTTGGTCTATTGTAGACAATTTCAAATTTACTATCACTACTGACTTATTTGCATGATTACATAAGAAGAGAAGTTGATTAATTGTGGCCATTAAGATGTCTGGTTCTGAGCCCAGTTTTCCCACCACCAGCAGCCAGAGTAGTCCCTTTGGTGCCCTTTTCTCTATTCCAACTGTGCAGCCACATATCAATTCTATTTATTCAACATCTATTGTGCTCTCGTCACTAGGGCCACACAAATGTTTATAATATACCCTGGACTTTGAAGGAAAGCAGGTCTGTTTTCTCATGTGCTGATTTTTAGGGGATTTAGAAAAATGAGAGTTGCTGAATAGGGTTATTATTTATATAGCAAGTGCTATTGTTTTTAGGAATCTAATAACTCACTGTGACCCATAGTTATAATAATGCTCATATTTGCATAATGCTTTATAATTTAGAGATTTTTGCATGTTTAATTACATTTGGTCTTTACAGCAAACCTGTGAGTGAGGTTGCTAGAGTATCATTATCCTGAATTACATAGAAAGAAACAGAGGCACAGAAAGGTCAGTGACATGCCCAAGGTCAACAGCTAGCAAGTAGTGAAGCCAAATCTCAAACTCTGGTCACATGATGCTTCTAATTCAGAAGTCTCATTACTATTCTGCCTCCTTCAGAAATGAATGAGGAGTTGCACTGTGAACCAGTTGAGGGCAGGGAGTTTGTCTTGGACACCTCAAGCTCTTCTCTGCTCTCTCAGCTGCTAGCACAATGTCTGGTGCACATCAAGCAATAATGCAGATTTATTGGTTGAAATTAAAGTGCCTCAATGGGAGAGAATAAAGAGATGGCCACCTCCCCACTTTTACATTATCAGACTTTAGGGATTCTAATGATAACTCATTTTACTTTTCTTGCTCACCACCGTGCATAGAATTGCTCATCAATATTTGTTTGCGTGGAATGTTTTATTTCCCAGCAGTCTGGGCATTGCTGGGTAGACAGCAGCCTGAAATACGACACTATTGAATTTGCAGAACTCTTCATTCACATTATGGCCTATCTTATCTTCAGTCCTATGACAACTCTGAGGACTCCCTTAGAGAATCTGGACTTTGTGACTGCTCCAGAGACCAGCCAAGTAAACAATTTTAATAACCTCTCTGTGTACATCATAAAGGCGAGAAGGGAATAGGGTTGTTAGCACTGTATTTTCACAACTACCACTACAGAGATAAGTCAGGCACTCGTCTCAAAGTTCAGGGCTCCAGAAAGTACTCCTTTTGTCCCCATCTTCTGGAATCATCCTCAACAGAGGAAATTTTATTTTAGGCTAAATTAAGTACATATACCAGTCTAAAACCACAATTGCTTGACTTTAAAAAATCTGGATAACGTCAAGCAGGTGACATGGATGATTTCCCCTTTAGTATAAGATGAATTTTAATTTTTCTCTAAGGTCAACAGGCATGACACCGAAATCCTTCAGCGGGTGCCCATTGACCTGAGCTATCCAACTTGTATTCAGCAAGTATAAAATCTATTTCAGATGAGTCTCTGTTCCCATTCTGCCCCGTCAGCAAGGAAGAAAGGGGACAATTATTTGGTGATAATTACTCTGACGGCAGTAATCTCTGGCAGCTGCTAGAGAGGAGGCATAATTGCCTCCTACCGCCCCCTAACCTTTTAGAATAGAGCTCTGAAAGCTTGATAAGAGGGGCTGAAGATGTGTGAACAACCTCAAAATAACTTTCCATCTACTTCTATCACTCAGGCTTTAATTAAACACAATTCATACCTCTTCAGAAGCTTGAGGTGACACATGTTTATTAAAGACCTTTATAAAGAGAAGAGTCATAGAAATGTTATACATTACTATACATTGTTCAGTTCCTCTTATCCAAGTCAGGATCCTTTCAGGGCTGCTGCCCTAGGAGGCTCTTTTTTCTTCCTAAGGAGATGGGACAGAATAGGAGAAATGAATTTTCTTCTGGAAATTTTAGGAGAAGATTTTGAAGTGGAAGACAGGTGAGTACATATGGAAAATAAAATTTGGATAAATACCATTGAGTGGCAATCTTAAACATTAAAGTCCTTTTTCCCCATGTAAACACACTTTGAAAAGTAAGAAACTACATCGGCCTTCCTAAAAGGGAATTTTCAGTCCTTTTCAAGTTTTCCATGGAGTTTAGCTATCTTTCTCACTATAGAAATCATAAGTTGAAAGATGCTAATTCAGTTGACTATTGTAATTTTTCTAGCTGTTCTTGGAGAGGCAGAGCAAAACGGAGGCAAAGAAACACAGATGGAGGTAGGCCGTTGGTGACATGAATCGAGCTGGTCTGCTTTCGTATTATAAATAAATATGCCCATTTTTATATGTTGCACATAAACTTTGGGTGTATTTTTAAAAATATGATAAAAATGTTTTGATATGGATATTCTTCTGCTCATTTTAAGCCATTTTATCAAACACTCTAATCATAAATGGTTAGAAATTTTCAGAAAGTCGGAGGGCCTTCAAAACACATTTGAATTTATTCAATAAAAAGCCAGAGACCACTTTTTGTTGTTAACCGCTCTCTACTTTTTCTCATCCCTACCTCAAGCCTGATCGTCCACACGTCGTATTGGTCATGGTTTATGTAGAAGCTATAAGATGCTACTCCTACTTCCCTCTTCTTTCGTCTCATGCTTCCTTTTCACTGATTTGCACAATCTGTTATCATTGGGTTTTCCAGCACATCTCTGTTGTGATATGGCTGCTGGTTGAAGGTTAATGAGTGTGGCCATGAAGAACAAGATGAGCTTACTTCATAGGCCTCGTGAGCCCTAGGACAGGTTTGTAGGCTTCTCGTAGGGGAATGTGGATCCACGGTGCACTGGCATGTGAATTGATGTTCACTGCTGAGTTGAGACCATTAATTTATCCAAGTAGGATGGTGTCAGGGGGTCTCTGCATAAAGGTGCTGATCTCCTGCCATGATGAATAATGACATGAAAAAGCACTATCCCTTTATACTTGTTTCATGTCTGTGACAGAATGAAGCTACCTTTCCCTGAATACCCCCAGAGGGTAACCTATGCAATAACCCCTTTAATTTCTGATGTTCTAAAACAGTGCTTCTCAAACTATAATGAGTGCCTGTAGTCCCTGCATATCTTGTTAAAATGCAGATTCTGATTCTATGGCTATGAGGTGAGACCTGAGACTTGCATTTTTAACAAGCTCCCACTGATGTCAACCTTTCTGGTCCATGGGTCACACGTTGAGTCACTCTATGAGATGCAGCTATGGGTGGGTCCCCTGTCTGGGATCTACATTAAATCCTTGGATAACATCCTCAGCCCTGGGCCTCCTTCAAGTGCTTTAAGAAACTGAGAACTGTTGCCGAATTTAGAAAATCGTTTCATTGACTGTTTAAAATGCAGTTATTTGTATAAAATATTTCATAAAAAATCTTATTGTACAATTTTCCTAGTCAATGCATTTAAGCATATGACTTGCTGTTTGGTAACACTAGCCATGTTCACCTTGTTAGTATTGTTAATGTGTGTGCTGTCAGTCCACAGAACAAATGATTCTTATCTGGGAACCACTCATGTCTGGGATGATTAACAATAATGTTTTTTAGTACTGACAATGAGGCCACAAGAGATCTGCAATAAACATCAGTTGGTGGCCTGTGGTCTTTTCCTACCTCAGTCTACATGTCACTTGGAGTCTGGTTATCCAATAGTCATATGTCTGTCTCTTCCCTGTAAGAAATGAGTGACTTACAGATAATTTTCCTTTTTCCTCTCCTACAATTATTCCAATTTCCAATGTGTGAGTGTGGGGAGGGTGTGGGTTTCCCATACCACCGAACAATTCTTGGACGCCAGTAAGATATCCAACAATTCAACTCAATTCTAATACTATCTACCTTGAGGTCACATCAGATCCCACTGATTAAGGGTTCAGTCCTACAAAACTGTCCCACTCAGTTCCCCCATCCTCCAGTACTTCAGCCACCAGTCTCAAGCCTAAGATATTACCTCTGCTTCTAACTGACCAACCAGCTATAGATTGGAGGTTCCAATGCCCCCCACCTTGCATTTGAGTTATTTGCTCAAGCAGCTCACAGAACTCAGAGAAATAGACAGAAGAGAGAGATACAGAGGGCAAGGGATGTAGGAAGGATGTGGGGCTTCCTTGCTCTCTGAGCATGTCACTCTCTTTGAATTTCCACCTGTTCACCAACATGAAATCTCTCTGAACCCTATCCTTTTGGGTGTTTATGGGTGCTTTATTACATAGGCATCATTGATTTAAGTCATTGGCCAGTGGTGACTGAACTTAGGCTCCCCAAACGTCACCTAGTGGGCTCTCCTAGCAACCAGTCCCCTCCTTAGGTGAGGTCCAAAAGCTACCTCATTAACATAACAAAATACACTTTTATAGCTCTCATCATTTAGGAAATTTCAAGGGTTTTAGGAGCTCTGTGCCAGAAGAAAGGACAAAGACCAAATATATATTTATTCTAAATTTCAACATCACCCCCTCCCCAAAGATTGAGTCTGTATTTATGTGTAGGAATTGGTCAGTAGAATCAACTTCTACCAGCTCCAAGTTTAAATAGAAGAAAGCAGGTTTGTTATTTACCTTATTCCCATGGCTTAAAAGTAAAGCATGATGAATTTTCCTTTTCCTTTTTTCTCAGAAGCAGAGGGGATAGACCCCAGATTGTTGGTCGGTGGAGGAAAGAGTCCCCCAGCTCTTCCTCTTCTATTTCCTCCCAAGTTCCCTTCCTTTTCCTCCTTCCCCAAGGCTTTTGCAGGTTCAGTGAGGCCTAGCAGGGCTGCTAGGGAGGTGGAGAAAGAAATTTGCTAAATCTCCAGGCAGGCTGTGGAGCTTGTGGTCTGTGGTAAGTGGGAGGGTAAAGGCAAGGTGGTTGGAGGGTGAGGGAGGATCCAGGTTGTCATTTCCAAAGCTCGCAGGGCTAAAAGGGTGGTCTCCTCAGACTGGAAGCCTGTAAGCAGGGAAGTCTTGAGTTGACACTCTGTGACTAGGCTTGGAGAGAGGACATGCGAGGGTCTAATGTGGTTGGAGCCTCTGTGCTGGTGCTCCTCATACTTAACTGATGGAGTCCTCATTACAACAGCTCTGTGAAGCTGGTCCTCATAGCTCTGTTTTACATAGAGAAATCCACAGCTAAGAGAGGTAAAGCCAAGTGGTTGCTGCCACTGAACTAGTAAGTAGGTAGGCCCGTACCTGAACCTAGTTCTGCTCACTCCAGATCCCTTGAAATCCTACCCTGTAAAGCAAGGCATTATGAGAGCTAGTAAGACCTTTTGTAACCCAAAGCAGGTGAATGAGGTGGCAGGTAGACTGAGGTCCAGATGTCAAAATTAGTTTTGTTTACAGATTACATTAAAAAAAATTCATCAGATCTTAACATATAGACTGGTGGTTGAGAGACTCTAGTTTTTGCAGAAAACTAATTAAATGTTCTTTTTAGAATTCCTTTTGTACTCTACAGAATTAGATTTCTAAATGCTACCTGATCTACAGATAGTTATAATAGTACTTCTTGGGTATGACGGGGAGACAATGGTGTGGACAGCACATCTGTTGGCATCAGGAGCCAGGGGATCCCACAGGATGTTTTAAAGAAGATTATAGAAGTCAGCTCAGCTTCTCTGTGGCCAAACCACAAATGCTAAGGTTTCCTTAAAGTCCCAGAATCCCAAAGGATGTAGGCCCTCTCTGTGAAAGAATGCTGAGCTCTGTAAAATCCTAAAGGTAGAAACCAAATCACTTGGGGGTAGAGACACTTTTAATAAAGGAATTTGGGAATGAGTTGAATCCCTAAATATTTATTACCTGGAAGTGGAGTTTGTAGGTGTAGAAGCTATTTATGCCTGTATGGATCAAACTGTAGTGTGCATAGGAATCACCTGGGAATCTTGTTAAAATACAGATTCTGGTATCTTAGGTCTGGAGTAGGGCCAGAGAGCCTCCATTTTTCAAGTTCCCACATGATGCTTATACTTCTAGTATACGGACCACACTTTGAGTAGGCAGGATCTAGTGTTATGCCTCTCTCCATCATCCTTGTTTCCCTTCTCTAAGCCCAGTCAAGATTCATTCATTTTGGGATAATTTAAATAGGGAGGCAGGACAGACAAGAAGAAGGTATCATGAGGAATATCCTGAGTAGACTTCAAGAAATCTCTGTTCCAGCATATTTTCAATGTGAAATGGTGTTATGAGGATAAGAATAAAAATGCGGTGGTGGTTTGTACTCAAATAAGCTTCAGAAGTGTTGGGCTGAAAAATTGTTAAACCTGTTAAGGTTTCTTCATGACTTTTCAGAGCATTCAATTGGCTAATGTGTATTGTGATGCTCATAGGGGAATTTTTCTCAAATTTATTTGCCCAATGAATACTTTTTCGAGCATAACATTCACTGAGATTGGCTGTTTAGACATTGACACTGGTGGTCACACGATTCCCCCAAAATACTAAATAGTAAATGTGAAATTGCTTCCATTCTCCATAGGATGAGTAACTCTAGAGTAAATTGAACTTTAGAAATAAAAATGAATTGGGCTGTGGGATGGATTGACTGTGGGTTCCATGCATGCAGAATGCCAGGCAAATGACTTTGGAGATTGGGGAACTGATATAAATGGATGAGGGAGGAGTTAAGGAAGTGGAAATATTTGAGATCAACAAGGATATGGGGCAGGAAGGAGTCACCTAGAAAATGCTCGCATGTGGGAAGCAGTTAGAGGGTTTAGTCCATGAGGCTAGCAAGGGTTGGTATGGAGAAACTCCCTAACTACAGGAGCTGGGCAAATTTTATGCAATTGTCATTTCTTTTAGATGCCCAGTGACTGAATCCCTCTTCTTCTGGGAGGAATTTCCAACCTGATGAGGCAGAGTCTTCTCTCATAGAGAAGTTGAACATGGCAGACTCATGTTTTCTCAGCCTACTCGACAGCTAGGTTTCGGACGTGTTGATTTGGGCTCCACCAATAAGAAGTGTCTTTCCTAGACTTCAACTTGGACCCTATTCTGGTGAGGTGGGACATCGGTGACACTACATTTAATTTTTAGAGGTAATAGGGACTATGGTTCCATAGCCAGCAAGCAGTGCCAGCTCTGCGCATAGTACCAGTTGCAGAGTCTGTGCCCAGTAGCGACGGCTGCAGTGGGTCAGCCCTGCGGCTTGATTTGGGGCATTGTTCTTGGTGGAGAGCCTCTGAACCTGGCTCCACATGATCCTAGGAACTCAGAGCTTCCTATTTGTTTTCTATAACTTCCTTTTCTGCTTAAATGAACAAGAGTTGATTTCTGTTGCTTGAAGCTCAGAATCCTCAAAGGCACAGAGGATGAATGTAACCTCTTGACTCAGCTTCTGATAGCCCCAGAGAGCATGTTCAATCTTGAGTTCTAGGGCAGACTTCTGGGGTGGATTTATGAAGGAAGAGTTCTGTGCAGCCTGAGGGTCAAAGTCAAAGGCACCCTGAGAGCCATGGTGAGCCAGTTCAGGTGACAAGAGAAGTGGAAAATTTATATTACTGAGTGAGCACTCATAAAGTGCTAGCTAGATCCTCTTATCTATATATTTCTCATAATAATCTTATGAAATAGATATTGGTATCCTCATTTTGCAGAAGGGGAAGCTGATACTCAGGAAGTGTAATTAATTGTCCAAACAGTAAGTGTTGGAACTGGCATTCCAGCCAAGCTCTGTCTGACTCCAGTTATTGCTACATCGGACTGCCTCTCAGTGGTCTGGTTCACAATTATTTGTGGAACACCTTCCATGTGTCAGACACAGTGCTAATCCCAGGTGATAACTGCCTTTGTGGAAGTTAAGATCTGGTGTGGGAGATACACATAAACACATGACTACAAACTAGGGAGAGCTAAAATGAGACTATGTAACAGGGACATTGGACCTAGATCCAGACATGCGGAAGGGAAATAGTTTCCCTGAGAGAGCTGTTTGAACTGGGGTTCGAGGGCTGCGTAGGAGGTAGCAATGTTGAATGGAGAAAAGGAGAAGGGCTTTCCTGGCAGAAGGAGCTGAGTATGAACCAGCATTTGGTTAGCATTCGGAGATTTCTCCCACTGTAGCAAACTGGGTTTGTGGTTGAAATGGTCATCTGCTCTATTAAAGACAGATATAGGAGAATAATAAAAGAAAAAGTGTCAGAGTTTCCAAGTCATTGTAGAAGATGGAAGAAAA
>NW_011888962.1:2986936-3001183 GCF_000151845.1 Pteropus vampyrus
AAAAAAAGAACTAAAAAGACAGAGCTTGGTATACATGCCTTAGTTTATTGTGTGGAATAATCAAGGAACAAAGCTCCTTATTTTAGCCTTTCAATAAGCCACTGGAGTATAATGTAAAATAGGAAAGCCGGATTCAAGTCCTGGTCCTGCTGCTCACTTGCTATGTGATCTCTGGCAAGTCACTTAACCTCTCTGAACTTTGATTTCCTCATTTGTGATATTTGGAAAAAGTTATGTCTAACTTGCAGGATTTCAGAGAGGATTAAAGAAATAGCATACAGGTGCCCTCCTCCCTCATTCTCAAGGATAATTCCCAGGTGGCTCCTAACAGAATAGAGAGAAGGACCCTGGTGCCCTGACTCCTCTTGTTGCAGCATGAGGTCCTGTTGTTGCAGCTTTACCAGCAGCCTGAGGGAGGAAACGTGAGTGAGCCAAATGCCTTGTACGCTACACTTTCGAGGCTGGGGCTGTACGCTTTGCTTCAGAGCAAGTGTGTCTCTGACTCATAATTTCCTTTTGTGAATTAATGGGCAGGACAAGTTGTCTGTTTCCATGCAATTGGTTAGTGTCCTAACTTACCATAAATCATTTGTTCTTTCAAAGTGGGACCTTCCTTTCATGGGATGAACCTACAGCCCCAGAGACTCTCATGAGATGGGATTGATTGTTAATAAGGGCATTAGCCAGATCCACCTGTTTTGGAGTACGAATCCTGGGGTCAGCTGCTGTGGCCACACCTTGGGAAAAACTGCCCACTTTACTTGAATTTAGAGTAAAGTATCCAGTGCAGTGGTTCTGAGGAGGAGCCTCCAGGGCTCTCTCCCCCAGATGGACGTGCTGCTTCAAGCCTGGATCCAGAGGCTTCCCACCCTTTCCCTGGAGAGCTGGCGTTCAGAGAAGAGCTCAGCTAATCAAGCTTTGAAAACAATTTCAGCTCAGTGGTGGATTGGGCAAGTTCTTGGTTTCAGAGCAGATACTTTTACGTGGGTGGGAGAAAAGGGAAGAGACCAAGATGCAAAGTCTGGCTTCCATTGGTAAGGGTCAGCCTGGGCTGTGGTGTAAAGGGGGTTTCTGTAGTCACTGTTGTTTTCGTTGCTCTGGCAACCAGAGGAGAAATAGACTAGTCCCAGTGCAGGTGCACTTGGGTTGAGTGGGCCTATTTCCTCTAAGCAGCTCTGGCTGGCCCAGAGACAGTGACCTCAAGGCTTCTCCCAAGATGGCTATCTGAAAATTTGGGGGTGTGGAGATTGAAACGTGGCAACTCTGAATTCAGAGGGCTTTGATGACAGGGGCTGTGGGCAGCGCCCAGGTGGTGTCCTCCCTGTGTTATAAGAAAGCTGGGTTGGGGGCTGGGAGGGGTCACTGCGATCGCCTGCCTGTCCCCACTTGGCTTTCCTTCCATTGGCAGCTGCAGCCCCAGCAGTTGCATCCTGGATCTCATTGAGGAAGCTGGGTGCTGGGTCAGGCCTGGGACTTGTACCTCTGCCCTAGAGCTCTGATGAGAAGCTGTGGCAGCCAGGGAGGGTGTCAGGGCTCCCTCATTCTTGTACCTGCCCTAGCTGAGCTCATGGAACCTCACAGAATCATCCTGCTAAGCACATCCCCAGGGGCTCTCCCTCCATAAGGGACTCAGGGTCAGGGGCTCAGAGCTCTGGGATCTGGCAGTCACAGGTTCAGATTTCTATCCCTTTCCTTACCCATGAAGTGGAAATAGTCAAACCAACTACAAAGACTTGTGAGGAGAAAGTTTCTGTGAAAATACCTAAGGCTACACCTGGCACATAGTAGGTATTCAGTTAATGAGGCTTTTGCCAAGATCTTGCCTAAAGACCAGAGTCCAGCAACCTTCATTTCTGATACATTTATACCTCTCTGAACCTACCGCTGGGTCCCCTCCTTTATCAGAAGCTTCAGGACCAATAGTATCCAGTCACCCCAATTTAGCAAAATCCTGCAGCCCTCTCTTCTCAGTCTATCCAGAAACTTTCCTCTTCTTCCACTTTTACTGTTGCTATCTTGTTCCAAAACCATCACCTCTTGCCTGGGTTACTGCAGTTGCCTCAGAACTGGGCTCCCTGTTTCTGTCCCTGACGGCTCGATCTCTTTCCACCAAGCAGCCAGTATGATCTTTCTACACCGTTAGTCAGATGGCATCTCTCCTCTGTTCGGAACTTGTCAGAGTCTGCCAATCCCATTCTGAGCCTACCTGATCAGGCCTCCTTCTTCTATGACCATGCTTCCTATCCCTTCCTCCTTGCTCCTTCTACTCCCACCACATTGGCTCCTCGCTGCTCCTTGGATGTACTAAGCATGCTGCTACCCCAGGACATTTGAACTTGCTTTCCTCTCTGCCTAGGGTGTTCTACCCTCAGATATCTTTATGGCTCATGCCCTGCTTCCCTCGGCTGTCTGCTCGGCTGTCATCTCAGTTAGTGCTTTCCTGACTACCTGTCTAAAATATCATTCCCAATTTCTATTGCTTTCTATCTTCCTGCTCACTTTTTCTTTGAATCCCTTATTATAACCTGAAATATGCATTTCTGTGTTTATTTTTTGTCTCACCCTACCAGAATGTCAGCTCTACAGGACAGGGAATTTGTTTCCTTCTTCATTGAATCTCTAGTACCTAGAACGTCATTTGGCATATAGTGTGTCTAAATGGATATAAGTTAAGCAAATAAATGAGTGAGTGAATGGATGAGATGGAGGAAATGATATATATACGTATATTGAAATAATCTGCATTCAGTTAAATTTGTTATGTATTTAATCGTCTTTAAAAAAATTTTTATAGGGATATTTTCTTTGAAGAGGCTTGTGTATGTGTGTCTGTGTGTCTGTGTGTCTGTGTGTTTGCCAAGACCAATGTGGGAGCATCTTCTGGGGAGATGTCCTGCTATGTTTGAGGTACCTGTCCTGGCCCTATGCTCAGATAATGATGAGAACGCTCTCGGGGTAGTGGCCTGGGTACAGGGGTTGTGGGTCATGCAGTCTTTCTGAGGGACCTACATCTTTTAGATGTAGGGCCCCTACTGAGAGTTATATTTTTATTTGTTGATGATGTGTGACTGAGGCAGGGTTGTGGAAAATAGGGATGAGGACACAGAGTGTATTGGAATAGGCAGAAAGATGGAAGGCAAATATTTAAAATAATTTCTTCCAACAAGTCCTCTGTTTGTATGGAAATTAGGATCTGCCTGTAGAAAGGTGAATTAGAAGCAGCCACAGGAGGAAGGGAAATGTCCCCAGTTAGGACACAGTCACATGGTTTGGCAGCTTCCAGGTAGACGCTGATTGCTCCTGGTGACCCTCTGGATCTCTTCTCTACTCTCTTATATTTTTCGTTAAGACTTGGTATGGAGATAAGGGTAAAATTCACTTAAAGTAATGTGAGAAAACTGTGAGTAAAGTGAAAACCTGCCATGGCAAAAGTTGCAAACTTTAATCTTCCCAAACTAAATAGACTCAGAGTTGAATCTGGAAATGTGTGTGCTTGGCAACCCTAAGGTGGAACCCCTCTGAAAAACATCTGACAGGAATTGCCTCTCCATGAAATTTGAAAAGAAGCTCCCACCCAATTATTAAGAGGCTGCATAAGAGGAAAGGAAAAGTTTGTGCAGCTAACACAACACTGGGCTTGCCAAAATCATCCTGCCCTAATTCTCTTGTCGGCAGAGCCGCTTTTCTGAAGAGCAAGTAACTCGTGATTTGGTTGCTTGATTCTGCCTGTCACTCCTGCTGTACACCCCGCACCCTACCCAGGACCCCCTGCCCAGAGCTCACCCTCTCTTCATGTTTTCACTGGCGGGGTGCTCTTCAGAGCTTGAAACCTCAGAAATTCTGTTGAAAGCACAATGATCTACACTCAGGATGTGAATGGCCACAAATGTCATATTGCTTATCTCTCTCTGTGCAACACCCAGCAGCTGCTGGAGTTTAATGAGGAGGCGGCACAGGGCTCTGAGAATCATCCTGTGTGTGCTTTGTTCTTGCATTTTGCAGCTGATTTAAGAGCAAGAAAGGAACAAAACCGATCAGATGTCTTTACTCCAGAGATCATCCACATCCTTCCTAGGGCAGGAAGAGCAGGTGACTGGGACACTGGACATTTGGCAAGCTGGTGGCTTTCCTGTATTGGCATGCTTTGCTGGGGTTTTCATGAAAAGACAATGACCTTCACAGAAAACAATGACCTTTGCATAGATCTCTAAACCCTGGCAACTCAGCAGTGAGCTCAGTTCCAAAAGCATTCTTCTTGCCTTTCCCAACAGAGTTAAACAACTGGAAAGAAAGAAAGAACTTTTTTAAAAAATCACCAAAGTTTTTGGCAAACCTTAGGTGCTCTTTTCCCCACCCTGTAATTAAGGCAGAAGTAAACAGTAAGAGAATATCAAATTGCAGCTTACTTCAGTAATAGGTGCCCAGGTGGAGCTGCTGCTTGTACAAACTTGTGCCTAGAGACAGAAGGGCAGCCTCTCTGGGAAGTTCTCCAATGGGTCCCCAGATATGACACATCAAGATTAAGACCTGAAGATTTGGAGCTGAGTGACAGGAAAGGGTGAGTCATCTGGGGCATTACCTAAAAAAGGCAAAGTTTCTTCCTTCTTCAAAGTCGCCCTCTCCCTACCAACTCTGAAACCCTTCTCATTTTTGGAGGTTATCTTCTGGAAGGTGTTGTCTCACCTCGTAGAGGCTGATGGGTGCAAGGAACCCAAGTACTTTTTGCTGAACAAAGTCATGTGAGGACTTTCAGACTGGCATGGTGTGTGTCCTGTCTCTGCCACTTATCAGCTGAGTGACCCCAGATGAACTGCTTACCTTCTCAAAGGTTCAGTTTTCTCATCTAAAAGGTGTCTGTGAGGCTAAAACGAAACAATATAAAATGCCTGGCCCATAAGAACCACTTAGTCCTTGATATTGCATGTATCAATAGTTCATTTCTTTTTATTCTTAAGTATTATTCCATGTAGATAGGCTGCAATCTGTTCATCCATTCACCTGTCGATGGACATTTGGGTTGCCCTCAGTTTTTGGCTATTATAAATAAAGCTGCTACTATTTGTGTGTTTCTTGTAGGAACATAGTTTTCCTTTTCTTTTGGGTAAATTCTTAGGAGTGGAATGGCTAGATAATATAGTAGATATATGTATAATTTTTAAAAAATTTTTATTTTTCAATTAAAGTTGACATTCAATATTATTTTATATTAGTTTCAGGTATACAGTATAGTGGTTAGACATGTATGTAATTTACAGGGTGATCCCCCAATTAGTCTAGTACTCATCTGGCACTATAACAGTTATTACAATATTATCAACTACATCGTATGTATACATTTCTTTAAAAACTGTCAAATTATTTTCTGAAGTGGTTACACCATTTTACATTCCCACTAACAGTGTATGAGAGTTCCTTTCCTCCACATCTTTGCCAGCACTTCGATATGGTCAATCTTTCTAACTTATCCATTCTGAGAGGTGTGTAGTGGTAGGTAACTCACATTTACTTTTGGGTTGCAGTGAAGATATTTAGAGGAACATTCTGTGAAGCTATATCATTCATTCACTGCATTGTGCACAAGCTTCAAAGCTTGAATATTATTTGAAGACAAACAGTTGTAAAATTTAATCCTTGGTGCACAGTTGGTTGCATCTGACTCAGAAGATTAAGTGAATTTCAAGCAGCAGCAGCCTAATGATCCCTTAATTTTCTTCCCAAGTCTCGTAATTTCATTACTTCACCTATAAAGCCAATATTGATCCCTGGTCCACATCACTGTTAGGTCTTATTACTACTAATAAAAAGCATCATAAGATTAGAAACCCTATTAAATCGCTGTGTTAATAATAATGAGATTAGTAAAAACGTTCACTCCTTTTTAGGATCAAAGAGAGAATACTCATAGAAGAAATTTAACTCTAATTTTAGTTATAGAAATAGCTTGTTTCTCTTGAACAAATGGTTTGTTTTCACCTGATGGACCCTGAGAATTGTGGTGTTCCTTTCTTCAGACTGGTAACCAAGAACATAAAGCCATATTTGCCTTCTACTCCATAACAAGTTCATCAGATTCCATCCTAGATATTTTGCAAAGTAACCCATTTCTGGCTCCAGCTTAATTTTCCTTTGATTTTCTATTTGCTTTACTTTCCTTATTAGTTAAAAGATTTTACATTTAAATGACTTTATTTTTTAAAAGTATATGTTTATACTCAAAATTTAAAACACATAAGTCTTCTCTCACTCCTTCCCTAAAACTACCTGGTTCCCTTTCCCCACAGGCAACTGCTGTTACTCATTTTGCTGTGTGTCTTTCCAGAGTTAATCCATGTGAATATAAGCATATTTGTGGGGTGAGTAGTACATATATGTAAGAAGTTTGCTGAACAAGTTGGAGTTAGTAGGGTGTAAACAGAAAATAACTTTATACCTGCTCACTGATGACTCTTGAAATTTGCTGTTTCCTTGCTTTCCCATAGATAAATTCTCTAGCAGATTTCTGTTTTTTGAGTCACTTTCAAGTATTAATAGATAGTGTCACTTTCATTTAAAAAGTCTGTACTAATATAGAGTCAAAACATCAATCTCTCTTCCCAGTGAAAACATCTCCCCATTGCTAGCTGGGGCCTGACTAGGCCCAGATGTGCGTGGGGGCACAGGCTACCCTGCACCGTATCCCAGCCTTGCCTTCTGCTGCTTCTCTACACTCAGTGTTATCTCTGGCCCTTTAGGGTTGGCAGGCCGGGGTGGCTTGCAACTGCAGCTTTTTTTTAGAGGAACAGCCTTGGGCTGCTGCAGACTCTTCACTATAGGTGTAGAGATCTGGGTGTGCCTGGGAGTCTGGGAGTTTATGTCTCCCACTTTCCCTTGCAGCCAATGAATGACTGACTGGAACAGGAGAGCAAAAGCCTAGCTCCCTTACTGCAAAATGGGACAAACTCTGAGACGTAAGTTATGCTTCAGTGTTCCCTGGGGGATCACGCTGAGGCTGGGACTGTGCCAAAAATCTCATCCTCCCCCGGCTTGTCCTCCTTCCCTGTCCTTTTTCTCTCACCCTTTTACCAGATTCTCTGAGCACACTTAATAAATCACTTACTTGCACTGGAACTCTCATTTCAGGGTCTGCTTCTCAGGAACTCAATCCAGGATAGCACATGTCCAAATACTGACACTCTCATGGGACCCTGTTGAAAGTTGTGCAGAGTTCCCTCACTAAGGACCTCCAGTCACGGTTCTCTTGTCATGACTGAGGCCTGTTGGGAAAGAGCTACTTACTTAGGTCCTGGCTTCCAGGGTTCACCCCTTGGACTCTTCATTGGAGATTTTAACTCTGGCTATAAAAGAGAAAAACTCAGTGTACTTAAGTCATCACACACCTTCCCTTTCTCCTTCACATTGCAAATGTTATTAATTATTATATATGCTCAGGATTTGTAACATTTACTTTCTGTTGTGTAAATAAAAAAAACCTACATTTGTTCTAGCTCGCTCTCAATTAATTGGATGGAATGCACAAAATAACCAGTAGTTCTTTCAACGAGTCCTTTCTATTCTTCTATTCTTTTGGTTGGGTAATATTGATCTCTAGTAGCTTCCTCGAATGAAAAACTATAGTTATTGAGCTCCTGCATTTTCAGAAATGCTTACCTATCATTTTTACACTTCTATTCATGGCATGGATAGTAAAATTCTCGGGTCACAATTTCTTTCCTTTGGGACTTTGGTGTAGCTTTATTGTTTTCTAGCACTGATTTTTTTTTTTTTTTTTTTACCCTCTGTAAGTGACTAGATATTTTTTTCCAGGATACTAAAGAAATTCTTTTTATATCTCTGAAGTTGAATAGTTGTTCTGTGATATTTTTTCCTGGGGATAAGATATATCTTTCAAAAAAAAACTTTCCTTTTTTTTTTTTACTGAAAAGTATGTAGCTTTTATTCTCAGAGAATCAATTTTATTGTCTAAAATATTACACAGAAAAGCTTGATCTAATCAACTTTCTGTAGAATGGCAGACCTGTCCTGCAAGAACAGCCTTATCTTGGGAGGGCTGCCACGTGAGATAGCAAGAGTGTATCTTGAGATATTTTACTGTTCCATTGCTTGGATGCTCTTCTTTAGGGATGCCAATTTTGCTCATATTTTCTCACTTAGTCTCTTCCATATTTATCTTTTTTCCTAACCTTTTTTAAAAAACCATATATTTATTTCCATTTTGTTTTACTCACTTTTGTCACCACATCCTTCATGTCTTTTACTATATTTGCATCAGGGTCTAATCTCCTTAGTGTTATTTTTACTGTGAACTTCATTTTTGTGATGTTACACTCTTTTTCTTCTACTTCTTTTCTAAATTTTTTCAGTTCTTGTTTCATCTACTCTGTCTTTTCATATTTTCCCTCAGTGCTTGTATCTCTACTCTGTGTTCTTGGTTCACAGAGGCAACCCCGAATATTTTCTCTTTGCCAAGAATCACATCGCTATATCATCTCTGCCCTCTACCAGTTCCCAGAAACACCCATAATAATTGAACTTCCCAAAGACATTGGATTTAAGTTCTACTCAGAAAGCAACAAGGACCAATGGGCTTGGGAGTTGGACCTATTTTTGATCAAATCTTGACTCTACTACTTAAAAGTTGGGTTATCTTGAGGAGTTTCTTAGAGCCTCAGAAACCTCATTTGTAAAACAGATATTTTTCTTCGTAGTGTTGTTGTGAGGTTTAGATAAAATAAATAATGCAATGGGTCTAGGTCAGAGTCTGGTTTAATAAATGTTCCCTCTCTGCTTTGTTTTCCTTAATTAAGCTGATGGATATATGTAATCAATTATACCTTAACAAGAAGAGACTTAAATGCTATTTCATTTAACCATTACTCTAAAGCAGCCATCTCAATAATATTAGAAAATATTTATTGAAGGCTTACTATATCCTAGGATATTTTGCTAAGTTTATTACATATATTACTCATTTAATTGTTCAACATCTCTATGAGGTATATCATATATACCCATTTTACAGTTGAGGAAATTGAGTCTCGAGTAACTTCTTACTCAAGGTTGTGGCAGATCCACAGCTTGGTCCAAACTCTAATTTCAGTGGCCATGTCTTAATCACTACAAAATATCATTTATCCCATGTGATCCCACCCTGTGCTAAGAGCTATCACAGAAGCAAAAAAGTGTGAAGTGTCATGCCTGGCCTTGCAAAGCTCATGACACACACTATGCATGAACAGCTTCATAAAAACTCAATTATGTTTATATGCCTAGTACTTGAAGTAAGGGCTCTCCTTCTCAGTTAGATAGGATGAGATTGGAGATCGTACTTAGAGAATTCTTTTTTCCCTAGGGATTAGAGCCTTGAACTAGAATTTTGAACTAGAATTTCTCATCCTTGTCCCTCTATTTTTAGGTGACCTAGTAAAAGTAACTGAATTCTAAAGCACTTAGATTATTGGGTATTCTCAGAATATGTGTTCAAAATCTACCCGGCATTTGTTCTGGTCAGGTATAGTAAGACACACAGACACAGAAATGATTGTCATGAAGGAAGAATTTTGTACTCACAGATCCTTAGAAACAGGAGGCACAGCACACCAGTTTACACAGGACCATATAAGGAAAGCTATAAGATTAACTAGGAGGCAAAGAAAGGAAGGGCAGAGCATGGTTCAGAACCTTTCCCGGGGTTTTCTGAGAAGGAATGGGTGAGGCAGGGTAGGTGGCTGGGTAAGTTTAGGATTGGATAACTTGGATAATTTCGGCAGCCCTGGGCAATAGAGAAGATCCTTAGTTGTCTGGTATCTGGCCCTGGGGTGATTTAGGGCTGGGAGAATATCAGTGTGGTGTGTGATTTTGATAAGGGAGAAGATTGGGGGTGTGGACTTTGGAATGGCTGGTTCGTATATCAAAGACATGCTTCCAGGGGAGTCATTTGTTGTTTCAAGAAATTAGCTAGTCTTGGGAGGGGCAGTCTCTCCAGGATCAAAGTTCCAAATGCTAGAGCATCAAGAATATAGAAAATAAGAAAATATATCAATATAGCAGGTATCCATGTGTGAGTATGTGTGTGTGTGTGCACATGCATGAATTCTGTAAAGAAATGATTGGTGTTTAATGTCTTTCTTGGGAAGAGAGAGAGGAGGAAGGTCAGTGGAGGAAAAAGTTGGGTGGATAATGAAGCCTCCATCAAAGAGAATAGGCCACTCTGTGCTGTTTATCAAAATATTTTTTTCATTCAAAAAAAGGGAGCAAGTTTTTAAGGAAATTCCAACAAGTACCCAGAGACTTAATGTGTTCGAAAGGAACCACATGAAAGCAACACACTATTTTAATTCATTGTTTAGCATGAGCAGATTTTAAATTGCTCTAGAAATGAGTTTTGTACTTTGACAATTTTTTGGTGCACATAGCATACAAAAAGCCAAAAAGAAAAAGTATAGAATCTTAAGAAATGTTTCATTTGGGTTTCTTCAGACTAAACAAAGAGTACCAAGTATGGACAGATAAAAAGAATTTTCTGACTCTCCTATCCTTCACCTCATCTTTCTATTGGAAGACCAAATGTGCAGTACAGTGCAAGAGTGTTGCTTCAAAAGCCTTGAACTGTTTCTATTCATAGCATGTCTCTTGGATTTGGGCAGAGAGCAAGAACTCAACCCTATCATGGAACAAGTTTAGAGAAATTCAGACAGTGAGTGTTTCCTCTAGATTACAATAGATTCTTTCCATAAAATACATTTTTCTAGGCAAGTAGTTTTATAATTTATTAGCTTTATGGACCTACAAAGTCAAATGGATAAAAACTTCGGTTTAGAGAAAAGAAATAGGAGCTTTTAGAAGATGTAGACCATAGCCATTTGGGAAACTGTCATTTGCCATAATTTCGGGGAATCTGCTATCAGTGCAGTATGAATGTCCTGTGTACCAGCACCATTCTGCCCTATCTTTGCCCCCTCACATTCTTACCTCCTGAAATCCAGTGCACCAGTGTGAATAGATCATCATAAACACATAGTTATCTGGCTGCTACCAAGTTTTCTGTGCCTTCTTTTCAATATTGGGCCAACTGAGCTCCCAAGTACTATTTTACTGCTTTCTCTTTAAGTAGATAAGTAATGATGAAGATACTGTCACTTCAGAAGCCTTGACTTTACTGCAGTTACCATTGTTTTCTTGTGTAAATCTAGAAAAACAGTATATTCTTTGAATGGGAGCAGGCCTTCTCGTGTCTGCTCTGAGGCTGGTTTCCTGGAGCTAGCTTTGAGTTCTCCCAGCAGTAGATTCTGCTGGACGTGCATTCAGATGTGCTCTATATTCACGCTTCTTGTCACCAAATTTCTAAGTTTATAACAAATATATTGGACAGAGAGTCCTTGTGGAAATATTACAGCTTTGGCTGGTTTCCTCCTGCCTACCTTTCGCTTCCATTTTCTCTTTCTCTACTTCTACTTTCTTCTCCTCTTTCTTCTACTTTATTTCTCTTCCAGCTATCAATTAAGCACCTGCTGGGTGCTAAGAAAGACCTAAAGATAAAACAAAGTTTCTGCCATTGAGATGCTCAATAAAGGACACCTTCAAACAAATAATCATAATACAGTATATTGTCAAAATATGAGTACCATATGAAAATATAGTGTACATTCAAAATATGGGGACCATTATGTATGTCCCTGTTTCTTATTCCCTACATCCTGTCAGACGTTAGGATTTCTCAGATCTCCATCTTGGTCTTTTTCTCCTCTTACTCTACATTGCTCTCCTTTAGAGTCATGATTCAGACCTATTATTTCAGCCTTGACTATATGCTAATATTTTCCAAGTTTGTCTCTCCAACCCAGACTCGCCCCTACTCTGCTCTAGCTTCACAGAGTCAGCACCCAGCTCAGTGACTGAGACATAGGGGAGCGGAATCAGGATGGCCAAAGGAATACAGGAAGATGGTAAAGGGGAAATGCCCTTTCCGTTGGTTCTATATGGATTTCTATTAATATAATTGGAGGAATTCAGGCTCACAAGTCCAACGATTAGTGAATAAACTTAGGTTTAGACTTTAGGACTCTAGAAAGTATTTATCAATAATTAATTCTTAGTTACCTCAGCACTCACAGGTAAACTTCAGGGCCCTTGGGAAGAGTGGAGCCTTTTTTTTTTTTTTTCTAGAGCCCTGGTACTGTCAGGATTACTTGAATTTAGCCATGACCATGGCTAGTGGATAAAAGATTGCAGTGGCTTCCATTCTATAGTTCAGAAGAGAAAGCTAATAATTGCATCTCTTGTTTTGTTTTATTCAGGCCAACTTGCCTGGAGAGACAAACAGACCTTGGCTTGCTCTATTCTGTGAGACACAGCTTTCTGAGCTGGGAAAGGTACTACTTCTCAGATGCTAAGAATCCCCAATGCTGATAGCACTTATATGTTTGGCATTGATGACTTATACACAGAATGCTGTGATTTGATGTCCTTCTACCTCCTACCTTGTATTCAGTTTCTACAAGATAAATACAAATTTTCCTGAGTGTTATTCCTCAACCGGCTGGGCCATCTCAGCTTTATCCAAATCCTTTTTAAGGTAATATATAAAACTCACCTTTAAAATAATTACTCTCTTGTGGTGGGATTATCCTTTCTTCTTTATACACATATGTGCTTTCTGAACTCTTTAATTAATTTCTATTAATTTATTAACATGAAAAATTTTAAAATTATTTTTTACAAAGTAAAAAGGGCTCATTCGAAGAGTAATGATATAATACATGGTATAAATGTGTGTATGTATTCAACTGAAGGAGGAATGGTAACAATATAATGAAATTAGGCGACTTTCTCTTTAAAATTTCACAAAAAGGTCTTATTATCAAAAGTGACTATTGTCTGCTTTAAAGCATTGCTTGGGAGACATGTCACATATTTCTATAGAGCTGCCATTGCTTACCACACTTTAAAAAATCACACTTTTAAATCGAGGATTTTAAAAATTGCTTTAGTTATAGCATTCCATTCTTCTAAAGGTAGTTTTGATTTTGATTGTAAGCTGGGCCAACATATTTCTTAATTAAACAAAGTCATAATTATAAAATAATGAGTTTAATTTTAGCTATCACAGTTATATGCCGATCATGAACTAGCTCTAAGAACAATTTCAAAGAGTTTTATTGGAATAAGTATTTTCTTAGGTCTTATTTTAAAGGAATCAATATTTATTTAAAATTGATATGTGTTTAATTTAGCCTCTTTTTTTTTTCAAACTCTAGGGTATTCTGTTTCATGTGCATTCTTTCAAGGGTTTGTACTATAAGCTGATCAGAACAATTGTATGTGTGTGTGTGTGTGTGTGTGTGTGTGTGTGTATGTGTATGTGTATGTGTATGTGTATGTGTGTGTTTGCTCCTAAAAGTCTTAAACAGCAAAGTGCATAATTATAAAAATGTCACAAATACATAATATTTTAAATGTTGTTGGTATATTCTGTCATAAGATTATAAATGTTTAAGGTAAGAGAAGATAACAGCATCCTTAGAAGTTGAGGACAATGAGACAGTGGATAAGGAATGATAGAATGGGATTCACTCAAGTTTTAAACGTAACATTACTTCTCTGCATTGAAACCTGGAATTCCTGGGGGGGAAAAAAAGGAACTTTGGTCATTGGCTCATTTAGAAACAAGGATTACAATTCTTAGTGAATGCCAATGACATGCTGACTGTGTCTTTAGTACCAGAGCCTATATCTAATTATTTCACAGAATAGGAAACTTGGAAAATATTTAGGAGAATATTCCTGAGGATTATGGTAACAAATACTCTCAGCCAGCACAGACTCTGAGAATACATAGAACCCCATGAAACCCTGTGCTTGGAAAAACTGTCTTACTGACTTTCTTCCTTTTATCTGCAGCACTGGCTTTGACCCCCACCCTCCACTAGTCAACCCTAGATGCTATAGATTCCTTGGTACTCTGTAGGGAAGAAACGATTCCTATTGAATTATCTCAACTCCTTTGAAGGTGGTTTGGCAACCTTTTGTTTGTCAAGATGAGTCCCCTCTCCCCAACCCCCATTACCTGCTCTGTCAAGCAAGCTCATGAAGAAAAGGACAAGAGCTTAAATGAAGGTGAAGAGCTCTCATCTTCCTACTCACTCTTCTGTCTGTGTATGATGTGCCTGCTCCTGAATTTCTAGTTAAACCAGAAGTTTGCATATATAACTGGGAGTTGGCTCTTCTCCTATGTTCCACTCAGGAGCCCAG
>NW_011888962.1:3002128-3030179 GCF_000151845.1 Pteropus vampyrus
GAGGATTATGGTAACAAATACTCTCAGCCAGCACAGACTCTGAGAATACATAGAACCCCATGAAACCCTGTGCTTGGAAAAACTGTCTTACTGACCTTCTTCCTTTTATCTGCAGCATTGGCTTTGACCCCCACCCTCCACTAGTCAACCCTAGATGCTATAGGTTCCTTGGTACTCTGCAGGGAAGAAACGATTCCTATTGAATTATCTCAACTCCTTTGAAGGTGGTTTGGCAACCTTTTGTTTGTCAAGATGAGTCCCCTCCCCCCAACCCCCATTACCTGCTCTGTTAAGCAAGCTCATGAAGAAAAGGACAAGAGCTTAAATGAAGGTGAAGAGCTCTCATCTTCCTACTCACTCTTCTGTCTGTATATGATGTGCCTGCTCCTGAATTTCTAGTTAAACCAGAAGTTTGCATATATAACTGGGAGTTGGCTCTTCTCCTATGTTCCACTCAGGAGCCCAGACTCCATCGCTGAGCCAATTATGGGGCAAATGCACTCTAAGGATAACGTGGTTGTTCTCCCATCTGTGGATCCACAAATCCAATTCTTCTCTTTGGAAAATATAGTGAATGCTCCATAAATAGCAGTTGAATACATGTATTACTTAGTAATTCTCAACAGAGAAGGATGCAAGTATATAGTTCTCCAAACAGGACATGACGGAATATTAAAGTTTTTCTGGGGGTTTCATGGAAGTAGAGTAGGAGATTCTAATTAGAAAAAGGCATTTTCAATATTATTTTAATTTATTTTATTGTTTATTGAGGTAGAATTTCCATATTCTAAATGCAGGTATCTTAAGTATATCAAAGACTCTTTATATATTTATATACCCATGTGGCCATCACCTAGATCAAGATCTAAAACATTTTCATCACCCCATGCCCCTCTCCACTCAATAGCACTCAACCTCCCCAGCCTAGGGTAGCAATTATTCTTATTTCTATCTCTATGGACTAGTTTTTCCTATTCTTGAAAATCATATAGAATTCAAAAGTTGTACTCTTTAGTGGCTACCTTCTATCATTTGACATAATTTCTTTGAAAATTTATCCATGTCATTGCAGGCCAATGAGTTTATTTCTTTTCATTGCCCTGTAGTATTCCACATATGGAAGGTGGTTGCATTGTATATACTACAATTTCTTTTTACATTCTCCTCTTGATAGACATTTGTGTTATTTTTAGTTTTTTTTTTTAATGGTTATGAATAAAACTTCCATGAGCATTCTTATACAAGTCTTTTGTAAACACATGTACTTATTTGTCATTGGTGTAAACCTAACAGTAGAATTGCTAAGCCATGGGGTAGGTGATGTTTATCTTGATTAAAAAATCACCAAGCATTTTCTAAGGTAGTTATAGCATTTTCATTTCCATCATCCTTGACAATACTTGGTATTGTCAGTCTTTTCCCTCCAACCATTCTGATGAGCATATTGTGGTATATCATTTTGGTTTATCATTCTGATTTTTAATTTGTATTTCACTGACTAATGATTTTGGTATCATTTTGGTATATCATTCTGGTTTTTAATTTGTATTTCACTGACTAATGATTTTTAGTTTTTTCATATGCTTATTTGCCATTTATATACTATCTTTAGTGAAGTGCTTGTTCATTTATTTTGCTGAATTTAAGTTGGGTTGTCTTTTTATTATAGATTTTTTACACAGTTCAGATATGAGTCCCTTGTTAGATGTCATGCTATACATATTTTCTTAAGACTATGGCTTATATTTCCACTTAACACTGTCTTTTAAAAGTAGAAGTAATTAATTTGTATGAAGTACTATTTATCAATTTTCTTTAATAATTAATGTTTTTAGTGTCTAAGAACTTTTTGCCTGTTTCAAGTTAGTGAGGATATTTTCATGTTTTCTTTTAGACCCTTTATCATTTATCATTTTTAGCTATCATGTTAAGGTTCATCTCATATTAATTTTTGGTATGGTGTGCAGTAGAGGTCAAGGTTAATAGTTTTTCATTTGATATACAGTTGTTCCCACTACCATTCATAAAATCCTTTCTTTTCCTCATTGACCTTCATTGGTGCATTTGTTGAACATCAAGCATCTGTATATATGTGCTTCTATTTCTGGTTTCTCTATTCTCTTCCACAGATCTCTTACTCTGTCTTAGAGACAACACCTCGCTATCTTAATTACTATAGATTAGTTTACAGTAAATCCTGAAATCTAGTCGTTTAAGTTCTCCAACTTTCTGTTTCTTCTCTAAAGATTACCTTGGCTATTCTGGTTTTTGTATTTATTTATATATTACAATCATCTTTTCAGCTTCTCCTTTAAAAGTGCTTGTTGGGATTTTTATTGGCATTGAATTAAGTCTAATAAATCAATTGAGAGAGACATTAACTTTTCCCAATCCATGAATGTGATATATAGTTAATCTTCATTTATTTAGGACAATATAAAAGAAAGAATAATATTTAATATTAAAATATAATTTATGTCATGAGAAAGAACATCACATAATTTTTAAAACTGACTGTCTTATTCAGAGGATAGAATTCCTTTCAGGAAGAGAATTGCTTTTTTTTTTTTTTTTTGATAGTATAAGGCATGATTTGAAAAGAGAATTGAAAGACTCAAAGAGATCTAAATTGTTCTCTAAAATCGAGTAACAGAATGGTTTTCTGGTGTTTTGAGTAGTGAAGAAAATGGAGGGATTCACAACCGGAGGTAAATTGGGAAGCTAAAACAACATCCCAGGACAGTTAGGAATCAGAAGACAGTAAGAGGCAGGTTGTGACTTAGATGGATTTTTTTTTTTTTTCTCTAAAAAGAAGATGATCCTGATTGCTGGGGTGGTGTCTAATGCCTTTAAGAGTTAAGGAATATCTTAGAGGGCAGAGAGTTGGATTATATTTGGAAAACAGAAAAAAACCAATTGTCTTTCTAATATAAATGCCAGAGAAGCACCCACGCTTTCTCTTATGTTGGAAGCTCTCTGTGAACTACCCCATCATTATGTTTACATAGATAATAATTCAGACAGAATGACCCATTGGCTCCAACTGGACACTTTGCAATTTGTCTAGGTTTACAAAAGTCTACGAATGCCACACAATACAGTTCTTAAAAGTTAGTGTTTTCTTGAAAAAGCTTAGATAATGATGTGGTAGGCGATTTCTAAAATGGCACCCCCCATGATCCCTAACTCCTTGTTTACGTCCCCTTGTAGAATTCCTTCTCCTGTGTGTAGGCTGGGTCTCTGACCTATTTCTACAGAATAGAATGTGATGATAGTGAAAGACTATCATATCCAAGATTGGATTATCAAAGATTGTGATTTCTTTCCTGCTAGCACTCTCCCTCATGCTGGCATACCCTCTCGTCCTCTCGCTTGCTCACTCTAATGAAGCAAGCTGCCATGTTCTGACCTGCCCTACTAAGAGGCCCTACTAAGTGGCAAAGAACTGAGGGCCACTTCACTGAGAAACAGGCCCTCGGTCCAACACCCCATGAAGAACTAAACCTTGACAATTCAGTAACTTGCCTAAGCTTGGGAATGGATACTTCCCTGCCTTTCCCATGAGGGGACTGCAGCCCCAGCTGACGCTTTGAGTGTAGCCTTGAGAGAGATCCAGAGGACCAAGCTAAGCCGCCTCCAGATTCCTGACCTGTAGAAACTGGAATAATTATACAACAACAGATGATAAAGACTGATGGTAATATTAATGACTAGCATTCTTGAGTGTTAAATATACTAAGTGTTTTACATGTGATTTTTTTTTCTTTACAACAATCCTATGAAGATATTAACATGCTCATTTTATAAATGGAGGAAAACCAAGGCTTAGAGTTATTTGCCGAAGTTGCAGAACTAGTAAGTAAAATCGAAATATAAATTTGTGCAGTCTTGCTCTAGAATGCAGATGCTTCAACATTGTGCTCTATATTTTCTCTGCAATATCAACTAATCTCTGTCATACTGAATACATTTTTTTTTTTTTTCTAAACTGACCAATTTTTCAAATGGAATTACATTTGCTCTTGAATGTAATGAATGAAGTAACTCCAGGCCTGGGTCCTTAGTCACCTCAGAGATAGGCAAAAGCCAGAGAAGGGACCAGCAGCCTTGCGTGAAAAGCATATTCTCTGCTTGGATTCTTTGATGTGGAGCTGAGATTTGTCCTAGCAGTAGAAAAGTAGGGTAGGAAGCAAAAATTTCTAGGAAGGATGGTGGTAAGAAAAGGTGATTCATTATTTCAGTTTTTATGACAGCATATCAGACTGAGAATTAAAACAAATCAGGCTCTCCCAGAGAAAATAGTGTGTTGGACTAATCTGAGCTATGTTTCAATTGGGACCTACCAAGAAAAGAGGAAGTCATATTTAAAATGTGATGAAAAACAATTATTGTGAGAAGAGCGATATTTAAAAGAAACATTTTAGAAATAGCTTTTATCTCTTTTAATGTGAAAGTAGTTATTACATGCTTGATATAATAACATGGATAGAACAATTGAGAAAATTATACAAAATAGGTATTATCCCTAAGCCCACTCGGTGGCAATAACCAGATTGATAGCTTTTACTGTTTAGTAATGTGTTTCATCTCTTAATTATAGATATTTTTTCATGTCAATAACTAAGTCATCATTATTGTTTTAATGTTCCATTATTTATTCAAAATAACCCCCTGGATTTTTTTCATTATTTATTCAAAATAAGCTCCTGGATATTTAAGTTGCTTCCAGTTTTCTGTAATAAACAATTTCATAAGAAATAACTTTGTGCAGACATCATGTACATTTGTCTCATGATTTCTTTAGCATAAATCTCTAGATGCGGAACAGTAAGGTTAAAGAGTTTGCATATTTTAGATTTGTATACTTCTTGCCAAATTGCCCTCTAGAAAGGTTGTACCAAAATTAATTCCCACCAACAGTTAATAAGTGCCCACTTCCTACACCCTTGCCAGCAATGAGTATTAGCATTCTTTTAAAGCTTTGCCCATCTGATAAGTGAAAAATAGCATCTTGTTGTTTTAGTTTGTACTCCTTTAATTACTAAGGAAATTTGGCATTTTTTCTTATTGGTCATTTGTGTTTCTTCTCTTATGAATTACCTTTATATGCCATTAGACCATTTCTCCATTGTATTATTTATAATATTTTTACTATAAATTTTATAAATGCAGGAATTTAACATTTTACCCCAGTTCGTAATCTGTCCTTCAACTGTGCTTTAATTTATTTGTTTGGTTTCTAGCTCTGTTGACATCTAGAATTTTTATGTCATCAACTCTATCCAACTTTATATTTATGGTTTCTAACCTTGTGTGCCTAGAAAGGACTTTCCTTCTGGCCAGATGATTTTACAAAGTCTGGATCCCCACCAGAACCAATGTGTTAAGGCAGATTTGGAAAGCAAAATGTGAAAGACAATAAATTATAAAAATACTCTCCATTCACATAGCCTTCACATTTACCCCCAGAGACTTCTTCCTTTTCCTTAACTCTGATTAATGACATTAAAGAAAACATGTCAAGATTTTTCCATTATGTTGATTAGAATACACATACCTGCATAAAGTTCAATGTTTCTCCTTGGCTACATTCTTCAGTAATAACAATAAATAAATTGTAAACATATTGTTTTGCTGCATTATAATTCTAATAATAAAAATGTATTACAAGATAACTTATATTTATATCATGTTTAATACATCACAAAGTTATTTCACATACATCATTTTACTTAATCTTCACGGAAACACTGCAAGTTAATTATTATTATCTTCCTTTTACAGATGAGGATACTGAGATTCCAAGTGGTCAAATGACTTGCCTAATGTCACACAATCAAATGATGGAAGAATCAAGACTCAAACTCATGTCTTTTAAATAAAAATCCAGGACTCTTCCCAGTTATCAAAATAGTAATTAGGATCTTTTCAGCTACTGAATAGAGTCAATGGGAAGTTGAAAATTTAGTTGCTATTTTTGAAATTTCAGCAACTTTGACCTTACACCAGGCGCTCCTTAGGGTTTAACCTCAATATTGTCATGAGAAGCAGTGATTACTGTTTGTTAGGCTATGACTGTTATCTTCTTCCTGAATGAAGATTGTCTGCAATGCGGGGCAGCCCTTTTATTTAGCATATCTCATTCTTTAGTGGATGACTGTCCACGGGGAAACTGTGGAGCTGTTTCTGTAGTGGTAGTACAGGTTGGCAACCGTTTCCTTTATTAATAATGTAGAAAGACCTAACCTGGAAAGATCAAAGTTGGTATATCATTTTAAGGGTGAAGCACCTGCTTTTATAGACTCAAGAAAGTATTGGAAAGCATGCGGACTGTTTGGTCTGAACACATGCCTTCCCATGTGGCTGACTCTGCTCCTCTTCCTCCACCCCCACTCCCTATCTTTTTTCCTTCCTCATTCACCCATTCATCTGTTTGTTCACTGAACATCTACTGAGCACCTACTACATGCCAAACACCGTAATTTTTGCAGGAGAAAAGAAGTGGATAACATGTCCTCTCTGTTCTTGAGGAATGAGGCAGAGAAGCCAAAACTTTCAAAACTGTGAGACCAGACTTGTAGATGTTGGGTGCTGTTGATGTTACAACAGTGGCCCAACACTGAACAGCCCTTAAGCTTCATTTGTCCATCAGAGTGGGAAGTTCAGCCTTCCCCAGGGTTTCCTCCCCCTGAGATGCTCGAGAATCTCTAAGGTATTCATTTGTATCAAAAGGGTTAGATAGTATTGTATGCTCCCATGTCTTTCTAATAAATCTAGACCATTTTTTTTCCTACCCATAAGAAATTTATGGATGTTGGATTGGGCACTACATACCCAAGAAACAAAAAACTTTCTGTGCTGTTTTGTTGCTGTTGCCACAAACAAACAAACCCCCCCTCCCCCCCACAAACACACATCCCTGAAAAAGGCAGCCATCCACTTTTGCTTTCTCTGTGCCTGGCTTACTGACAGAGCAGCCCTCCCCACAATTCTTACCTCAAGGGAGTAGAAACTTTGCTCCGCTCACCAATTCACTCTAAGAAGGCAGAACTGGCACAGAAACCCAGATACATATTTGCTTCCTGGGCCAGCTCCTTGCCTAACCACCATGGCCAGAGGCAGCTCAGATCCACTTAGTGGAGCCAGTTCAGACCTCTCCAAGCTTGAGTGTCTAGTCCAATTTCCATAGTCCTTAAGAAATCCTTTCCCCTTCTGGTTTGCCTCTTTCTACCCCAAAAGTTGTCTACTCCACAATGAAAGACAGAGGAGTGTATATTCCCTTCAAAGTGGTGGCCTCTTCCACTATAGAAATGTGATTTCTCCCCAACTCCAATGAACCAGAACAGCATCTTTTGAAAATGGTATATTCATCTACTCTCCAAGTGTGATTCATGTTAACAGAAACACAGTATATTTTTCACAGAGGAGATATTATTTAAGCTGACTCTTAAAGGATGAATGGGTGTTTCCTCAGGCATACAAGGCAGAGAATGTCACTTATGGCAGAATAATGGGCACATTCTAGGCGTAGAGTAATAACACAGTTAAGGAGTTTGTGTAATTCACTGTGACAGGAGGCTTGAGTGCATGTGGGAATAGCAGGCAATGGAATCAGCAGGTGGGCATGGGCCAGATGTGCATGTCATGGAGGAACCTGTAGCCAGTTGGGGTACAGATATGATGAACCCCAGAATCTCTCCATAGCCCAACGAGAGCACTGGGCCCTTCTAAAGAGAGCGGGCAGAGGATGGGAAATTGTACCAAAGAATTCTGCTGGTCTTGTTGTCACATCTGAGCTTTGATCCATTGGAATTGCTATGGTTATTAGGTCGTTTCCTACTCCTCACTGGCTGTTTATTCTCCAGCTGGTACGTTAGTTCTCAGTCTTATTCTGTGATTTAGTGGGGCTGCTGAGAGTCTCAAAGTTAAGCAATAAAGGTTATATCTCAGCCATGATCAAATGCCTTTCCATCCTCCTAGAATGAAATGCAAATTCCTTATCAGAGTTTTACATGATTAGGTGCTTGCCTACTTCTCTGATATCATCTTTTATTATTTTCTTCCTTGCTTCTTATATTCCAGTTACACTAGTCTCCTTGCTGTTCCTCCTCCATGCCAAGCATGTTCCCATTTTTCAGCTTTTGCACTTTCTAGTCCTACTACCATTCTATTCCTGGACCGTTTTTCTCCTAGGTGTCCACATGGCTTGCTTGTATTAGTAAGTGTTGGCTCAGATGCCATCTTCTGAGAGGGATTTTCTCTGATCACACTATCTATAATAACTACCCATCCCTTTAGCTTGCTTTATTCTTCTGCATGCCAATTATCACTACCTGATATTAAAGGATATATTTACTTACTTCCTTGTCTGTAGTCTTTCTCCTTCATTAGAATGTAAGCTTCATGAAAGGATTGACTTTGCCTGTCTCATGCATTGCAGTATCCTCAGGAACTAGAACAGTGCCCAACATACAGTAGGTGCTCAATAAATATTTGCCGAGTGGATGAATGAATGAATTGAAGAGTCTAGCCTCTAACCTCTTGAAGAAAAGATCAGGGTGCAGGGCAGTAAGATCTTGGAAGAGAAAACCAAGAGGACACTCCTTTACATACCGTTCCTTAGCTATAGAGGCAGAAATAATGATTTGCTGGCTCTGGGAACTTCCCAAACAGCATTACAAGGGCTCCAGGGAGCAGGTAATTTCACAGACCTTTGCTTTCTACAAAGTAGCCTTGAGTGTGGTCCACATAGTCGAAAAATGAAGCATTGGGTTTTGTACTATGGTCTATTAAAGGCACGAGACACGAGTGGGAAGATTGTCAAGTCTCATTGTTTTCAAGCCAAGGCCGATATAAGGAAAGATTGGGAACGATGGATTTAGATGTCCAAACACTTTCTGCTTGGAAGTGTGGCTTTTCTTTTGCTCAGACTTTTCATCGAGTCAGAACTTCCTGAGCCATGCAGATTTCCTTGGTTAAGCCTGGCTGCTTCTTATTGGCACCACAAAACTCCTGGGAGTCTGCCTGTTTGCTCATTTACAGGAAAGAACCTGAGGCCACTCTTTCAGTTCATTGCACACTAGCTGCCCTCTCTGGACTTGGGTTTCCTTGCAAGCCCTTTGAATAGCCCCAATCAGCTTTTGGAAGTCCTGTTTACTGCTTATTCCCATTCACTGTTTACAATAAATAGACTGGGGCCCTCAGGGCCAGTCATGCGCCATTAGCTATGAGGATTTGATGCAAGGATGAGTGAGACTGGTTGGATAGCATGCAGTTGGGTAACAGGAGATAATGCACCCCTTCTCCTCCCCTGAGATGCAATTTCAGTTGTTCCCACAGTATGTTTTCATTGTACAGTAGATGCAAGAGCTCCAGCTAGTGTGAGAACCAAGTTTGAATAAGAAAAACACAGTTATGGCACAGTTCCTGCAGGGCTCTCATGCTATTTTCTCAGCATTAAGAAAACCCAACAATGTCTAAACAGCTGACCTTGTGGTGTGTTGGTAGGTTTGCACAATTCCCTAGAGTGGTATTAGCATATGCATTTCATGAGGGAGATCAAGCCAACTTTGGAAAAAGCAAGACTTGGGTGACTTTAAGACTCGGCTTGCATCTACAGTCTCCCCGAGCCAGAGGAGAACAGTTGCTGAAGTATCCCCAGGTACACTTAGATATGCCTGGTCACAGTGATAGAAACAGCTCTACTCTCAGTAGCACATGAAAGCTGTTGTTGTTATTTTGATTTGCTGTCATTTGTCCCTTTGCTTGTGTGTATCCCAGAATATGTTTGTTGGAAATACCCCTGGACTCTTCACTGTCTTGCATAAGCCTCTTTCTTGCTCTGGAAATTATTAGTGAGTGTTGCTCAGTTGCTCCTTTGGTAGAGAGCAATCATTCCCCATCGGCTGGGGTGAAGTTCCCTGGTGGCCTTTTTTTTCTTCTGTCTACACAATATTCCCACATCTCCCATCTCATGTTGTAATCTCTCTTGTTACATTAAGCCTTCAGACTTTTCTTAAGTTATTGCTTTTAAAGACAGTATTTAGAAATTGTTTATAAAGTTATTTTTAGTGAGAAGCCATGCAATGAGCTCCAATTGTCACCTTTCCAAAATTCCAGGAGGCTTGAAGGGAATTCTGCTAAATTCTAGGGACTAAAGCCAGGACGACTCTTCTCTGGGATGTTAGCACTATCATCAGCACTGCCACTGAGTCTATTATTGGCTACCACCAAAGTCACTCAGTAAGCCTCCTCTACTCTAAGCCGCCTTTTGGTTGATGAGCTAGACCAAGGACTACATGCTATATGAGGCAGGAACTTTGTTTCGATCAGTGTTGAACACCAAGTGCTTATCACGATGCTTACCATATAGCTCAATAAATACATATTTAGTGAATGAGTAGCTTTTCTATCAATCAATTGCCTATTTTAGCATTGATAAATTTGAAATCACCAGATTGCTATTGCTCTCACTGTATGTGTATTTTTGTTTTCCCTTGGTTACAAGGATGTGATCTTCTAATACTATCGTCAGGGATAAACAACACCATGGTTAAAGTACAAGCCCTGATAATCTATGGTATTAGAAATTAGTACAGTGGGTGTTCTTAGTACGAGAAGGGTGAATACGGCGATGATGCTGGTAATGTTCTGGAAATGATCTGGGTGTGTTCACTTTGTGAATGTTCATTAGTGTAGACTTGTGATTTGAGCATTGTTCTGTGTGTGTGTGTGTGTGTGTGTGTGTGTGTGTGTGTGTGTGTGTGTGTGTTATTCTTCACTAAGAATTTTGTTTTCCTTTTTATAAAGATAGACTCGAGCTAATTGCCTAGGTTCATGTCCTGGCTTATCCATTCATTTTCTAGCTGGATAGCCTGGGACAAATTACTTCCTTCATTTGTAAGTCAAAAATAATAATATATCTATCTCATGAGGTCATAGTGAATTAAATTAGTTAAACTATAGTAAGTACTTAACAAATGTTAATTATTATTGGCTATCTTTTTCAGAAGGTGCAATGTTACAAACCTGACGCAATAAATAACTTGAACAATATCATAGGGGGAGGATTAGAGTATTTCTTTCCCTCCAAGCATAATTTCTCTTACTTTCTCAAGATCTATGTCCTTCTAAAAGTCTCTTTTTACATATTTACTTTGAGTCATCTTCCAAAGTATACAGACCCAAGAGACTGAATACGCTTTCAGATTTACTATAATAATGCTTGTTTTCTACATTTTTGCCTAGAGAATCCCTATGAATCACAGAATGATAGAACCAGGAAAGATCTTAGAAAGTATTCTACCTGTGCTGTCCATTATAGTAGTAACTAGCCATATGTGGCCAAGTAAAAGTAAATCTAAATTAATTAGAAATAAATAGAAAAAATGTAAATGCTCCTCCCCAGTTTCACTCAGTACGCTGTAAGTACTCAGTAGCCACCTGTGGCTAGCGGCCATCACATCTGACAATGCAGATATAGAACATTTCCATTGCAGCAGAGTGTTTTATTGGATAACACTGCTTGATCAGTCTTCAGATTATATATATGAAAACACTGAAGTCCAGAGTAGTAACATGATTTTACCAAAGTCACACAGCTAGTTAAAAGAACCAAATTATATTACAATTTGATTTCTTGATTTCTATGCCAAAGTATTATCCATTTGGCCACAAAGACACCCGTAGATCCATAGGGCCTCCCCTCTATTATTTCTAGAGACATAATTTTGATTGCTTCAGATTATCCACACTCTGATACCATGTCCCTGATTTAGAAAAAAAAGACTATGTCTCCATTTTACTAATTGAGAACTACTTTTATTCTAGAGTCTTTTCTCCTAGGAATCAGTGAGTCATGGGGTCATTCACACACAAAGTTATAGTCAGTAATAATTGCCAGTATTTACTGAACATTTACCATATACCAATCACTTCTTCTAAGTGTTTACATTCAGTTGAGAAATGTGAGACACAGAAAGTTTATTTTGGTGTGCCCGAGGTCACAGATAGCAAGTGATAGGCTTGGTATTTGAACCTCAGGCAATCTGGCCTAGGACCCTTGCTCTTACCCACTATACGATACTGAGCAGCTTCCTGGTATAGAGTATTATGTAAAATCTTGGTGAAGGCTGAGTGTGGTGGCAAAGAATGAGAAGGCAATGTCCTTGCTCTCAAGAAATCAATAATCCAGTTACGACTTGAAAGGAGAGGAAGAGAGTAGCCTAACTAGGCATATCATTTATGTATACTTCTTAGTATTTATAATCACAAGGATGCTTATGGATTTGGCTTTATGCATCTCTAAACTCACTCCCTTTCTTTTCTTTCTTTTTGTGAAAGAAACAAGTCCCCCAAAGTGAAACTCTTCAATGATAAATGCCCTTCCAACAGTTCATGATAGTTCCCAGTTAGTCTACCTTTACATAATTCTCCTCTCCAGGCCTCAGATTCATCTGGATGTGCTTCTGAGAATCCATCTTGTTGACTTGCCAGGCTGAAGGAGAATGAAGGAAAAGGAGCAGAGAGAGCTGTTAATACTTTAATTATAGTTCTAAGCTCCCCACCAGGGGTTTCTCACTAAGGCCCTTGAGTTAAGTGTGTTTGTGAAAAGAAGGATTTTTGCACAGATTCACTAAATATGAAGTAATTTTTTTTAGAGTTGATAGATTCACTAAATATGAAGTAATTTTTCACTAAATATGAAGTAATTTTTTTTAGAGTTGATAGATTTAGCAGTTGATTTCATGGTTTGGCAGCAATCGTTTTCAGTTTTTAAAAAATATCCTTGCCCACACTTGCTAGTGAAACTTCATTGGCAACAGCGGTGTTTAAACATGCTGTGGCTGGCACCATTGAAACAACAGAAAGGGCTTAGACTCTCAAAGCCTCCTGACTCTGCTGTGCAGGGTCTCTTCCAAGACTTCAAGTAGATGAGCGAATAACATACTAAGTTGCAATTACCACTGTGAATTGGTTCAATTATTGGATGCTATTATTGAGTTACTAGTAGAGTATGATTTCATGTTCAATGTACTTTGAAGTTTGAATTTGAATTGTTTGTACTCAACATCTTCTGCATTTGGCAAAAAGCCTCAGCCAAGTTTACTGATAATTTTCAGAAAGTGTTCTGGGTCACGGGTGAGTGGAACAGAGCTTCTAAAGAAGTCATTTCCCAGGACCTGAGGCTCCAGAGAGTGTCATAAGATTAAATTGATTGTTTAACATAAATTGTATTATATTAGACTAGAAGGTAAATCTTGCTGGGTATTATGAAGAAATTGAAGATTAGAGTAGAGGCTTTATCAATTCATCTCCACTTAACCAACTCACCAGCTTAACTGACACTCACCACTCCCTCTGTACAAGATGCTCTCTGCCACTTTCTAGCAGCTAGAAGGCTGCTCTTTGGTGTTCTCAGTACTGTTCCCACTGAGTTTTAATTAACCGACAAATTACCTGATCCTGACTGTGCTAAATAAGAGAGCCCCAACTATTCTTTTATAAATTCATAATCTTTTATTTTCTTACTCCAAGTTTTATTCGCTAGGTTAGAGAGAAATCTATTGGGTCTAGAATGAGAGAAACTGAAGGGAAAGATCAACAGGCCTGGAGAAGAAATAGACATGCTTTCCTTGCCCAGATGGAGGGTGTGATGAGGAAGGACTGTGGAGATGCAAGTGAACAAAGAAGGCACTGAATGGGATCCTGGGCTGGACATGAAACTCAGAAATAACACAGTTGCAGAGGTTGATGCAGATGCAGGTGCCTTGGGAGAATGGGACAATCCTTGGCCTTCTCTAATCTGGAGTGGTGCTTAAGGCAGGGGTGTCTGTTTTTGTATGTACAGTACAGGCTTAATGCTTGCTCATTAGGTTCTCTGTTCTTTCAACCTACTTCCACAATGCTGTGTTAGCTTCTGGGCTGATCAGGCAGCAAAGCTTTGGTGGATGTAGCTCCACCCATGGTTTTAAGGGAGGAGGGAATGGGTTTTAGCTCCTTTAACTCCTTGATTTTAGCTCCTTGGCTCCTTGGCTCCTTTAGTTCTTTTAGCTCTTTAGCTTTCTGAGAATTGCGGCTTCATCAAATATTCCACTAATTTCTTCTGAGTCTTTCACATGACCTTTACAAGGGCATGATTTTAACCAAACATGAAACTAAAGCTAATTGGACTGTTTTAAAGCAATTACTCTGCAGTATCACTAAGGTTTATCTGGCAATTATGTTGTTCATCCAACATGGCTGGTGAGCAACTGCTCACAGCCCTGAGAAGTAGAAGGACTGTGTCTATACTGAGGCTACTTTATGAGCTCAGACCACCCAGATACTCAAGCGCACAGAAAATTTAAATATTTAGGGCAGATTTTGACATAGTGAACCATGTTCAACATCACAATCTTACTTGTGTTTATACTGACCAAAGACCTCCTTTTAACTCCATTTTCCTCCTATTTCCTAAAATGCATCATTAAAATGACAGAACTTGGCTTAACTTGAAACTAAGGCTAGACCTTTAGAATCTTTGATTTTGAATCAAAATTGAATAAGATTTTTTTAACTTCTACTTAATATAAACTTGATGTTTTGCCTCTGCTGCAACCCAGATCTCTCCTTTTCAAAATCTTTTATGTACTAACTCTCCCTAGCCCTATCCATAAATAGTGAATCCTTGAGCGGCTCAGAACACTGTGTCCTATTGTGCTTGTGAATACAGGTTTACAAGCTTCATTACACGAACTGAAATTTGTCTTATTATAATGTCAGCTTCTTAAGGTACTGGTGTCTCTGAGTTGCGTCTACACCAAAAGTTTTCTTAATGAGAAAGGAGGAGAAAGTGAAAAAAAGCTTTGCAGTGTGATGCTCCAGGTTTTTGACACTTTTATTGCTCTTCTTTCGCTTCCCAGACAGATAATGATCAGCTGTCCCAAGATCCCTCTCCTTCCACATTTTCCAAGACTGGAGACTGTCTGGGGACAGAGGGAGTCAGAGTTTCAAGAGAGGGGATTGATTAGAATAACCTTCTGGTTCCTTCTCACTGACCCCAACCCTGGCTTTATTCTTTTTAAAATTAAGACTCAAAAGTTGCTTTATAGATTTTGTAGCCTACTTGCTTCAGCAGAACAGTTCCTTGAATAAAAAGTGTTTAAACAAACCTGGGCTCCTGATCCTGGCTCAGAGACTGCTGCTGTCTCCACACTCCAGATAGACATACAGCAGTGAGAAAAAGACTATGTAGGTTTGTCTATGTAGGTTTGTCTCACCTACATAATATTGAGGGCTGAAATTATGTCTATTCCTGCAGTCTCAGTAGCAGCTAGTCCAGTGTAATTTATACATAGTAGATGCCTGTCAAAGTTTACTGCACTGAAGCAATAACTTCTTGGTTAATTCTGTGGCTTGTTAGTTCAGGTGGACAGCATAGTCTGCTCCCAATGCTGGGCAATCAGATTTGCTATTCCAGGCATGTTGGTAATTGTCATCATTGTAAATGAGAGACACCCATTCATTGACATCTTCTATAATTCCCTGGGGATAGCTTCAAGTGGATTCTGAAAATAAAGCACAGATATTTCTTCACTCATATTTATTAATCAATTCAATAAAATAAGCTTGGAATCAAGAAGAAGCAATAGCTGTGACTCACTGTGGCATACTCTTATTATTCACTTGAGTTTACCTTTTTTGATTTTTGAAATTAAATTTTTTGCTTATAAAAGTATCATACTCTAATAGTAGAATATTTAGAAACCATAGAAATGGATAAAAAATAAAGATTAAAGGAATCTTATCAAAAATAAATACAAATGTTATTTACAGTTTATTATATTCAAGTCTCTTTATATGCACATGTAATGTTTAGAGTAAATGTATATATACACATGTAAATATACACACATATATATCACCCTGCTCTTTTTAGTTAATGTTTTATCATAAACATTTTTACGTGTCATTAAAAATCTTATAAATATCACATTATTGATGACCATTGAGTGCTTATACCATAACTTACTGGTACTCTCCTATTGGTGGACATTAAGATCGTTTCTAATTTTTCACTATTATAAATCATGCTGTTATGAAAAACTTTGTGCTTAAAAATTTGTTTATATTTTGCTTAATGTCCTGATGATGGATTCTCAGAAGTAGAATTGCTAAATTAGGTTGCATGAATATTTTTAGGACTCTTGATACACATTTTCAAACTGCTTTCCAAAATATTTATACCAATGTATACTGCTGCTAACCAGAATGTATTCTACCATTATACTTAGAGGTTTAAAACAATCACACTTAGAGGTTAAAAAAAATGGACTCTTAGTCTTGGATTGTAGAGTGCAATTTCATATGCAGGGACTCTGTTCTGAGTCCTTCCAATAAGGGTCTGGTCTAGGAGACTATTAGTTAGCTATTTAGTTAATTAATTAATCTACTTTTTCCATCCATTGTATTGAATTTAAAAGGGAAGATTTTCTGTGTTGGTTGATATGTTTGACAAATACTTAAGTTCATAAGAAAAAGAACTTTTTTGGTGAAGCTGTTTGGTCTACTGTACAGTGCTAGGCACATTGCAGGTGTATTTGTTTCTTCTCCTCCAATCATTGTAGAGATGCTGTTAGCTCAGAAATTAAAAGGCTAAAAAAAAAAATCTCCCCTAATAATATTCTACTGTGAGGTCCTTGGAAGAACAATCCATCCATACAAATAATGGTTTTCATTTATTTTTGTTATAATCCAATGAAGATTTGAAATTATCCCTTGGGGCATGGAAAGAAGCCTAGAATTTTATTCATCTCTACATCTCTGTCAAGGTAGTTAAGACTCTCAAAGATGAATAGCCATGTCCAAGCACTCTCACTGGAGATTTTATTCAAGTTCTTTTCAGGAAAATTTCAGTGTCCTCACCTATAAGATGAGGTTGATGAACCACATGAATATTTAGATTCCTCCCAACTATAATAATGTTCTAGGTCTTTGATCATTTTTCAGAAGGGAATGTTTTGGGAAGTTGTAGATTTGAGAAAGGACATATGATATTTGAGAAAGGACACTGCAACCCAATCTGGAAAATATTTGATTTTACTAGCATCTTTACTATCAAGAACAATGGCATCTGGACTCTAAATATGAACCAAGTATTCAAAGAGGTAAAAAAAAGGAAAAAAAAGAAAAAGAAAAGACTGAACTATTTTCTCTGAAGCTGAGAAGATTGGTTTATTTCCCTAATCTAGTCAGAGGTATGAAGGACATCCATGCCAAAGATAAATGACAGTACAAGGCATCACATGGTCAGTAGTAGTTTGAATAAGACTGCAAATCTTGTATATCTATGCACGGTAAAGGGCCAGGTAAGTGTCATTGGTATCACCAGGATTATTGAATAAAAATCAGCTTTTGATACTGAAAATGTTAGTAGCAAAAGAGCATGCTCTGGGATATCTGGGGAATGGACTGTCTATAACATCTAATGGATTCAAATAGTGTCTACATAGACAACTTCACCAAAGCCTTCTTTTGAAGCTTGAGAGAAAATAGACTTTGGACAATTTAAAGATAGTGATGCTTTATCTGTGAACCCCACTGTTGTTGAGGTGTTATAGAGCAAAATTACTAGATTCAAAATAGAACAATAAAAGCATAGGGTACTCTAAAGGGAAATGAAGACACTATGATTTTACAGCTTTTTTTTTCTGGGAATGGTATCTCTAAGGTCATTCTCGTACCACCTCCCATCCCTCAGCCCTGCCCTCCCCCATCCATGCTCTTTTTCCCTTTGGTGGTACCATTAGAAACAGAGCACTTGCTTACAGAGACCAAGAGTCTGATTCCAAAAGATAAACTTTTGCTTTTAAAACTCTAAGCAAAAGTCCTCACACATAGTAAGTGCCTAATATTTATGTGATCTAGGGAAGAAAAACATAAGGAGGGTCATTTATCAAGGCTTAAGTTGAAAACACAAAAAAACTGCCTATCAAAAATGAACATAAGTAGAAGCATCTAAAAGGACTTAAAGTCTGCTATTAAAGAGTTTGGTCTCAGATCTAAAACAATATGCCTTCTCTTGAGGTTATGAAAATCCCATTGGCATGAAGAACCAGCTCTCCTCATTCCAGAGGTGGCTCTTTCTTATCTATCAAAAAACACCGATGTGAACATGATTTGAGAGAAAATCTCCACCTTTCCACTTCAGTAGAAATGGTCTGAGTGGGCTTGTAGCCCCACTTAAGGTCTTTGTCATCACCACTGCATAAGTTGACTTTTCACTAGATGTCTCTGAAAAGACCCTAAAAGGATTTGATTTCAGTGAGTGTGCTATCCCTGGATGCCAAGGCATGAAGTTCACATGTGAGGGATTGGTTCAGGGGTCAATGCCAACTTTACAGGGTGTGTTATATATCTCACAATATGAATGGATTCATGCTGCAAAGACTGACAGCTGTGGCACCAGAAGATAAACAAAATTACAAGATCATTTATGAAACCTGGTCTTGCTGGAAAAACAGGGGAAAAAGTGGCTGGCCAAGATCATTCAAGATCAGGCAGGTACTGACAATGTCTTCATCTTGGATGTTCATGTCCCTCCAAAACAGCAGCAGATCAGGCCAGCCAGGTCAGGCCAAAGGCTTGGTTTTCAGGTGCCTTTAGGTCTAGCTCATCTGAAGGCTGATGGCTCATCAGCAAGGCAACACGTCCATAATAAACAAGTGCCAGTGGAGGGGTGAGGACCTACTCTCTGTCCACTCCTCTTGAGAGGGGAGTGTCGGCAATGAACTAGCATGAAAAATGTTAGCTAGTAAAAAATCTGTTAAAGTAAGACTCATCCAAGATTGGCATGGGTTACAAAGAAAGGCTATTCTGGGACAACCTGAGAAAGATTTCAAATGGACAGAATTTCATATCAAAAAGATTTAAGTATTTGAAGCCTAAGGAAAGAAATCTGTTTTTTGATTTTTTTTTTCTTCTGGATAACCTATGCTGCTATTGCTTTTTCAAGTTTATAAAGCTATGGATTTCACATATATACATGAGTAATTTGGTCCTCTTTTTTTCTTTGCTTGCTATCAGACTATAAAGAAGACTAATTATATGTGTGTGTTAGCATCAAAAATGTCTTTTTCTAACAAATTGAAAAGGTCAGAATTTGAAAACCATTATTTTCTCTCTAGATTTGATTATATGGAAATATGAGGGCTTCAATTTCTGAACACTTAGATTCTTAAGTTTTCTCGACCATGGTTGGTCAAGATCACATGGTCGAAACCACCTCTTCTTAAAATCTCAGTGACCAGTTGAATGGCCCTTGACCTAACTTTGTGTATGCAGGGGAAATCATGGCCCTGGAGGTGGGTTGGGGGAGGACAGACTGAACTAACTTGTGGAGCATCTTAGGCAATCCTGCACTTGGTTTCCTCGTCCACACTGCTGTCACCATCCCACTTGTAGGCAGCCTCTTGACTTTTCCTAGCCAGTCTGTAGGCTGTTCCCTTACTCACTGTAAATAGGCAGCCCAGGAAAGCTAAAAGAGCAGAAGATTGCGAGCCAGAAGCCAGGGCTCAATTTCTAGCCTCAGCACTAGTTGATTGTGTGACTTGATTCTTGCCTCGGAGTCTTCTCTTGTCTGTGAAACTGAGAGGCTTGACTTATGTACTATCGAAGGAGCTTCAAGTGTAAATTTTCTTTGAACCAAAGCTTCCAACTTTATGTTCATGAACTGTAGTCTGCTTCCTCTTCCCGCTCCTCTCTCTATTATAGACTTGTCTTTACCTCAAATATGGGATTTCAGAGGCAGCAAAAGAGAAGGTGGGGGTGGGCTGCGAGGTAACTGGACATTTAGACACGTTATATTAAAATTTCCACCACCGCTACAACTCAGAGGCAGGGAGGGATGCTCTGCCTTTTTACATTCATACCTCATGCTGCCATTTGCGACTTCTTCCCTTCCTGTCTGCCCTGAATGCTCATTCTAATTTGACTCCACATGCATATAAATGTTAAAAGAAGGCCAAGTTTATAACAGGAATTTAGCCAACTCTTGAACTTTTCACAGATGACACATATTTTTGCTTAGGCTTGTGGGATAATATAAAATGTATTATGCATAATTCTATTTTCAGGGGCTTACAATCAAGTTGGGGAGATAAGACTGATATACATGTATTAATTTTACCTTTATGTTTTAAGTAAAATTATGAATCACTAAGTTTATTTTTTCTAGTTGGTTAAAAAAATCCATAGCAATTTTGGGGAGACCCCTGGCTGTTCCCTAGGTGAATTTATACCTGACCGTAGTTCAGAAAAAACCAGTAAGGGCTGGTAGAGATTATAAGGATGATATAGATGTGACTTTCAGTTCATTTGCTTTTCTTCTGGAAAAACTAACTTCCTTCATTCATGAAACATTATGGCATACTATATGCCAGGGACTTTTTAGTCCTTAGACATAAGATCTTTAGAGCCAGATATAGACCTGGGTTCAAATCTAGCCATTCTCATGATTTATGTAAATCTGGGCACATTATTTATCTTCCCAAGCCTTGGGTTTCTCCTCTTCACAGTGAGGGATAGCAGTGTCTCCCTCAAATGTTGTGACTATTACATGAGATAAATTATAAATACGCTTAGGACTTGGAAAACATTCTATAAGTGGTAGCTATTGTTAAAAAGATAAAATCCCCAACTCCCAGGGATACTAAGCGTAGAGGTAGAGACTGACATACAAAGTTAGAATCTCATGAAAATACTGGCCTGTTGGTGTTGGCACCTCACTGGCCATGCCTAGTGCCAGATATACAAACATTGTTCTCCTTGATTTTCTGTATCTTTCATGTCAGGGGTCAACATCATGTTTCTTTACTGCCTGTGGATATTTGTGACAGGTTGGCTAATGTCCATAGCAGGGCATAGATCTCTTTCATTATCTTCCTTTATGTCTAGAAGTAGGGAGAAGAAATGGAGAAGGATTTTTTTTGCCTCAGTGTGGAATCCTTTCTAATGGACTCATTTTAGGTGGCTATTTCAGGACACTTGTTTTCTTCCAGGAATTCACAAGCTCAATTGATGGGTAAGATAAGAGAAAGTGGCCAGTGAATTTTCCCAGAACTCTGCTGGTTCTTTTCACCAGTGCAAACCTCACTCTGCAGGGGAATGCAGTATAGACCTGACATGACCTATTGAGTTTTGTGCTAAGTCCTTTACATGTATCATTTAATCTATTATACTATTGTAATTCTCACTTTACAGACGAGGAAACTGAGAAAATAATTGTCCATGGTCACACAGTTTAAAAGCTGGGCAGCCAGGATTTAACTCTGGGCTGAACTCAGTAAGTTCTTACCCTTGCACTCTTAGAGAAGCTTAGAAAACTCATATATAAGTAAAATATCTACCTACTTATATAGGCCTAGACTGCAGTCCCAGAGATTCTGATTTAATTGGTAGCCTGGGGTAGGGTCCTAGTGACAACATTTTAAACAAAATTCTCTTATGATTCTGAAGTACTGCTGGGATGAGAAGCTCTGGCTTAATTCCAATGTCACTACACCACATTTCTACCCAGATAACAGATTTTCCCCCATTAAAATATGAGAAAGCATTTTCCAAATCACATTTTGGAAACAGGAAATTCTGGACAGGTTTGAACTTTGGGGAAATTTTTAGTCACTTCTCTTACTCCTGTCAAGCATTTCTAGGCTCCCGTGGCCCATTGAGCTTAGAAGCATGATTGTTATTACAAATTCCAAGGGAAGAAAGAGATCTATGAAGATTTTCCTGGATGGTCACTTTTTAAAATCTCATACGTCAGTCACAAATGCTCCCTGACTGCCCATCGTTTCCAGAGGAAATTTTGGCTGATGCTCGATCGGCTTCCTCTCCTCTTCTTTCCTCCGTTTGGTGATTTCCCTTGTGTCACCTGAAATTTGGTTGAATTTCTATGACCCACTTGGTTATCACAAGGAACAGAGCATGGTCCTTAGACGGCAAGAGCTGCAGCCTGTGTCCCGATGGTCATTCACGAAACCCTTAGGGTGGCATGTCATTGAAAACAGATCTAGTCATTGCCACAGTCCCATATAGTAACTGGCGCTCTGCTTCCACAGATACTGTAAAACTTAGTTCCAGCAAAAATCCCCTGCCAGGATGGTCAGGTCCTGGCTCTCTTAACTACTGGCCCTTAATGTGCACGTTATGCTGTCTATGCTGGTTATTTATGTCCTTTGACATTTCTAAGAATTTTTTTCTACATTTAAATGGAGCATTTTGAAAAACCAAATGTATTTAACTAGAAAGCAGTATTTCCAAATATTTGAAAGATTATTAAGGGAAACACTCTCTTGGCAATTAGAGGTAATTTCCAACTTTGTTGGCAAGTTTCTAGGGGCATCAACGTATCTATTGGGAAATCTCTTGGAACTGAAAAAAATATGTACGGCGTTTTATTTTTGTTTTTTAAAAATTGAAATAAGGATACATAAGAAATGATTAAGATTTTATCACTAGAGAATAGGATGAAGGAGTGTGGGAGATATTTATTTTCACTTTATGTTCCCCTATAATAATAATTGCAATAATATGGACAGCTAATATTTATTACTTTTGTTGTGTTTGATTGTATACTAAACTTATCATTTACTATGCACAATAACCTGATGAGTAGTACAATTCTAGTTTGGATGCATTTAGCTATAGGTAACGTAAGACTGGCTTAAACAGCAAAGAAGTTTATCACCTTACATTATAAGAGATTCCATAGTAAAGTGGACCCAGGAGTGATATATTCAGAGACATAAGGATCTGCTATCTGTCTTTTTTGCTCTGCCATCGTCAACATGGCAGGTATCCTTAAGGAAGCTTCCCCCATGGACCCGAGATTGCTGCTGCATTACATTCACACATGGTTTCCCCAGTCTCTTCCCCAAAGTGCCTCTTGTTAGAAACCTTTCCCAGAAACCCCCCACTCTCCAAGATAGTACACAAAATTGTTTCACATGCTTATGCCTAAACCAGCCATCTTTTGCAAGGAGAAAGGGACTACCATGGATGGCTTCCAGGCCAATAAAGCTTCATTGTGTCTCTGAAGCATATGGAGAAAGAAGATAGAGAACTGAAAAAAAATCAGTTAGGGCTGTGAGAGCATGTTAGAGCTAGAGGAAAAACATTTTCAAGCTTCTTTTTTATATTATCAGACATACATGTTATGACCAGCTGGACTTCAGGTGATTCTCCATGTCGATTATTTTATAATTTGGTTGTAATTTCAACGTGGACCTGTGAGGAGGTGAACCCTGCTTTTACCTAGTCTGCCATCTTCCCTTAGATATGTCATTTTCAAGCTTATGCTCAGACAGGGCTATCAACTAAAAATATTTATAAGAAATTTGCATTGATATGCATCGAAATTGCTCCAGGCCCTCTTAAGAACCACGGGTAGGCATTTGTCTCCTCACCCTTGTCACCAGGATCAGAGTTCCATTACAAATAAGGAAGAGATAGGTTACATTACTGTCTGCTTTATTATTATTGTCCAAATGGTTACAGAGGAGCAAAGTGAGGGTAAGATAGGTCTAATAAATTCCCCAAGGACACATGCTTAGTACAGAGTGGAGCTGAGCCTCGAAATTAGATCTACTTACCCCAAAGCCTATTTATGCTTTTAACCACTGGTAAAAAAAAAAAATCAACTGAGCAAATAAATTTTAAAGATCTTATTGGCTTTATTCAATGATTCGTGAATTGGGCAGCATCCAGTCTCGCAGGTAGAAAGGAACTATAGAAAATAAAAGATTTTTATCGGTAGAAGGGAGCAGGAGTAAGGAAAAAGGCAAAAAAGCAGATTGGTTATTATAAGATTACTTTCCTTCAGGAAATGGCAGGGGTCTATTAGGCAGATTACCTAACTGGTGCTGATGAGGTAATTCCTGATTGATTGGGTTTAAGATTCCATTTCTGTAAGATAAGTCTCAGTTTGGTGACTTAGCATGAGCATAAGCAACTTAGCATAAGTGACTCCATTTTGGGCCTGTGTAGATTGCCTCTATTGTATGCTATCATATACTGCCTCTTTCTCTTAACATGCATTACTTTACTAATGATTAAAGAATTGTTTTGTTTTGTTTAAAGACTTATGCTTGCAGGGTCTAGTTAGTTCTAACCATGTTTCTTCTAGTCTGGGAACTTGGGAAAACCACTTAACATTTTTGGACTTAGTTTTTCTTATTGTCAAAAGGTGAGGGTTCAGCTAGTTGAGAGCCAGGATCCTTTCTAGTTCTAAATTCCTTAAGTCTATGTTCTCATGTGAAAAATCATTCAGAGTAAAAAAAAAAAAAAACAAAAACTTCAGTCATACAAATAATATCATCCATGAAAAATCGGGTAGAATTTTTAGAAGCAAATTGTTACTCTTTCTATAAAATGCACCTGTTTATTTGCCACCAGTGCAGGTGGTGGTGTGTAAACCTTCACCGTTGGTAGTTTGGCCTTGATATCTTAGAGAGGATTTTTTGCCTCTCTTCTCTCTATCATGGTACTATCTCTTCCAATTACTGAGCTCACTAGGCACGAATATGCCAGGAAGCCCATCTGCTCATGGCTATGAGCTGACAGCTGCTCCACAATACCCACCAGAACCATACCCACTGCGTGAGGAAGGACAACCCAAGTGAGCAGAAGTAGCTTGTGTCTAGGAAACCTGCCCTCCAGAGCAAATTCACACTCCTTGCCTCCCTGTGACCCTTCCATGAACTTGGAATAAAATGAGAATAAAGACAACTTGCCCACCCAGCATTAATGAGTAGGGTAAAGGCATAGGTGGTAGAGGAGACAAAGGGAAGAGGGGTGCGATATGTGGATGCGCGTTGTATTTTTTTCTCATTTCTGGAAAATAAGGAGAAATATTTATGTAGGAGGTGAGAAAGTTTTAACTATTTGATTCAGACCAATATGAGAATTTTAAATTGACATGCTAGGCAACAGCAAGGCAATATTAACATTTGCTGAGGAACTTTTGATGTTAAAATATCTACGAACTTTGTTATTAGACAAATATAATATTGTCCAAACTTCTCAAGTTCTGGAGAAGCTGAAACATGTTAATTGATAGCACAGATGTTCTCAAAATCATCATTTATCCTTGAGCTAATATATTGCCTCTATGCTAAATAAAAGTAATCATAATATTAAACAGTTAATAGTGGATAACAAGCAAGACTTGGGGTAAACTTTATTGAATTTATTTGCATCCCTCATGCTGGAGCCAATGGGAGTCAGGCACATATCTCAAGAATTAAAAGAGAAAATTATCCATGTCTGTTCATTTTGCCAGTTATTGTGGATGAGGAGAACTTGTGCATGGAGAGAAAATTAAAAAACAAACAAACAAACATATAAACAGTACCATCCCACAATAAAATCAACATTGAATATGCAATTTAAAGAGATGGTTCTCTTTGGTTCTCTTACTCTCTGTCTCTGACAGAGAAAGGGTTGGAAGGATCCTTCACTCTTGGGCACCTGGGAAGGTTCTGGATGAGAGTTGTAGATAGCCTTCTAAACTGGTACCCTGAGCCAGGCAGAGCATCCATGAGATTAATTTCACAGTAACAGATAACACTTGCATCTGAATTGATTCATGACTAGTCATTCCAGGAGACTAAAGCAAATATGTGCTTTTGGATTAAATTACCCAGGTTATTGCTGTGATTTCTATTTTTCTTCCTCACATGAATTAAAGGTAAACTTTTTAGGTGATGGAAGAAATAAGATGTGTATCACATTGTCACCAAATCCTGTCTAACTTTTGTCCACATTTTCATGGATCAATCCAGACAAGGCTTTGGATTCTGGCCCTCTTTGAAAGTCATGCCCCATGACATGACTTTCCTCCTTCATTCAAACCAGGATGGTCCTTCAAAAACACTGAGAAGGCAGCTGCCACCCAGAAGACCTTTTCAGATTGCAGAATTCCAGGCACTCACCCCTCTTAACACAGTACCAAAGACAGCTTGGCTGCCTCACAGCCTTCGATGTGCTGGTACAGCTGTGAAGGAGCTAACTTTGGCAGCCATAGATCATGGACGCTTTGTCTCAGCTTCTCTCAGAATAGCTTTTCATCAGGAGACTCTTAACATTTCTCAAAAAAATTCAGAAAGGAGGGGAGCAAACATAAATAGATACTTTAAGAAAAGATATTATTTTTGAACCTTTGGGTTTTGATATATAGCTATAGTATATGGAATTAATAATCATTTCTGGTTTATGAACAGCTCCGTGTGGTAGAAAGAGCAGTGGATTTGGAGTAGGAGCAATTTGGATTCTAGGCCGGCCTTGTCCACAGCTCATGAGTAGCTTAGTTTAGCTTCTTTGACCTTGGTTTCCTCATCTGTAAATTGAGAGGGTTCGGCCAGTTGATCTTTGACCTAATGATTCTATGAAAACTGAATGTTGGAAGCACATGTTCACCTTCTTTAGTTACCAGCTGTGAGTATGTGACTGGACCAAATGGCACTAACTGTCGAAATGTTTTAGGCTGAAGGGGAAGCATTCTGAAATGGGACCAAGGGCACCTCGTGTTGAAACCTGGAGCCAGTCAACTCTCCAAGGCCTGGGCCAAATTTGCTTCTGCCTCCTATCCCCACTTGCTTTAGCTGCATAAGGAGGGACCCACCTAAGGATAAGAAAACCTGAATCAATATGTTTCAATAGGTAGCTTTATGAACAGTTATAAACCAGATACTCACCAAAAAATTTTTATTTTGTTTCCTGTAACTGATCTAAAATTGCTGTCTAGCTCACATCTCACAGATAATCAGTCTCTTCCAGTTTATAACTGTCTCCTTGGGTAAACACTGGGCTATATTAAAGTTCAAACTCCCTATCAATACCATATCTCTCTTAGGGAAACCCCCTCCTAACTTCCCTTCCCCCAAATGGCTTCTGGTAAGGGGAAGCTTACTCTCCTAGAACATGGGAGTTGGAGGAGGGGTCCTTGCTCTGAGCTTTTCTCTAGATCTTTTCTGACCTCTGCTAAGATGTGCTTTGTCCTACTTGGTCGTTGGATAACCTACCTGTATGGGTTTCCACCAGATGCAGTTGATTCTACCTCAACTTTTGGGACCTCATATTAATACCTGGCACTTTGCCATTAATTCTGGATTTGAGGTCCTGGCACTTTATGAATTTATTTATTTGAACTCCAGGCCTTATTTGGTATACTAATATTTCAGTATATGTTCTCAAGCTTGGGCAATAGGGAGTTCTGAATCCTCTACATGCCGCCCAAGACTTTGGGTAATCAGTGACATTATATTGGATTCTCACTCTCTGCCAAATTCTTCCATGTTAAAATTTCTTGTCTACTTCAGCCTCCCTCACCCAACCTCACTTTAGAGCAGGGTACTTGGCGAGGCTATCTCCTCCTAGACTTCTAGATAGGAAGACTGACCCAAGGCCCCTGCTACCCTGGCTCATTGTGGAAGAGTGAGATGATTGATTAGTGGTAACTGGCACAGATGGGGAAGATAAAAGTGGTTGCCCTCATACTCTATATTTGCCATCATAACGTCTGCCTTTACAAAAAAGTAGCTCTTGTCTTTGCATTGGCATTATTTTCTAAGCAAGGCTGGTAAACATATACAGAACAGGACCTGAATAGTGGTTCTCAAACATTAGCATGAAAGTAATTAACCTGGACGGCTTGTTAAAACAGATTGCTAGGACCCACCCTTGTTTTCTGATTCTGTAAGTCTAGGGTGCAGCCTAAGAATTTGTGTTTCTAATAAGTTCTCAGGTGATACTGATGCTGCTGGTCCTAGAACCACACTCATCTGAGTCTTCAGGTACTGGTGCTGTATACAGATTGTAGTAAAAACAATGAAATTCTGTGTACACTTTTGTGCTAGGAAATTTGAAAATGTAAAATTTTACAATCTGAGAGCTATTATAGAAGTCTGAATGAAGAGTAAATATTAAAAATTAATGGATGAGTCATCTATTTTATATATGATGAGTCACTCATTTTATATATTTATGAGTCATCTATTTTATATCTATATTATAT
>NW_011888962.1:3031671-3042973 GCF_000151845.1 Pteropus vampyrus
TACCAAGGAAGTATTGGGACATGATGGGGATAACTAGGGTCTTAGAGGTCATAACTGTTCTTCTGAGTCAGGAAGTGTTTCCACAGGCAGTATTCTGTTTTCATTGGGACACTGGTGAGATTTACAGTCACTCATGTATTTCCTCCTTTCCATCATGAAACATTCAAAGGGAAAAACCCAACGGATACAGATGGACTCTACTAGCTTCCTAGGCCACATTCTTTTAATTCTTTACTTATTGTGAATGGCCTAGGTGAGCTGACTACTCTCTCTGAATGTAATACTCTCACTGTAATTTCATCATGGGGTGACCAGAAAACTCATTCTCAGAGTGGAGCTTTAGATAGAAGGTGAACTACTTCATTTGGTCAGCTGCCTGCCAAGGTGTGATATGTAAATTCTTTCTTGTATCAATAAGTATTCAATATCATCAGACTACCCAAACCTTTCAAAATGTTTATTTTCCCACTCCTTGTTTACACAATTATTGCTTAGCAATTCCCACTTTATTCTAATGGTTGCCAGGGTCACTAGACCAAAAAATAAGAAGACTTCCTGTAACTTACACCTTCAAATATGATTTCCATAAAGCTTTCTCAGAATAAAGTAGAATGGGGTAATCAGAAGAGATGGTAGGCACGATTCAGTTTAAAGATCTCCAAAGAGCTCCTCAGAGGATGGCAGTCTATGAAGGTCCTTGCCAGCCACCATAGGATGAGAAGAGTATATTAGTATTCTGATGCTGTATAACAAATAACTATAGACTCAGCAGCATAAAACAATATCCATTTAATAGCTCACAGTTCTGTAGGTCAGAAGTCTGGCATGGCACAGCTGAGTTTTCTCCTCGGAATATCACAAGGCTGAAATCAGGGTCTTGGCTGGGCTGAGTTCTTGTCTGGAGGCTCTGGGGAAAATTCTACTTCCAAGCTCATTCCTGTCGCAGTCATAGGACTGAGGTCTCTGTTTCCTTGCTGGCTGTCAGAGGGCCTGCTCTCAGATCCTAGGGACCACTCACATTCTTTGCCATGTGGTCAACTCCATCTTCAAGCCATCGATAATGTATTAAACCCTTCCTGTGCTTCAAATCTCCATCTTCCTCTTTGGCCATCAACCAGAACAAACTTGCTCTTAAAGTGCTCATGTGATTAGGTCAGGTCAGGCCAACCAAGACAATTTCCCTATCTTAGGTTCAATGGATTTGAAATCTTAAATACATCTCCAAATTCCTTCACAAGCATACTCAGATTAATGTTTGATTGAATCACTAGAAGAAAGTATGTGTACACTGGGGCTGAGAATCTTGGGGGCTGTCTTAGAATTCTGCATACCATAGAGGAATATATGTGGCACTGGACTCCCCCAGTTTTCTTCAGTCAGAGTTACCTCATTTCAATGGTTTTCTATTTTGTGACTTCTTGTAAATTTTTCAATGAACAGTTATTTGATTTAAATAATGATTTGCAACACTTTCTCCCCTTTCCTCCTGATGACCAATACAGATTCCTTCATTTAACAGATGAGGAAGCTGAAGCCCAGAGAGGTTATTACATTTCAAGGAGACCCAGCTGGTTAGTAGTGGAGCTGGGACTGTACGTCAGGCCTTCTGACTCCTGGACAATTGCTCTTTCCACAACACCATACTACTTTACCCTGAGAAGGCTGCTTTCATCCGTTTTCATCTTCAAAATACTCTGAATTTCATATTAACTTATTAATCCATCCCCTTTTTGACCCCTGAAAAGTGGATATTAGTATTATTCCCTTAGGCTCTGTTTAATGCAAACCAGCACGAGTACTTATCTCTGAGTTAGAGTACTGCACACAATAATTATTGGCATTATGAGGAGAGGTAATTAATTTCTTGCAAGGGGATGGGTAATTCACAGAATGCTCTGAGTCTTTCCTTGAGCACAGTGACTGCACCCACACAGCTCAGGAAATTCCAGATGCCGAGTTAAAGATATGGTTTGTAGGACAAGAAATGTAAGAGAACATTGTGTTCTTTGATCTTTCTTTGAAGTCTAACCTGTGCCATACCCATGGGCAGTAGCAATTCCAGCAAGCAACATGGGGATATTGACATATCCCTACTGATCTTAACTCCCCAATTATCAATGACTTTATGTTTCCACTGGTTAAAATGCACAATTAACTCTGCTCCCTGAAGAAGAAATGAGGTGTCCTAGGCAGGGAGCTTGAGAACATGAGTCTCCTTTAAACTTGGGTTCTAATATTCATACTCAGTGTTGCTATTTCCTTCTATCAAAACACACAACCCGAAAAAGCCATGAAAGAGGACAAACAGTAACTACTGCTCTATGAATATCAAGGAAAGGCTATGCCCACACCAAAAAGAGTGTCTCTCAAAGTTTTTGGATTACAACCCACAGTAGGAATTATACGGCATTAAATTCAGTATGCTATACTCATGTGTATGCATAAACACTCATAAATAAATAACTATGAATAAATGGTAAAGAAGCAAAAGTTTAATGAAATGATATCCTTATACTGGTATTTTCTATTCAAAATATTTTTAAAAATACCGTTTGAGACCTATTAATGGTTATAACCTGATCAGGAATAGGACTCCTGGATCCTCCTGAAGACTTAGTGATCATTACTGCTAATCCACATTACACTTGCAAGGAGCATTATACACAGGTCCTGAGGACTAAAGTTATCCCTGTGAAGGGAAAGGAGAATGCCAGGAGTAGTTTCTCAATTAACTAAACTTTATTTTATTGAGAAACTACTCAATTAATTATCTTATCTAATTTCTTAACTAATCCTCTTTATGATTATGAGAAAACTAAGGCTCAGGAAGTTTCTGACTTGCCCAAAATGGTGTAGGTGTTAGAGCCGATCAGTCAGGGAACAGAGCCCATGCTCCCCACTACCGTCTGGATGTTGGAAACAAGTAAATGCACAAACAGAACATTTGGTTTCTGGCTAGAGTTTAATAGTTTACATTCTGGCAGTTCTGCAAATGCTTCAGGAAGACCCACCCCACTGAAAACTCTGAAAGAAGAGCCTCTATTCTTGGCCTCCAGCTTCTGGCATTCCAAGAACTAGCTGGGCAATGTTAATTACCTGCGGAAGGTCTGTGAGAAGTACGTGTGACACAGAGAGGAGATGGTTTCTGGTATCCTTCTGCCCTTCCCATTGTCCCATTGTCCCAGCTGCTGTCTCCTGATCTTTGGGTCAGAGTGTGGAGTCAGAGGGAGAAGCAGGTAATTTGCCAGGAAAGGCATGAGGGGTGTAGAGGACATATGGGCAGAAGGTAGTAGGTCAAGTGGGCTAGGGTGCCTCTGCAAGTTCTTACTCTCTGATTTTTATCTCCCTCAGCCAAGCTGAACCTCACAGTGATGTATTTTTTGAATTGTGTTCAATTAGCATACAATTAGCAGCAGCCAATTTGTGCTGCTTATCATTCTACAAGCTTTCTTGCTTTACAAGGTACCTTATCAATTTGTGGAGTGGTGGGGGGGAAGTAGTGTACTCTTAGTCAGAAATACTGGGTTCTATCTTTGGGCTGTCATTTAAAATTCCTTTGACTTTGTTTTTTAAAATTGTTTTACCATCCATGAAGTAAAGATGATATTTACCACCTTCTGACCACACAGTTTTTTGGATAATGGTACAAAAACAATTTTGCAAAATACGTATAGTCTCCGAAGGAAGAAACAATTCTAATAATCTCCAGCTGCAACTTGAATGACCTAAAGGTATTAAAGTGTGTGTGTGTGTGTGTGTGTGTGTGTGTGTGTTGTATAGTCATATTCATTCAGTTAGGGAGTTGATTGCCAAGATAAGCTTTCTGTTTTCAAAGAAAACCTATGTATTATAGAAACCACAACTCTAACATAAGTTGACTAACTGAGCCACTGAAGACATGTCTTTTCATCAAGCAGTACCAGAGAAAAACATGGCTGGTTCTGCTGAAAACACAAATACCCCCCTTTGCCAAGCAAGCTGATGTGACTGGGACACAGTAGATGAGGAGGAGTGTGGCATGAATTGAGGTGGGAAATATGGGCAGGAGTTACATCTTTCAGGGCTTTGTGTAGATCATGGAAAGAAATTGGATATTGTTCAAGTGCATTGGGACACTGAGTAGTTAAAGCAAATAGGTGTTCTTTTTCCTGGCAAGATTGTGAGGGTGGGGGACAGTGTGAAGGGAATGGGGCCTCCTCCATATGAGAAGCCTTATTTGATTGGCAAAGTTAATGTATCGACTCTCAGGCCACCAGCCGCTTGGTGACACTGACCTCTCCCTCTCCTGCCACCACCTCCACAGGGGACATGTGGCATACAGGGACAAGGAGAGAAGTAGGTGCATGTGTCCAGAGCCTCTATGCTAGAGTCTTCTCCTCTTACCCCTCCTGACCCCTGGGATCTCTGCAGACCTGCTTCCCATCCAAGGGGAAAAGAAAAGAGCTGAGTAGAGGCAAAGGAGGAAACCCAAAAGTACCTCCAACAAGTATTTCTAGTTCTCAAAGTAAATGAAAAATCCTCAGCTGTAGGCTGAATAAATGCCCCTTGCCCCACAAAGACCTACCTTCCCTGATCCCTGGAACCTGCGGGGTTCTCTCATCTGGAAAAAGACTTTGGGGATATAATTAAAGACCTTGCAGTGGGGAGATTATTCTAGATCATCTGAATGACCCCTAGATGTAAGCAAAAGTGTCCTTATAAGAGGGAGACAAGAAAGTCAAAGGAGGAAGTAGGAGATGTTGAGGATTGAAGCAAGAGGTTGGCATGATATGAGGGACTGCAAGTATCCTTTAGATGCTGGAAAAAGCAAGGAAATGGATTTTCCCCTGGAACTTCCAGAATAAACCAGCTCTGTTGATGTGTTGACTTTAACCTAGTGAAACTGATTTCAGATTTCTGGCTTCCAAAACTCTAAGGGAATAAATTTATGTTGTTTTAAGCCATTAAGTTTGTGTAATTGTTACAGCAGCCGTAGGAAACTAATACATTCATTCTTTTTCATGGACTTTTCCTCAAACTTCTCAACAGCTGGGCCTTAAACTTGTTCATCCTTAGGAGGGCTCCAGTCTTTTAGGAGCCAGAGCATGTGTATTGAAGCCTCCCAGAACTGGTTCTAGTCCCAACTCAGCCACTTGTCTGCTTGGGTAGCCTTGGGTCAGTCATTGACCCTTATTCTCTTCATTTGTAAAGTAGAGAAGATAATAATACCTACCTTGCAGGGCAGTTGTAAGGCTTAGAGACAATGTGGTAAGGGACATAACATGGCTCTAACACACACCTGGCCCTCACACGTAGTTTTGAGAAACTCCAGGATTAGGCAGGCAGGGTTAACAGTCTTTATTGCCAGGGGTTGGAGTATCAACTTCAGTTGAGACAGGCTGATATTCTCTGGTGGGGGCTGCACAGGCAGAAGGCCGGGTGTATGGTCTGTGAGTAGAGTGAACTGCCCACACTATACAGGGCTGTGCTCACCCCAACCTTTCTACCAGGATACAACTATCCTATTAGTGTCCTTGCTCAGCCAGATGGACATGCAGCAGTTCATGTGCCATGAGAAGAGGGAGATGGTTGGAAGCCCATGTGTGAGGCACTGTATTCACACAGCCCTAGTGTGGGTGCAATGCGAAGCCACTGGCTTTAGCTGTCTGTACTCCTGCCCTTACGAAGCCCTCTTAGAGAACATGAGACAATTTGTAGAAGGAGAAGGGGACTTACTACCCTGTCTTTGGTCCCTGAATCTGAGTAGTTTCTGTGGGACTAGGAGCTGTGGCAGCTGGACATGTCCAGAAAGAAACTTCCTAGTGAAAAAGCTGTTACCCTTGAGACAATATTTTGTGGAACAAAACAAAACAAACATTCTCTGAATGTCATCTGAAGAACTGACTTAAAATAAGCTTCCTGTCCAGGAACCTATCACCTGTCAGAAAAACAAGTGCCATATAAGGAATTCCATTAACCAGACTTAGCAGGCAGACACCTGACACACCTTTACTGCTGCTTGACTCATCACCAGGAGGAAGCTCGGTCAGAAACAAGAGCAGATTGTTTTGTTCTACCTGGACCGAGCCTTCAGGAAGGGGAGTGCCCCTCTTCCACAAGACCCTGCCCATCTCATCAGCGACAATCTAGCTAATCCCTCCAAAGGCCAGTGCAAACTATTCCTTCTACCTTCAAAAGCAATTTCCCCACAGGCCTGTTGTTGGTTTGGAACACTTAATGCTACAATCTAGAATCGGAGTTGGGGATGTCCATGGAGTCCATAGACTTACATAATGTTACACATGAGTAAATTGTGCCCCATTAGGTGACTTGCCCCAGGTTACATAGCCAGGCAGTGACAGGTCAAGGACTAGCTCCAAGCTCTGCTAAACCCTGCCTTGTGCTCTTGCCCTGCAGCATGCTGAGACCTGACTTTGTGCCCTTCAGGCATCAATGCTAACAGTCAGTGGTATCTGGTTGATCAGATTAGTTAACTGTCCCCCAAAAGCAGAATACGGTTTTTGAAGCTGGGGAAGGGTTTGGGAGGGAGATATAGCTATAGAGGTGAGGATGCAGATACAGCTTTAGTGCAACCAGAACCTGCAAGGAACTGTGCCAAAGCCAATTTCTCTTTCCCCAAGTCTTGCCCTGAGTTTGTGGAGTGGTAAACCTTCTTTTGTCCTTATGCTCAGGCCATTTTCTATTGTAATCACTAGTAAACCAGTCATATTGCAGAGCCTAGATTCTAACCTTTCGAAATTTTCAAAGGAGGAAAGAACCTTAGGTACCCTTTAGTCCAACTGACTCGCTGTTCTCAAATGAGCAAATTAAAGCTCCAAAGAGGTCAAATGACTTGTCTATGGTAGTGCTGTCTAACAGAATTTTCAGCTACATTGTGAACATCCTATTTCTGTGCTGTCCATTATGGAAACCACTACCCTTATGTGGCTATTGAGCACCAAAATATGGCTAATGCTACAGAGGAACTAATTTTTATTTTTATCTAATTTTTAATTAATTTAGACTTAAATAGACACATGAGGCTGGTAGCTGCTGCATTAGATAACATAGATCTGACGTCACAAAGCTGGGATGCAACACTGGGCCTCTTTGATTTTAAATCCTTTTCTTTTCCCATATCCTTATGCAGAACTTTAGATCAAGGTGGACTTGTTCTATGGAGCGGGAGACATTTGATGCCAGGTCCCTGGACAAAGCTTCTGGGTGGGCAGTAATGGTTGGAGGTATCATGTGAGATGTCACTTGTGGGAAAGAAGATAACTTTCTCTAGTATTAAAATATATAAGCTTCCCCAGGTGGAAGGGAAATACAGAAGTTTATTCATTCATTTTTTCTTTAAGGAAATATTGAGTGTCTACTATGTGTCAGATAAGTGCTAACCACTGGAGACTATGATAGTTATTTGATATGTTCCCTGATTAGGTTTCCTAAAATGAATGGTAAAATGTGCCACAGGAGTAAGAGAACAATTTCTTGCTGGTCAAAGTCCCCAGCTTCTTCTGGCAACCACTCCGCATCATGCTGCAGAAACATCTGCCTGTTCCACCTTACTGGGTCAGTATTGATGGATACCAATGCTCACTCAAGCTCTGCATCCAGCCTCTTGGACAAACAGCCTGGTGTTTTTCAGACAGATTTCTTCCCATGAATTCAGCCCAGGAGGATGTAGAAAATCATGGCTGGGAGTATGATCATGTGGGCTGTTTAATTTAGTTTAGGATCAGAGATCCAAGCTCTATAGAGAATATAGACTTTTAACATGGCTCTGTGTATGTATGTGCACACACTTAATGATGGTTAAGACATAGTTCTGCTTTTTTTTTTTTTAAATCCTTGTAGAACATAAATATAGTCTAAAATAGACACAGGTATACAAATAATTAAAATTAAAAGAAAAGTGACATAAAACATATGCATGCCAATAAAGATGAGAAAGCAGTTATTCTTGCTGAACAGAATCAGGAAAAAAATTACTGACAAAGTAGCCTCGGAAGTGGCTCTTGCAATAGTTTGTTAGATGTAGATGGAGGAGGGCATTTTGGATGAAGAAAATGGCAGAAGCGAAGAATCAGAAGTGGAAATCTCAGAGAGGGAACAAGGAATAGGAAACTATGCTATCTGATTAAAACATGAAAACGAAAGATAGAGCAGTAATAGAGAGCCAACAAGAAAGGTAACCTGGGGCCTGAATCTGGACTTTACTATGTAGTCACTAGGGAGCTATTGAAGGTATTTGAGCCTTGGTGTGATATGATGAAGCTGAGTTAATGTTGATTAGTCTAGTGACAGAAAGATAAATAATGGTGGAGATAGCAGATGCTGGGAATCAGTTAAGTGGTAATTTCCGCAGTCCAAGAAAGAAGCGATATGGGTCTGAACAAGAGCAGTGGTAGAGACAAATGGGTAGCTACTGTGTAGCTCCTTAGCTCATTGAATTATGAGAGAGAGTCAGAGTCAAAAACGATGCTGAGATTCCAGGCTTAAATGACCAAAGAGATGAATGAAAGAAGAAAAGGAGAAAAGGCTGGTTTATGAGAAAAGCTACCATCCTGATGGAAATGTCCTGTACAATGAAATGAAGGCATCGGGAGCTAAGAAGCAGTGGGATGGAGGTGTAGCTCTCAGAGCTGAACGGGAGGTTGTTCATGAACTAAGTTCTTGAGAAGAGATGAGGCCAAGAATACATTTTAAGAAATGGTGGAGGAGACAGATGAAGGGACATAGGTTCAGGGGAAGAACCAAAGAACAAAACACCTCAGAACCAGGGAGGAGAAGTGATGTAGGGTGGACTAGTCAATGAGTCTCTATATTCAGCTCCTGTCATTGGAGGTAGATTGATGAATAAGGCAGATATGATCCAGACCCTCATGGAGGTCTCATCCATTAGAAAAGAAGATGAAGCAATTAAACAAAGAAACTAATCAATAATTACAAATAATAAAAGCAATCAAAGAAACAAGGTGGATGCTGTGATAGAGGATATTAAGAGTGGGTGACATGTTCATTTAGAGGGGTGGTTAGGGAAGACCTCTTTCAGCAGCTACCATTTCAGCTGAAATGAAAGCAGGTTAAAAGAACATTGCTGTGTGTAAGAGAAGTGGGGTGAGCTTCCTGGCAGAGGAAAGAATGTGGAATAGATCCTGAGACAGGAAAGAGCTTGGTAGGGTGGAAGTACTGGCAGATGGCTAGAGTGACTGACTGGAGCCTAGAGAGTGAAGAAGAAAGATACTTGAGATAAAACCAAAAGGGGCCAGATGATGTAGGCCCTGAGAATGAAATTTGAACTTCATTGTAAGAGCAAAGGTCAATGAAACTGAACACAGAGCTTAAAGAGAGTGAGGATTGAGAGAAGACCATGGGATTCAGCTACAGGATGGGATTGGTGATCTTCGAGGGACCAGAGGAGAATATTTTCAAGGATGCTAGCCAAAACTACTCATCTCAGACACTCAGGCAGTCATGCTGAGAGTCACAAACTAAGGCTTATTTGTACCACTGTTGCTGAAGGCATAAAGGAAAAATGGAACACCTGGCTCCAGTTCAAAGCCATTCCTGAATTCCCCCAGGAGGATGCCGTAGAAAGCCAGCATTCCTATCAGATATGAAGACAAGAGCAGAGGTCACTAGCAGGGCTGGTCCACTTCGGAGTTGAATGGCTGCCCTTTGCAAATCGTAGCCGATGGCAAGGCCCTCAGGTTTCAGAGATGGGTTAGGAAAGCCCCAGGTCTGGTTAGCCAGCTAGGGAACAGACTGTCACTTCACACATTGTGCTTGACTCATGGGTATTGACAATTGCAGTGTAATTTTAATTATGCTAGGCAGTGTTTCATAATACCTCTGTCAACCAATAGTTTGTAAAAGGCCATGAAGTTTTAAGAGTTGGCTGCTACAAGAGAGCTCTTAGCTTTTAAACCCTAGCTGAAGGAGGCGAGTGAGATCTGTTATAATTATAAGGATTGAGAAGTGGCTGGGGATACTATAAAATGCCAAATGAAAAAGAAACTCACCAATATCTAAGGCCTGCTCAGGGAGAAGTGCTGAGTCAACCCTATGCTTTCTGCTCTGGGTCTTTGAACTTACCGGGACAAAGGGCAGAAACCAGGTCTCTAGTTGCAAAGGCCTTTTGAGGAGGAGGAATGACCAAAATTTGTTTTCCTTGCCTCTCCTTCAAGGCCCAGGTTTATGTTCCAGAGTCTTTGAGTAGAAATCCAGGAAGAAATCAATAGAAAGGGAGGTGGGAGACCCAGCATCAATCAGCCTCGGTCGACCTGGAGCAGCGTTTCTCAAGCCTCCCATCCGTCTCTATCAACCCCAGTGCTTTGAATAATGCCTGTGTTTCCTGGCCTTGACCATAAACCAAACACACCAGAACCTTTACTATGGAACTCAGGCTTCAGAATCTTTTTTTAAATCTCTTTAGTAGGCTGAATAATGGTCCCCAACCCCCAAAGATGTCCACATACTAATCCCTGGAACCCGTGAATGTGATTTTATTTATTTATTTATTTTTAAACTCCTACGGCACCTGGTATTCCTAGGTGGTCTCCCGTCCAAGTACTAACCAAGCCTGACCCTGCTTAGCTTCCGAGACCAGACAAGATCAGGCACGTTCAGAATGGCATGGCCGTAGACTGTGAATTTTATTTTATATCGCAAAAAGGACTCTGCAGATATGATTGAACTAAAGATTTTGAGATGAGGAGATTATCCTGGATTATCTGATGTAATCACAAAATTCCTTATAGGAGAAAGGGTCAGAGGCAGAGAATAGGCCAGGGGACAATGAAAACAAAGATTGGAGTGATACACTTTGAAAATGGACAAAGGGACCCACACCGAAGAACATAGGCGGCCTCTAGAAACTGGAAAAGGCAAGGAAATGAAATTTCCCCTAGACCCTTCAGGAGGAAATTGCCCTGCAGACAATTTCGGTTTTGACCCAGTGAAATTGACTTTTGGCTTCTGACCTTAGAACTGTAAAGACAATAAATTTGTGTTGTTTTAAGCCAGAAAGTTTATGGTAATTTGTCGCATAGCCCTAGGAAATTTATACAATCTCCATAGGTAACTCTAATGATTAGCCAAAGTGAAGAATCAATGATGAAGAAACTTGCTGCTCAATGTGTGTTCAAGGACCAACAGCATCTGCATTACCAAGGAGCTTTCTAGAAATGCAGAGTCTCAGGCCTCACCCCAGACCTGCTGCAGCAAAACTGGCATTTTAACACGATTCCCAGATGGTTTGAATGCATACTTAAGTTTGAATTCTAGAGCAATGGTTTTTCATCCTAGCTTTAATTTA
>NW_011888962.1:3044238-3066854 GCF_000151845.1 Pteropus vampyrus
TATTTATAAAACAATGTTGGCCAAATAAAACACATCTGTGAGCCTAAGTTTGTCTACTTATTTATATTTCAGAAACTTGAGATCTAGAAAAGCTATATTTTCTGCCTAAGATCACATAACTATAACTTAAGCATTGAAACAAATACCCCAACTGTGACAGCTCTACATGTTTACACACCAAGGAGACATTTAGATTATATTTGTATGTAGAACTCTGTGTGTGTATGTGTGTGTGTGTGTGTGTGTGTGTGTGTGTGTGTGTGTGTGTGTGTGCGCGTTGAACCAAAGAGGTTCCATTCTAATCATTGGTTGGATGATGCCTAGTTGCTAACAACAGAAAGAAAGTAACAGCTCTAAATCACAAGGTACCACAGTGAGAGAGTAAAACCAATGAAACCAGCAGCCGTTTCTATTCATCCAGCACACATTTTTACAAGGCTATAAATAATTGTATTTACAGATCTTAGATATTTTTGAAGCAGTAATAAAAAACTATGTTTTAAGAAAAAGAATTCTAGGTTTGAAATTTAATTGGCCAATTACTTAGAAAAATACCATATGTTCTGAAGAGGTGACAATTAGTAGCTGGAGCCATTATCTTGGTCAGCTTGCTTGGCTAGACAAAGTCAGAGTACACCTCCAGACCGTCCTCAAACTTGAGATTTGAAGGCACAGGGATCACTGTAGCTTCCTGGTCAGTTATGTCTAGAAGCTCTCCTGTGCCAGCTTTATTTAAGAAATGCCAGTCATTAGCACTGCTCTTCTGTAAGAAGGTGAGGAAAGAGGCAAGCAACAAAGTCAATCAGAGCCCTGTGGAGTCACCCTCACACAGTGGACACAAGAGTCCTCTGTTTAGCATTGTTCTGAATGTAGACAATATGGTTTTATTACTTTCCCTGTGCCAGGTACTTTCCATGCACTTTTTCATTTAATTCCCACAACGAATCGAATCTTAGTACAGTTGACATCCCTGTCTTACAGATGAGGAAACTGAAGTTTAGAAAGTTTAAGTAACTTGCTTTTGTGGTTGATTTGGGATTCGAATCCAGATCTGACTCTCTCCATAGCTCAAGCTTTTAGGCACTATCCTCTCTACTCTGATTCAAGCACCCAAAGGTAAACTTGACTGACATGGTCATTGTTTGCTTGCTTCTACCTTTCTCTCAATGTGGCCCTTATCTATGGATAAATCAGAATAACAGACTTCAGGCAGGGCTTTGAACTCCAAATGTGCAGGGTGCCGACCTTGATACCAGTTATGGGAAGAGAGGTTGAGTGTGTTATTTACTAAGAACCCAAGTGTTTTAAAAAAACAATTTTAGGAGCTCCACTGGTAAGCCAGTAGAAAAAGGTGTTCTGCGGCACTAATGTCTAAAAAGCAAATTTTCAAAAAGCAAATCCCATTGTTCTACTGATTTCAGTTATAAAATCAGAGGCACATTCCCACAGCCTGGAACGGAAAAAGCCAGTTCTCGATTCACTGGGTTGAAAACATTTGGCAAGAACTGACCTGGCCTGGCCCAGAGAGGGCATACACAGTCCTCTCTTGACCTTGAAATCTCCATTCCAAGGTGAGCCTCTCCTTTCTCTTCCCCTTTCCCTGTCTTTCATCAAACTTGGAAGTGTCTCTGACTATAGCGGTTCTTAACTGCTTTCTATCATTTCACCTATTCCATTTACACAGCTGACTCTGAGGGGAAGAGAGGGCTGTGATATCACAATTTACTGTGGGTATAATCATCTAAGGCAGATGCGTTCTATCAGAAAAGTCACAGATTCAGGACTTAATGCCTTATTTTATGAATTCTGTAGTTTCGAACATCTATATACCAAATTAGCCTAAAATATGCCTTTGAAGCAAATGGTGAATTTTTAATGGTGAATTAGAATTTTTCATTCTATTAACTTCATCATGAGTCCACCTTCCTGAATGCAAGGTTTTTGAGATTAACTCTAAGCACGTTTTGGAGGCCTGGCAAATTAAATAATAATCTAAATAAAATAATAAAGATCCAAAGATTTTGGTTGTCTTTTACTCAGTCTATTACATCTCTATAATTCCATTCGAACACTTCTACTTTCTCCCCTGTCACTTATTCCAGGACAAACACGTGTGTTTTTTGTTTTTTGTTTTTTTGTTTTTAAGAGAAGAGGTAGAGATTTTGTCCTTGCCTATTCTGCCTGGAATGACTGTCATTATAAGAGAGGGACTGTATCTCTCTGTTGTGCCAGAGGTCTATGGCATAAAATTGGGAGGAACATTGTATAGAGTACAAGGAATGGGTTTCAAAGCTGAGACCTAGCTCTGAGTCCTATCACTCACCACTTCCTTGTCTCTGGTTCTTTGTGTCCACATCTGTAAATTCAGGGTAATAGTGCCTACTCATAGGGTGGCTATGTGTGTTAGAAACTGCTGACACACAGCAGTTGCTTAGTGATTACTTTTTTTTTTTTTTTTAGATATGGATAATTCTCAATCTTGAAGTAGAGGAAAAATACAGGGAGACACATTACTGGGTATATGGGAGCTCCTCAGAGCACTTTTGTCCCCTCCTCTCTGATCTTTCTCATGCTTATAGGGCAAAGTGGGCCTGGTTCCTTCTTTCTCTTTCACCCTACTCATGGGAGATTCATGTGGTGGGCTGGCTCAAGGCCATACATGGTGGTGAAATAAAAGGGCTGAAGGGAATTTCCTTTAAATGGCGAAGCATTATTGAATGCCAGGAGAAATTTGTTCACACTCTCTAGTGCACACCCTCAGACTCTCACAGCAAAGCACAGTGATGAAGGATCGTTTCAGCATTCGATTAGATGTTAAAAGCAGAAGGAAGTTTTTATCCCAATTGTTAGTCTCTGGAGAGTCAGCATTCTGACAGCTGAAACCTGCCCCCTCCTTCAGTGCTTGATTCTGAGGGCCACAGGAAGCTGTGGATCTGACCAGATGCAAGAGAAAGCCCTTAAGCACCAGAGCAGCAGTCAGCCAGAGCTGCTGGGCTTGGCCTTGCCTCATCTCAGAGTTGGCATGACCTCTTGCAGGGAGGGCAAACTGTGGTTACCAAGACAGAGTGGGTGGGGTATTATATGCCCCAAGAGTTTCTAAATGCCAAGAGTTTCTAAAACCAAAACAGTTATCAAATAAGAATGACAAGTCCCACAAAATGCAGCTGTCTCACCTCTCACCCACATCTCGCATTGGTACCATGTCACAGCAGAACTTCCTAGTAGAGCAGCTAGGAGCCGCTCCTGGCCTTGGGCATTCCAGGCAGCAGAAAACTGTTCTTTCTCTCTTTTAGTGATTAGATGCTTCACTGGGTGGCCCATAAGCATAGATCAAACTGACTAGAACAAACTAAAATTAAGATAGAAATCTCTACAGCTGAATGCAGCATAGCCATAGCCCATGAAGGAAGCAAAGGGATGAATAAGTCATTTCTTTCTTGGTTTCACTGTTGCATCTCCAAAAGAAATGACCAGTGTTACTTGGGTTAAATATTGGTGACCACAGATCCAGTTAACTCCTACTGTGCCCTTTCAGTCTCGAAAACATAATGATTTGGGGTGATAAATTTTACCATGGTTATAAGTCATAAACCATGGAGTTTATACTCATTTGCTGTTTGGTGGGAAGATGAAAATAAGGTATAAATAGGCGGAATTTGGAATTAAGAGATAAGACAACTTCTTAGGTAAATAGCAACCAGACCAAAATTATATCCAAAGGATGCAATAGGCTCCCTTACATTGGTGTTGGCATCAGCCTCCGAGCAGGGGCTGGTGTGATGGTAGAGAAGGACAGTGGCAGGATCTGGCTAGTCAGTGGGCACATGCCAGCACCGTGATTTCAAGGAATCTCCTGGGTTTGAAACAGGACATTAGCCAATGGCTGGAGTTTGGGGGAGCAGGATCTACCTTGGAATGAAGAATATTGATAGGAACCAAGCTGGGGTCAGAGCAAAGAACCAAGGCACACTCCAGGTATACAAAATGAGCAAGCGATTAGCTCTGGGGAAAAGCTATAGCTCAGGATGTGTGGTCCAGAGGGCTTACCCCAAGAGGAGCCTCCTGTGTTCATGCCAGGAACTCATCTGTGTTACTGCATGTAATATTCACAATAGCCTCAGAAAGCGGGTATTATATCCTTAAAGGAGGTGAGGCAGTGAAGGTTCAGAGAGTTTAAGTGACCTACCCATTATCACAGAGCCAGGAAGTGGCAGATCCAGGAGTATAACCTGATTGATCTTGATGTAGAGTCTGCGCTCTTTTCGTTATACCATGCTGCTTGAATGATAAGCAATTGTTCAGGCTGACAAGTTGGGGATGGGCATAGGTACAGAGTAATCAGAGAACCTGCTACCTTCTGAATGGGGCCAGTCATTGAGTATGTCTGTGATAGAAGAAGCATATGGGAGAGTGATGTGCGATTAGATTGGGAAGACAGGCAGGAGCAAGACATAATAGCCTTGGAAACTGTGCTGAAAAGTTTGGATTTTAACCTGTACGCAATGAGAAGAAGCAGAAGAGTGACAGAATCCAATCTGAATTTTAGAAAGATCATTTTGGCAGCTGGGTGGTACCTGGATTCTCAAGGAGGAGTGGCAATGGGGGAGAACAGGAGACCCCTTAGGAGGCTAGTCTAGAGAAGAAATCTTTCAAATATGTGAGTGAGACCATATTGGTCTCCTGCCTTCAATTCTTTTATTTCCCATTGTCTTCTGAGTAAAGCAGAAGCTCCTTGGGAAATTCTATAAGACCTTTCATGACCGTCTTTACTATTTTTCTAGCCACCTCCCCCCATGCTTCCAGCTCACTCAGCATCCGTGATTCCTTGATTACTTGCTGTTTTCTTTGCTTACAGTGGCTTCCTCAAGCATGACAAACATATTCTCAAGCTTCAAACTTCATTTCAAATATGATCTCCTATGGGAAGTCTTCCCATATTACCCGGCAGGACTTGACTCTCCCTCCTCATCCAACTCTTTAAACATGCCTTTATTAAAATGGCCTTCATCTGTTTTATAATGTTCCCCTTCTTACTTGTTTCTGTGCTTCTCGAGGGCAGTGATTATATCTAGCTCATCTTAGATTCCCATCATTTAGCTTCATACTTGGCATGTAAAAGATGCTTCATAACCAGTACCATCCTCCTAACTTTTGTGGGGCTGAGGGAAAGAGTACAATTAGAGGCCTCAGGTGCTTAGCTCCCCTCTATTCTCCTTTAGTTTGACACCCCAGCTCTACCGAGAACCACAAGGAGTTTTGCACACATGTGTATGTAGACAAGCCAGTCCCTATGTCCAACCTCCATCCACGCCCCTTGCCTACTGTAAATAGCCACCTCTTGGCTACCTTCAAGCCTACAGATGTATACTCCAGTGATGCAGTATATTCTTGGAAGGGTGGAGAGTCCTTCGTAGGCAGGCTTGGGCCATTCGAACAGGGACTCTGCAGTCCTGGGTGCAGAAACATGGCCTAGAATTAGGGTATATGAGCCTATGGTGGCAATGTCTCTTTGACCCTAAAGACTCTTTGACATGTGGTTCAGGGTGTGACCAGAAAAAGGACAGAGCAGAGCCATTTAAAGTACGGAGCCCCAGCTCATTCAGCTTCCAAGGATGGAATGTTCGTCTCTCTATAAAATGTGTAAGTAGTGAAGATTTAAATTAAAATGATAAGATGGAAGAAATAAGGCTACTTCTGAGAAGCCACTATTTAAAAAGAAGAAAGCACAAGCCTTGATGAGCAGTTGGCTCTGTGGAAGAGGAGTAAAGGCTCATCGCAGGCTCTGTCGGTAGGAAGAATGGTATTGTGCTATTAACTCAGAAAGGAGGAACACGTGTGGGAGGGAGTTCCATGTCAGATAAGGCAGTATATTCAGGAAAAAATGTTCAATAGTTGGAAATATGGAGTTTAGAGCCTAAGATATAGGTGGAGTTTGAAAATATAGATTCGGGAGTCATTAGCACATAGGTGATAATTAGAACTATGGATATGGTCAAATTGCCCAAGGAGAGAGTGTAGACTGAGAAGAGACTTCAGAAGGTGACAACAGGAGTCCACAAAGAAGACTGAAAAGGAGTAGCCAGAGAGGCCCAGGGAAATCCAGGAAGGCTCTTGGAGCCAGGCATTAGTTTCAAAAAGGATGGGGAAGGTCGCACGGCCAACTGCCACATCGAGTATGGGGAAGCTGAGGAGTGCCCACAGGGTTTTAATAAATAGGTCACTGGTGACCTTAGTGAAACCAATTTCAGAGGAGGCATGATGGCCGAAGGCACACAGAGTTGTGTATAGAAGGCAAAGTGGAGACAGCGTCCACTTTGTTCTTCAAGACGTTTGGATGTGGGGGAAAAAAACAGGCCTAAGTTGGAGATGACACAGACTTTAGGAACAGTTGTTATTTTTTGTTGTTGTTGTGTTTCTTTTATACATGTGAGAGCTTAGAATATTTATTCGTGCTGAGGGGAAAGAGATGAATGAGAAGGGATGGTCAAAGATACAGGAAATAGAGGGGAACTCAATGAAGAAGGTCCCCGCGCAGGCGGGGGTCCGTGGGAAGAAGACAAAGATTTATACACAGGAGGTTTATTAGGTATTGCTCTTAGAATAAATGTCTGTGTAAGGAGAAGAGGAAGGAGGCTGGGGTGGAAGAAGAAATTGGGCCATGTTACTGGTGCAATGAAGGCCTCAGCCAAGCTCATGGGGACCTCTGAAGTTGGGATAGGCCCTCAGAGTTATCCAGAGTTAGAACAAGGGGGCTAGATCTTTATATCCTCACAGCAATCTATCACTGGGTGTAAGATTCCCTGGGAAAGGAGTCTGACCGAGGGCAAGGAGACTCTTTTCAGCTAAGCAATCCCTGAGGATGGCTGATAGCTGAGGGCTTCTGCCAGCAGCACTCCCAGTAGCTGAAGCCAAGTCTTAAAGGGGATCCAGTCTGCGTAACTGTATCAGTCAGAGTTCAGCTAGAGGGGCAGAATGACTAAGCGATATAGATTAAAAGATTTATTGCGAGGAATTCGCTTATATGCTTATGGGGACTGGGTAGGCAAGTTCGAAATCCAAAGAGAAGGTCGTTAGAAAGGACAGTCTGGAACTCCAAGGCCCAGGCTGAGGCTGCTGCTCACAGGCTTCGCTTCTTCTTCAAAGAAGCCTCTCAGTTCTCCTCTTGAAGCCTTTCGACCTATTGGATCAGGACGACCCAGATTACCTAGAATTATCTCCCTTACTTACAGTTAATTGATTCTACACTTTAATCACATCTACAGAATACCTCCACAGTGACACAGATATTAGTGTTTGATTGAATAACTGGGGATGATAGGCTAGTCAAGTTGACACATCAAAAGATTGTTATACCATCAGGGTATGCACTATAGTTTCCCAAAAGCAGAAATGAGTAAATATAATTTAATTTCCCTTAAACACATAACTGTAGTTCAGCGGGACTCACTGATTAGTTTTTTTGTTTCTGTAGAAAAATTTTTCCTATATGTAAGCATTGACTTCCAAATATGTGACTATGACCACTACTTATACATGGAATGGCCAAAATATTAATAACGTATCTTGATTTTTATAACAGAAGTACATAGTGCTGAAATCAATCCCATACCAACCACCTGGGGAGCCAGCTCTGTCTGAATCCTCATTCCCACATAGTCATTTCACCCAATGAGGTGAGTGTGTGTTATGAACAAGGCAATTGTTCTTGGGTTCAAGTCCCTTCGCACACACACAAGGTGTCCTTAAGCTGAGTAAGTGGTTTCTCTAATATCTGCTGGCTGATAAGGAAAAATCTAAAGTTATATTTCTCAAACTTTTGATGCTAAGAATGTCTGGTAATTTTAGGAATTTTTGTTCGTTTGTTTCATTGAACATTTAAAATCCTCTCTTGGCATCAACAAGAGGGGTGACATGATCTGCAGTCTTTCACTACAGGGTCTATATTTAGCATCATGATATTTGGAGCCATAGATCAAACTCTGTTTCTGGACTGGTCTTCTCTTCTCAGCGGCAATGTCATTCCCCAAACCCAGATGTGCAACATCTGTCTGCCCTCAAGGAGCAATAACTATTGCTTCCTCTTCTGCGTTTTCTCCTCAGGAGCAGAGGAAACATTTGGTTGTCCTCACAGTATCTCCTGTCAGTCCTCCTGTCTTCCCTGTACCCCTATCCTGGCTCCCTGGGCTTCCCTGCCTCACTCTCATCTCCTGCCAGGACGCTCCAGAAACACAAAGTGGCCTATTCCCCTACTGGGGCTGCTGTTCTAGAACTCCAGGCATGTTTTCCTCTGCCCTCAGCCCACTCGCAGAGCCTGAGTGGAGATGAGAGAGGCCCAAGATGCAGGCCAGCCTCCAACCACCCAGAGGCTGAGTGGCTGAATGGAGTGAGAATTCAGCTTTACCTGGAACCCTGTGATGAGCAATGTTCGCTGTTACCTCTGGGGCAACTGTAATTAAGGACCTATTGAATTTCTGTTTCAGGCTTTATTTTAAGAGATTTGGAGTAAAAATAAGGTCACTGCATATCGAGCTGAGATTTGGAGTAAAAATAAGGTCACTGCATAACGAAGTTTGCGCTGTTGTTGTTCAGTCACAGATTCTGAGATCCTTCCATTTTGCTGATTTTAGATCAGGAGGTAGGCTTCTGGGACTGCCCAGTTAAGAGGAAAAGGGTATCCCCACCCTCAAAATAATTAAAATGACAAGCAAACCAGATTATGGATGACTTGGTTACTTTGGGCAGTTTTCCAAAATCAAAAGTAAAACTGCTGAGATGCCAAACTCTATATGTCATCATCTTTATAAGAATTTCTCATACAGGTGATTATTCTGCATGTAGGAGCAAGTTTGTATCATACGTGCTGTTACCAGCGTGAACTTTCTGGTAGCTTCATGAGATGAGTTTCCTTCTCCTTCCCTGTGACCCATCTCCTGACTGTTCCTCCAAGAGAAACCCACACCAAGCCCCAGATCACATGGAAAGGGGATCGTGTAAAATTAGCTCTAATAAACTAGGGATCAAGATTTGGGAGGCAAAGAGTGAAACCTAACCTTGATAATCTGTGACTTGTTCTTAGTTTTATTTTATTTATTTTATTTATTTCTTTTTCAGACAGGGTAACCCTTGGTTAACCTCACAGATTGCAAAGACCTTGTCAGTTTACAATCCCGTATGTATGTATGTATGTATGTATGTATGTATGTATGTATGTATTTTATGCCTAACAGCACCTGATCTCCCTAGGTGGTCTCCCATCCAAGTACTAACCAGGCCCGACCCTGCTTAGCTTCCAAAATCAGATGGGATAGGGCTTGTTCAGAGTGGCATGGCCATAGACATGTTCTTAATTTTAAAACCATGTTTTCTTAGAGATCCAAGTTCACCAGTGTGGTTGAGGAGCTGAATTTTCCTCCCTACCTTGGATTTTCCTAGAGTCTCATATTAGCAGGACTTTAAAGCCCTTCTTTTAACAGCTGAATTATAAGAGATATAATGTGAGAAGAACCAGCATCATGGAATAAGTCAAGAATCTGGAAGTTATGTGAACAGAAAACAAATATAATAGATAATGCATTTGGATCACCTCAATTTTTTAACATGTGCTCTTGTCCACAAGTATTTTTTCCCTTGGAGCAATCTTGACTTTTTTCAATGAAAGTACAAACTCGGCTACCATTTTTCTCCATCTTCCTCCCCAACACTCTTCTTTCCCTGTTTCTCTGTAGATTAGTTCATCTGGGGTAGATAAGATATAAGATAAAGTAGAACCTGAGAAAAGAACTGTTCCCTGTTTAACCTGCCAATTTGGCTGGACTTTAACATGTCTTACCATATCAAGGGCATGAACACAATGAGCAGCTTCTCCAAGGCTGCTACCTCTGAAGGAGTGGCATGTGGGGACAGAGTCTCTGAAGCAGAAGCCCTAGAGGCTGGAGGAAGTGGCGAAGGGATCCATCTCATTGGAGTACAGGCCTCTGAGTAAACCACTTCCAGAAAGGGGATGATCTCCTGGTATCTTAACATGTTGCTAGAGCCAAGAACAAGTGGGCCAGAGGGCCTGGCCCTGCCCTGAGCAGTTTCAATAATTACTTAATTATACCCCTGCCTACACTGCTCTGCCTCTGAATCTAGGCTGCTTTAAAGGACCAGAATGGAGGTGCTTAGTGCTGAGCTGGTTGGAACACTGCACTGGCCACAAACAGGGATGAAGGGGAATCAGAGGGCATGAGACATCCTTGCCTCTGCTCTGTCAAACTAGTTGTGTGACCTGTAGTAGGTTATGGACCCACTCTGGGCCTCATTTTCTTCCCTGTGAAACAGGCTATTATGAGCAGTAAAAAAAATAATAATAATAATACCTAGTTCAAATGACATTTGAGAAAGTACCAAGCTCAATGTTGTACTTCTTCAGACCCTGTCATGCTCACCTCCACAATGACTGTGGCTTTGAAGAACCAGAAACAAAAAAATGTTCCAGGGACCACAGAAGAGGATACCACTGTGGAAAGATAGACCCCAAAGCTTCCTCATAATTATGCTATGATAGTCTTACTCTATATTCTTTCACATATAAGAAGTTACAGTCAAACCATTAAAAATCATTAAAAAGCTTGTCAGAACCCAAGTAACCAAATGAGAGTCGGGAAATGCAGTTTTCCTATGATCCTGAAGTTTTTGAAACTTTTTTTTTGTGAAATTTAGAACTTTTGGGGGGTAAATTGTCTCAGAGCCAGTTTACCAGCCAGCTGAGGACATTAATCACACCTGTTTTTTTAGCATAAAATCCAGTTGGGTTATTCACCTTGACAATAAATGACTTTTGAAAATTTCTGATAATCTATTTTCAAAAGAATCTTGACTTTTTGCAATGCTAAGGTAATTCTAAACAAGGTCATCGAGCTCTGAAGGAGAAAATTCCTGAAGAGGAATTTTGAACATTTTGAGTAATAGCTGCAGCTTCCCTGGGCAGGATGAGCATGGCATTGTGGGGATTCTGGGGCCAGAAGGACCTGGGTTTGAAACCCAACTCCCGGCTTCTTGCTCTCTTGGACGTGTTACTTATCCTTTCTGACCATCAGTCAGAGGAATAATATTGAGTTCGAGGTTCAGGTAAGGACTCAAGAAAACTATATTTCTTTAGCATCCAGCACACATGTGCACAGTAACTTTTTCTTTTTTTACTGATCCTTTGAATACAACTGTATTCATTTATGTGCATGGAAATAATAGTAACAGTAATAATAGTATTAATGTTGTGAGTAACACTGTGAGTGGGGTCCTATAAGTGCTTTATGTGTATTAGTTTATTTAATCTTCACAACAGCCCTATATAGTAGGTACTATTGTTATCCTATTTTTTAGATGTAGAAACAGAGGCACTAAAAGATTAAGCAATGTGTCTAAGGTCGCAGAACAAGTGAATTGCAGAATTAGAATTTACAAACCTGAGAATCTAGGTCCAGAGTCTATATTCTTGGCACATTACTTAATTATCACATTTTATGTACTTCTTAGGTCGGTGTGTGTGTGTGTGTGTGTGTGTGTGTGTGTGTGATAGAAAGAAGCAAATCTGAGCAGTAGGGTAGATACCCAGGCTGCATGAGAGCTCCTCTTGCTGCCCAAGCTCTGGCTGCACTCACCAGTCTGAATACAGAAGAGTTTTTTTCCCTAAGGACCTTCATGGTTTCAAACAAAGCCTAGACACAGAGCAGAAGGCCAACGACTACCCATCACCATCAGCTTGAGCTGCCATCGCTCCTAAGTGTCACTTAGAACTAAAGAACATAAATAGTTTCTGAACTAACCTAGTTGCTGGTGGAGGGCTAGCTATTTATCCCTTATAGCTGTTGTTATTTCACACTACTTGTCTCTCATAATCTCATTTTACTAATAATGATACGGAGGAAGAACAGCTTGCCAAGATTACCTAGCTAGTAACTAGAGAAAGCTACTGAGTTAGTTTTCTATCATATTGCTTCAGTCTTCCTTCTTGGAAGAGTGAAGCTTTCACCTAATTCCTTCTCTCTATTTTTATTTTCACCTCCACTTTCTTTCTGGAAGCCAAATTGACTCCTAGAAAGATGAAAAGTGTGAAGCAGAGAGCTGCGTGGCATCAAAAAGAAAGGTAGAATTGCAGAAAGGCCTGGGGCTGGGTGGCTGCTATGGGTGGAGGCCCTGGCTGCTGACCTTGGATATAAGCAGCCAAGTGACCCATTTTTTTCCAGCTCTACCCACATGGTTTCCATTGTTAGCCGTGAGTGGCCATTGGCTGACTGCAGAAGCAGAGCTCCAAATGCTCTGTGCAGCAATAAGCTTGACACTGTATAGGAAAAGCACTCCACTCTACGCTCTGCACAGGGTTTTTCCCCCGTTTAGCTAGCACTGCCCTTCCTCAGGGAAGGGAGTAAACACACGATGCAGAAGAGTGCTGTTGGAGTTCACATGTTCTCTACCTAGTTGACTCCAAGTCACAACAGCCCTATTTAAATATAGAACTTATATCAATTCCCAAGTTCATGCCATTGTTTTCTGATTCTTCAGCTCTAAGGCCTACCTATCTGCCCAGGGGAGGGAAAGAGAGCTGGTATTCTGTTTAACAAAATACATGTATTTACAGTTGGCTCAGTCCTGGGCACTATGCATCTTGTTAGGTGACTAAGGAGCTTGTCTTTGTGCAAATAAGCTTGGAATATGAAGCTGGGAGTATGTGTGAAAATATTCCAGGTGAAACAGAGCTTATTTACATAAATTTTACTCTGAAAGAAAAATCTGTTGGGAAAGTGATAGTTTGGAGCTGTAAAGTATAAATCGTAAAGTATAAAGTGTAAATACACCAACTCTATTGGTTATGCTCAACATCATTTTTATATTTTTAAATTAAGCAATTTATTATGTTATTATAAATTATCTTATTTTCTAATCATCTCATCTGTTTGTTTTGTCTACTTAGGTAAACTGTTTTAGAAGTATGGAAAAGAATCTTTCTTTTTCTCGTTTCTCAATAATTCATCACTTAACTGTAACAGACAATTGTCATCTTTTCGACTACTCATTATCTGAAGTTCCTTTCTATCTTTGGGGAATCCCCTATCTATGAAGCAGAGCCCAGTCCTCCTACTGAAGCTGAAATTTCCAGACTGGATTTCCTGGTCTCCCTTGTTGTTAAGATACAGTTGAGTGATCAAGGTTCTACCCATCAGGTGGTCCTCAAATCTACCAGTGGCACGAAGAAGGGAACATGCAGAACCCACTCTAGTGCTGAGCGTTGCACACAGGGGCAGCTACTCAACTTTACAGGGCAGCAGGGTCAGTGGTTCTAACATTAGCACCCAAGGACAAGCGCTGTCAGGCTGGCAGAGCAAGCCGTAATGTGCAGGCACAGGGTGGCAGCTGTGCTATTTTCTCAGGATGATTTCTGCAGTGGGATTTATGGTCGTGTTCCTGGCTGCACAGTCTTCAAGCTTTATTCTCTGGACACCCTAGAAATTCTTTGAGTTACCCAATGTCCTTTCAATGAATTCCTCTTCTTAAATTAGCTAGAACCTATTTCTGTTGCTTGCAACAAAGCATCCTGAGAGATACAGTATGAAAGCAAACACCCAATAAATATTTGTAAAATGACTAATTAAGAACTTCCGACATTTCCTCCAGTCCTAATGAAATTCAAGACCTTCTTAAAGAATATGTACACAAATAGGGAGGCAAAAATGAACACAGACTATTTAGGAAACAAAGAATAGGAGACCTTTGTTAGAGCAGGAAATTCACGTAGAAGAGTAATGAGAAATGAGAATGGAAAACTAGGTTGGGGAAATATTGTGGAAGACCTCAAAAAGCCAGGCTAAGGAGTTTGGAATTAGTCTTCAGGTTTGCGGGTATGTATGCAAAACTAGAAAGTTTGGAGTATGTGTATCAGTTATTGCAGAGTGCCTTTAGCACAATATTCCCAAATTATTATGTGTCAAACCTACATATAGAGAATATTAACGGGGAATCAGGGATCTATAGTCATACGTGTTTGGAAACTAGAAGATCATTTGAAATTCAAAACATTCTTTATTATCCTAGCAGGATGAATTTCTAAGAGGGAGCATTCCATAAGTAGCACTTCTCAAACTTATTGGATATAAATTTCACCCACCTAAAAATGTTGGTGGTAAAGAGCCCCCACCCAGGGGAATTATCCTAGTTTCCATTATCAACCAAGTTGCTTATTTCAATGAACTTTCAGTAAATCTAAATGAAGAACATTTAAGCTGAATTAATAAAACCGTAAGACCTGATAATTGCTGCTTGTTGTGGCTGCATCTGGCCTCATGCTGGCCTCATGCTGAGTCCCTCTTTAGCTTTTATGTAACTGTCCCCAAGTACTTTATGACCATAAAATTGACACCCTAACACAGTGACTGTCTCAGGGTTGAACAGTGGTTACCTAATGGCTCTAATAAAGGAAGAAGTTTGGCAAGGCTCTGAGCTTTATTATACATTTTTTAAAGACTTCATTTTTCTAGGACAGTTTTATGTTCATAGCAAAATTGAGCAGAAGGCACAGAGGTGTTCCATATACCCACTGTCCCTACACCTATAATAGCTTCCTCCATTATTAATACCCTCCTTCCATAGTGGTACATTTGATGAACCTCCATAATCACCCAGGGTTCATAGTTTATATTACAGTTCACTCTTGGTGTTGCATATTCTATGGGTTAGGGTAAATGTATAATGACATGTATCTACCACTATAGTATCATACAGAGTATTTTCACTGTGCTAAAAATCCTCTGTGCTCTGTCTATTTATCTCTCCTCCCACCCACAACCCTTGGAAACCACTGATCTTTAAACTATCTTCAAAGTTTTGCCTTTTCCAGAATGTCATATAGTTGGAATCACATGGCATACGGCTTTTTCAGATGGATTTCTTCAACTTAGTAATATGCATTTAAGTTTCCTCCATGACTTTTCGTGGTCTGATACCTTATTTCTTTTTAGTGTTGAATAATAATCCATTGCCTGGATATACCACAGTTTGTTTATTTATTCATCTATGAAAGGGTGTTTTGGTTGCTTTCATGTTTTGCAATTATGAATCATACTATAAACATCTTTGTGTGAACATAAGTTTTTAACTTCTAAGGAGCCCGATGGCTGAATTGTATGGTAAGAGTAGGTTTAGTTTTGCTAGAAACTGCCAAAATGTCTTCCAAAGTGGCTGTACCATTTTTTTGTATTTCCACCAGCAATGAATAAGAATCTCTATTGTTTCACATTTTTATCAGCATTTGGAGTGTAAGGGTTCTGGAATTTGGCCATTCTAATAGGTTTGTAGTGGTATCTCATTGTTTTATTTTAATGTGCATTTCTTCAATGGCACATGATGTGGAACATCTTTTCATATGCTTATTTGCCATCTATATATCTTCTTTGGTGAGCTGTCTGTCAAAAGTATCTGGCCCATTTTTTAATCAGATTGTTTGTTTTCTTTTTATTGAGTTTTAAGAGTTCTTTGTATATTTTGAATAAAAGTCTTATATCAGAAGTGTGTTTTGCAAATATTTTCTCCCAGCTTGCTTCTCATCCTCTTAACATTGTCTTTTGCAGGACAGACATTTTTAACTTTAATGGAGTCTAGCTTGTCAATTATTTCTTTCATGGGTGAGAACTTTGGTACTATATCTACAAAGACATCACCTTACTCAAGGTCACCTAGGTTTCTCCCATGTTAATGTCTAGGATTTTTATAGTTTTGTGCTTGACATTTAGGTCTGTGATCCATCTTGAGTTACTTTTTGTGAAGGGCATCAGGTCTGTGTCTAGACTGATTTCTTTCTTTTTTCTTTCCTTTTTTTTTTTTTTTTTTTGCTTATGGATGTTTCATTGTTTCAGCACCATTTGTCGAAGAGACAGTCTTTGCTCCATTGTGTTGCCTTTTTTCCTTTGTCAGTGATCACCTGACTATATTTATGTGGGTCCATTTCTGGGCTCTCTATTCTCTCCACTGATCTATTTGTCTAGTCTCTTGCCAGTACCATGCTGTCTTGATTACTATAGCTTTATAGTAAGTCTCGAAGGAAGTAGTGTCAATATTCCAAGTTTGTTCTTTTTCAGTATTGTGTTGGCCTTTTGCTTCTTCATATAAATTCTTGAATGAGTTTGTCGATATTCACAAAATAATTTGCTGAGATTTTGATTGGAACTGCACTTAATTTATAGATCAAAAACTAAGAGACAGAGAGGTTGAGGTCATAAGTGATTTTCCCTAGGTCATACATTTTGTTTCAGTAGTGAAGTTTGGACTAAAGCTGATTCTAGTGGCTAGTCCTCTGAAGTACACTGGCTAGTCACTAAGAAGAGATTTCTCTGTGAGTTTTCTCTAAGTTTCAGAAAGTAAATCTGTAGTCTGAAATGAAGCTAGGCTAATGAAAGGGTCAGGCTTTATCTTAAAATAGGAGGTCTCAGGAGCTGTGCAAAAATGACATAGGCCATTCACACTTGGCTTAGAGTGTAATGCCATGGACCCTGAGAAACATAGAAGAGTCTTTCAGATAAAAATTTTGGAAGGAATGACATGTGAAGTATTAGAAGATTCCTTAGTATTTGACATATGTGAATTTTCTTCTCCAATGATACGGCATCCGTCATTAGATCTCTTCCCCATCAGTAAATGGTAACCTCAGAGGGTTGGCATTTTTCTCTGCTGCTGCTAGGAACAGCTAAGGTCACATTCCAGAAAAGGACGCTTGCTTTGCAAAGCATACCATTCTTCGGGAGAGATAAAGAGAGAGTTAATGTTTGAAGACATTGTCAATTTCATTAACAACTAACAAGCTTACCTATCTTTTACTGTTACTATAACTTTGTTCCCTTTCCCAGAAAGTGATGATAAGCAGTGGAATAAGCCCACTAAGACAACAAAGAACAGTGGGTTTATAGAATTCAGTCTTTTCAAGACTATTGTTTATATTTTAGATCTGTATGGGTTTTATACGCCATCTATTGAGTGTCTATTTTTAAAATGCATTATAATTTATTCAAATCTTGGATATTCTTTCTTTTTGACAATGCTAGAGGTTAAGGGAGATGGCAAGAATGAAAGGTTCCAGAAGAATGTCGCTGTCAGTTCCCTCTCATTTTGCTGGAACTGCTTAAGTGAAGGAATCTTTGCATTTTAGAGCCAGATGGGAAGTTGAGATGATATAATCCATCCCACCTCTTCTTTTATCCAATTCAGAAATCCATTGTATAACAACTCTAACAGGCAGTTCTACAACTCTGCTTGGATGTCTCCAGCGATAGGGTGCTCAATACTGGAAGTGGCCATTATGCCATTATTAGAAAAATTTAATTGTTTTTTAAAGTTATTTTTTTATACTAACCCAATCTGATTCTGAAACACTTCCCTAACCCCCGCCATTGGCTCTAGTTCTGCCTCTGGAATTGATGTGCAATAAATCCAACCCAAGGAGGGTGAACAGTATAGCAGAGTAATGATAATCATGGCTCTGGATCCAAATGGCCTTGGGTTTAAATCCAAGTTCCTTCCCATCTTCACTGAGTACCTGTGCCTCAGTGTCCTCATCTGGAAAATGTAAATTCTATTAATGCCTGCCTTATAGGGTGGTTATGAGAAGAAACAAAACAAAACAAAACAGGTTTATAAAGGAATTTAGAGCAATGTCTGGTACTTGTTAGGCATTAAATGAATGTTAGCTATTGACAATGTTAATTTTATTCTTTCATCTTATATATCATTTTTTTTCCCCAGAAAATAGTGCTGTTTGGAGCACTGTACTGAGTGTATTCTAAGGCTTTGTTTCGTGAGTGTCTTGATAAATAATGTCTGTAAAGGATAGAAGAAGGGGAAATGATGTCACATATACTAGATATTTGTAATTTGTGATCCAATACTGCTTTCTCATTAATAGTCTTTCAAATATCTAATGATACAGGCATTATCCTTTATCAGTCTCTTCTCTTCCAGGCTAAAGTTCAACAGCTAAATATTGAAGTCTGTTAATCCCGTGAGCTGTCAAAAGGTGGGCTCTCAAGGCATCCTTGAAACAGGCTTAAAATCGGAGTAAGGGAGGACATTTTATCTTTTCATTGATTACCGTTTTATTAAATGCTTCTGAATACCAAAGATTGTCATAATTATTTGAAGTCTTTCCAAAAACATTGATGCTCTATTTTTTACAATTTAATAATGAAATTAATTTCCTTCTCTATATACGCACTCCTGCACTGACCTTGCTGTTGGCATAAAGCATATTCTTACAGAGGGAACCTTAGACTGGAAGTGAGGATGTCTTATGTCCCCCACCCCCACCCCCACAATTCATATGTTAAAGCCCTAACCTCCAATGTGGCTGTATTTGGAGATAGGGCCTTTAAAGATGTGATTAGGTTAAATGAAGTCATAAGGGTAGGGCCCTGATCTAATAGGACTCTGATCCCCAAGAGAATACAAATCCCCAAGACAATCTAATTTTTTTAAATGGGAGAAAAAGAAACAGAAGTAAAGACAAGTATCTCTTTCCTAAAGACTTTAGACCTTACTTTGTTTAAAGTTTCTTAAAGAGTATCCAGGAACCATGAGAGATTTTTGCTTAAAAAGAGCCTCAGAACATACAAATGGCCAACAAATAAGTGAAAAGATGCTCAACATCACTAGCTATTAGAGAAATGCAAATCAAAACCACAATGAGATACCATCTCACACCTGTTAGAATGGCTATATAATCAACAGGACAAATAATAACAAATTCTGGAGAGGATGTAGAGAAAAAGGAACCTTCATACACTGCTGGTGGGACTGCAAATTGGTACAGCCGCTATGGAAAACAGAATGGAGGTTCCTCAAAAAACTAAGAATTGATCTAAGATATGATCCAGCAATCCCACTCCTGGGTATTTACCCCAAAGACTTGAAAACCCATATCCAAAAAGATATTTACACACCAGTGTTCATAGCAGCATTATTCACAGTGGCCAGGACATGGAAACAACCGAAATGTCCTATAATAGATGATTGGCTAAAGAGGCTGTGGTACATATATACAATGGAATATTACTCAGCCATACAAAGAGATGAAATACTGCCATTTGCAACAACATGGATGGACCTCAAGATAATCATACTAAGCGAAATAAGCCAAACAGAAAAAGTTGAAAATCACATGATATCACTTATATGTGGGATATAAACCTAAAAGCAACAAATGAGCAGGACAAACAAACAGAGACTCATGGACATGGACTATAGGCTAGTGCTTACCAGAGGACTATAGACTAGTGGTTACTAGTGGGCATGGGGAGAAAGGGAGAGGTAGATGGGGTTAAGGGGGTAAAATATAGGATTTAGGGGGAAGGTGAAGTGATTAAAGGGGATCAAATATATGGTAGCTGAAGGAAACTGGACTATGGATGGTAAACACACAATAGAATATACAGATGTCAAATAATAATGTACACCTGAACATTATATAATTGTATTAACCAATGTTACCCTGATAAACTTAATTAAAAAAAAAAAAAAAAAGCCTCAGAGGTGGCCTGGTCCATCCATTCAATTTAATGTCCCTAATACTTATTGGAACTCTATTGATAATAATCATCCTTATCATGCATTTACACTTATTGGGGATTCAGAAAGGATTTAGGGTGTCTGTAATCACAATAGCAGTAGCTCCCAATTATTACTCTACTATTTAATTCTTATTTACAACTTCTCAGCCTAGTGGTTTTATAGTCCAAACAAACACCTCTAACATTAAATGTCCTTCCATTCGTGGAGCTCTCTGATTAGAGTCAAATCTTTAGAGCTGGAAAGGTCTTTCCAAAATCATCTAGTCCATCAGTACTAGTCTGAAAGTGAGGAAACTAAAGTCTAGAACAATGCAGTGGTTGTCTCAGGTGTCACCGCTAGTGAGTAGCAGAATTTATATCTAAACTCCCATTCCTTGATACTTGCCCAAGGGCCCTGTGTGGGCCTCTACTCTGTAGGGTCAACCAGTCCCTGATAACCTCTGAGTCACAACCACAAATTATCATCTGGTTGTCTCAGGTCTTGGTCACACCATATTGGACAGCAGAAACCACCAGCCAATTTACTCAGAATCATCCAAGACGCATGGTGGGAAACGGGTCTGGTTCATAGTCTTAGACTCTGTTCTTAATAGAGGAAATATTTTTATTCCCTTTTCCATGATTTTGTTCCCAGTCCCAGGATGCTAGAAAGGCCGCTCATCTTGCAGTCTTTGTGATTAATAAGACTTGGCCATACACATAAGGCTGGCTCAAGCTAACAAATGGGACAAGTCAGTATCATGAAAAGGAAAGGAGACACCCTCCCTTACCCACTGGTCAAGTCCTGAGTGACCTTAAGTCCGGAATTTAGATCTTCTATTTCTTTTGATTGAATACACTCTCCACCTGTGTGTTCTCAAAAGCCACCAAATACCTCAAATTTTAGGATTATTCAGACGGATTGTTTGCGTTAACTACTTTACAAAAAGATTATTACAAAGGAAAATTACCAAAGAGTGATTTTCTTCCAAAATAAAAACAGACCTTAATTAGAAGTCAACCATCGTCTCCAGACAGTATTAACGTCAAATAAGGCTTCTGGCTTTGGGACCTGGCTATTTCCTTGATTCTCTGACACTCTCCCTCCACCTCACTCCTACCCCCACTGGACACTCCCAGGGGTTCTCTCTGCTGATAGTGTCTTTAAAAGAATCAACTACAGTATTGTTATCAGTCCCTAGTTACAGGTCTCATTTGTATCTATATTTAGACTGGAGGAAAAAATTTCTTTCCATTGTCTAGGAAAAGGCTACTGTTTTTAAGTAAGTTAATGAAATTCTTACAGGGGAATTCCAAATGTAGTTGATGTCTTGTTGCTATGAAGAATTACATAGTAAAGCTTACGAAGTGTGGAAGTTGCTTACTGGTGGAGTGACCATGACTTTGAGAGTCAGATCACAGGTGTATCACTGCTTATATATTCTCCATATGTATTGGGCCAGGCTGTAGAGGTAGGGCATAAGAAAGGGCTTGGGTGCATGTATGTGGGAGCAAGCACCCTGTTGTGTTCTAATAAGAACACACGTCCATTTTACTCAGGAAGAGTGTTAATAAACAGTTCTAAAGAGCAAGTGTCAAAGGATTGTTATTTATTTTAAATAACAATCAAAATCTGATATCAGCTTTAGAAAAAAATTCATGAATTAAAAGGAATCACAGGTTCTAATGGATATCTAACCCAAACATACTATTCTCATATCTTCTACTGTTGGCTTTGAGAAGCTAATTTATTTCCTTCTTTATACCATTTTCACTAAACAATACCTTCAAGATTCTTCCCACTCTCAACAATTCCTATGTGGAAGGAAGAGGGTATCCCTTTGTCTAATCTTACAAATGGGAAGATCCATGCAATGATTCAGAGTAGAACAAATTAGAATATGTGGTGGGGAGGAAGCATCAGTAAGATGTTTTCCAGGCCAGTCCTTATCCAACAGGAATTGAATTCTTTAGCCAAATAAGGGAATTTGCCCTTCTTTTTTCCTTCTGCTCCCAAGAAAGGTCTGCATGCTTTTAATTCACCTGATGGCTGTCCAAGGCTCTGTACTGAGAATCTCATTCACCCTCCTTTTCCTACCTCCAGTGCAGCACAGTGCGACCTGGGGGACTCTGGAAAAGACTCTCTGTCCCAGCCTCCAAAATCTGTCCCCCTGTCAGTACTGGTAATATGTAAAGTCAATTCTTTGGGGAAGATTCCTTTCAATTCGGTTACCTCTAATCGATACACAAATTCGTCGAAGTCCAGGGCATGACAACATAAGCAGTAAACTTCTTTTTGAGGAAGAGGAAGTAGAAAAAAACTAATGAGGACTTTCTTAGAGTTTATACGTATTAGTCCTTGCTTTGAACTGTGGATACTGCTTGCTGGTTCCTTGACTTGACTCGCCTTTCAGATATTTTGCCTACATTAATCTCTAATGCAGCCTGATCCTCAGAGGTAATAAAACTTATGCTTTGTAGCCCCTCAGTGGCTGGAGCCCCTTCCAAGGCCTTGGGAGGGGCCCTAGTAATGCACTGACGTGTTTGTGTGTCTTCGCAAAATTTGCAGATGTAAGATATTTCTATTTAAATTGGCTGATATGGCTATCTGTTTCCACTCTAAAAACCCCTCCCTTATAATTGTCCTCCTGTAGGGGATAGAAGTGGGGGTGAGCATGGGGAATTCTAAATGAATATTCACTTACAGTTGGATTCACATCTAAGTTATAACTTACTTTGACACCTAACTATATAATCGCAAATTAAAATATTTTTCTTATTGAGAGCCCTCTCATTTTTCAAGCTTCACAATACCTGATGGCAGGTGTCCCTGGATTCTAGGCCTCTTGCAATTAACTCTCACATAACTCTCACTCTCATTTCTTATTTTCCTTCTATCCTGATATTCAGTAATTTCTAAATTTCACACAATGCCTGGTTTTCCTGGTCTCCCATCATAGCCTGACACAACAGTAAGAGGAATAGGAAATGGGAAAAATGCAAATATAGTGAGCTGAGTAAAGAGAAAAAGTAAAGAGAATTGAGAATGTAGAT